>NW_027411644.1:5626029-6076029 GCF_047663935.1 Musca autumnalis | reverse complement strand
AAAAAACACAAATTAAACGCGATTACGGTACGTGTAACAACAACAAACAAAACCAAAACCCAGGAACTTGGCGCTGAGGAAGGAAGAAAGCGGACGGACGTAAGCTATAAACCCCCACATACTTACCCTAGACCCTACAATCAAGCAGATCAAAGTGAGTACCCATACAGTTTTTTTATATAACCAGAAAGCATTGGAGGAATTATACTTACCCAAGAGAAAAGATTCAAAGACCCTAGTGCTTTCTTTGGTTCCTAAATTGACACTTTGACACCTTTTGTAAATCCAATTTTGGGGACCCTTTGCCTACATACATACTTACCTGGATTTTGATATGGGAATATTTTTAAAACAAGACTCTTGCTAACCAACACATACACAAACTCAGTTCGCCATAGTTTTGGGAAAATTTGGAAAATATTTGGCGTTTTTTTCAATTAAATTGGAACTTTTGGAACAAAAATTGGAATTTTTGGATAAAGAGTTGGAACTTTTGGAAGACCTTTGGAATTTTTGGAAACATTTTAGAAAATTTACCAACACATTCCTATACAATCATATAAAGACTCATACACGCCATATTGCCTTGGGGAATTTATGGAAATTGGGAAACATTGAGAACTATTTTTCAAAGTTAAAAAAAAAAAAACAAAGGGTGTCATAAATTTGATGATAAAAATTTTTGAAAAATATTTAAATTAATTTTTGCTATTTTTTTCTATTTGAAAATAATTTCGCTGTATTTACAACAATTCGCTTTGCAAATAATCTCTTTTTTTTGGTTTTTGAAAATAATTTTGCTTATCATTGCCAACGTTGAGTTGCGATATCAATTGTTTGTCAATTGTTACAAACATATTTAATCATTTGTTCTGTTGTTTACAAATGTTGACTCTTTTCGTTTGGAATTGAAGAAAATATTCGCTTTTGCTTTTGTTTTCAACGGACCCAAAATTATACGACTTTACACAAAAACAAATATAATAGCGTTAATTAAAAGTTTTCATCAAAAGTTGATGAGAAATTGGTCTTTAAAAGAAAAATAACTAATTGGTGAGAGATTTTTTCCTCCACGAATTTGTTGTTGGAACCGCCATTATTTGAAATTTTACATAAATCTCTTTTGAGAACATACGGAGTTTGGAAATTAAATATATTTAACCTAAAAGAAAACACATACCAAACAAGCGCGGAATTTTATACATAAACGCCATATTGGTTTTCCAACAAATAATTTTGGAAATTTTTTGGAAAAAATTTGGCGCCTTTGAAATACATAAGAACATTACATAAAGCGTTTGGTGGACAAGCGCCCAAAAGAATTATAGGTTAACTAACCTCAAAAAAATGTGTCTTTATCATCATATTTTATCAACATAATTAACACATAACAATCGAAAACCTTCATACTTTGAAAACAAAAAAATCAAACTTTTTCGGATTTTTACTCAACCCCAAAATTTATTTTTGTCGTTTTCTGAGTATTTGCCAACATTATTAGACCCTTGATTTCGTTCCTGTCGTTTATTTGTGAAACATTTTCGGCGTATTTTAAAACATTTGGTTAGAAAATTTGGATTTTGACCCAAAACACAATTTTAAAAATCAACTTTGGAAATTCGAAAAATTTTTGGATGTCAATTTGTTTAAATTTCTAGATTTTTTCTGACACTTTAAAACATTTCTAAGGTTTCTTTTCGAAAAATCTTCCACTCGAACACATTTATTGATAAAAATATCGTGATTTTGGACCAAAATATTTTTTGTCGTGGAAATGTTTGCTGGGATTCATTAATTTGCTATTACAAAAGTTTTGGTTTTTACCCGAATTTGCTCTTTATTTTTGAGTTTTCTGTTAATAAGATCCTCCTAAAATAGGTATAAAGAGATTTTCTGGCATTTCTTTGTTTCAAGTGTCTTGTGGCGATTCTTAGACCCTCTGGACAACCCAACACACATTTTTTGTTGAAAAATTTTTTGGACATTTTTTATTCGAAAAAATATTTTGAGTGAAATTTCACTACAATCAGCTTATCTATTGGTCAAAAATCTCGCTGGTGATTTTTTAGAATTTATCTTACTCTGATTTTTCTCATATGTGAAAAGGTTTAAGTTCTTTCCCTGGATATTCGTTTTTTTAAATATTTTCCACAAAATATCTAAACTTTTCTCATTTGCAATCATTTGCTCTGCTCTGCCAAATCGATAATATTGTTGTTTAATTAATTGGGAATTAACATCAAAGTTTTGCAAGGACAAAATTTTTGATTTGTTTCTTTTCCAATAATAAAAAGGTTTTTCCTCGCAATTGGAGAACTTTTTCAAACTCTTGGTCAGCAAAAATTTGAATAAAGCCAGACCCAATTAACTATAAAGATGGACAAACTTAATCGAGAAAAATTTAAAAATTGCCTCAATGATTTACAAGATTACGTGTCGATTTTGACGATTGCAAACACAGAGGACGACATCCATAGGCTGGAAAAATCGAGAGTACAGTTGGATTCTGTTTTTGATCAAGTCAAAAAAGCATATGTGGAATGCAGGGATTATGTTCCAGAAGAAGGAGAAAAGGCAGTGGACCAAAACAAGCTGAGAACTCATTATTTAGAGGCTATTGAGTCATATAAAAATGCAGCCGGAGCCATTAATGGACAAATCCAGACTGTTAAACTGAAAGAAACAGAAATGAAAACCAAAAGAGAGACGGAATTAGGGTTAAAAATTAACACTGAATCAGATTTCACACCAGCATCCAGATTACCACCGTGCGACACGGATATATTCAAGGGAGGATATAGTGAGTGGCCTACGTTCCGAGACCTCTTTACAGCTATATATATCAAAAGTTCAAAACTAAGTAAGGTCGAAAAACTTTTCCATTTGACACAAAAGACAACTGGAGAAGCGAGAGAGATTGTCAGCAATGTGCCTTTAACCAATGACGGCTTCGATTTGGCGTGGAGGAATCTCACGGACCGTTATGAAAACCAAAGAATGCAAGTCAATGAGCAGATTAAAATTCTCTTTAACTTACCCAGTGTAACGTTTGACTCGAGTAATACAATTCAAAAACTTCAACGCACGATAAATAGTTGTATTCAAACTCTTGAGACTCTGGATGTTGATGTAAAGGGCTGGGACCCGATTCTTATTTATCTTTGCTCCTCAAAACTACCTCGATCTTTCTTAGAAGAATTCGAAAATTCTTTAAAAGATATAAAAACTTTGCCCTCATGGGAACAAGTAAACTCCTATTTGACTCACAAATTTAAAACCCTAGAATCTGTTGGGAATATTAAGCCGACAAACCCAAAATTCACTCACCAAAAACCAGATTTTGGTAGAAAATCAAAATTTACCAGTAGCTTTCAGACCAACACATGGTCTAATTCTCAATCACAAGGGGGTAGACAAAACAAACAAACTTTGAATCAATCGTCAAAGACTCAATCCACACAAAATTGTCCACTTTGTAAAGCAAATCATTTTATCAAAGATTGTCCACGATTCATAGAAAAGTCAGTAAATGACCGAATTCATACAGTAAAAATTTCACACCTTTGTTATAATTGTCTTTCGTCGAGTCACGGCGTCAAAGAATGTAAAAGTCGGTTTGGTTGTCGTACTTGCAATATGCGACACCATTCGATGTTACATAAGGGAACAACAACCCAAACTCAAAACTTAGATAGAGATGAAGTACGCCCTAGTACTAGTGCTTCAGCTCTCACCACCACAATACAGTCCACAGAGCCAACAAATATTACAACCCTGACACTCCAGGAAAATAGAATTTGTGAGCATAACCCTAGCGCAACCTTGCTTTTCACAGCAGTTGTACACGTCCAAAACAGAGGGCGATCATATGAGGCCAGGGCAATAATCGACCCTGGATCACAATGTACCTTCATATCAGAAAAACTTAAAAACAGATTGAATTTGCCTTGTAAGAAAAACTTAGTTCATGTTACAGGACTTAGCCAAATAGTCTCTGAAACGTCTACCAAATCTTGTCTTTTTACTTTACGTTCTCGTTTAGACCCTAGTTTTGAATTAGATGTTTGGGCACCAGTCTTGAAGACCCTTCCATCTAATTTGCCTTCACAGAATATTGAAAAGAGCAAACTCAAAGATATTATTGGTCTTAACCTAGCAGACCCCAAATTTCACATAAGTCAATCTGTTGATCTTCTCATAGGAATGGATATTGGACCCTTAATTTTCACAGTAGGGACACCAATGAAATCTCTTGGCTCTTTCTTAGCACAGCATACAGTATTCGGTTGGATAATAGGTGGTCCAATACAAGAATGCTCTAGAAATCAAAATAACATTTCGTTGTTAAACACAACCTCGATCGAAAAGATTATTACACGTTTTTGGGAGGTGGAAGAACCCCCAAAAAGACTTTTGCGGTCAGAAGAAGACTCATTCTGCGAGCAAAACTATCTTGAAACTACAAAACGAAATAAGGAAGGGAGATATATTGTTACCCTACCCTTTAAAAATTGTGAGGAGCTAGGCAATTCTCGTAATATAGCGCTCGCACAATTCTATAGAATGGAGAAAAAACTTTCAAAGACTCCAGAAATCAAAAATTCATATGACAAAGCGATATTAGAATACTTAGATTTGGGGCATATGAGAAAACTTTCACCAGAAGAAATAGATCAGACCCCAAATTACTATTTGCCGCACCATGCGGTCATCAAACCCGATCGATTAACTACTAAACTTAGAGTAGTATTTAATGCTTCAAGCCCAACTTCCAATAAAAGAAGTCTAAACGATAATCTTTTCGCCGGACCAATACTCCAACAAGATCTTGTACTACAAATATTAAAATGGAGGTTCTTTAAATATGTTTATAACGCTGATGTTACTCAAATGTATCGACAGATTCTTTTGGATAGAAGTCAGACTCGATATCAGCGAATTCTGTTTAGAAAGACTCCTTCCGACCCAGTAGAAGATTATGAACTTTTAACAGTCACTTTCGGAGTGAATTGCGCTCCATTTTTAGCCCTTCGAACTTTAATGAGACTCGCAGAAGACATTAAAGAAACGTACCCTAGAGCAGCTAAAATTATATTACAAAATTTATATGTCGATGATGTCCTAGCAGGAGGTTATTCTGTACAGGAAGCATTAGAATCAAGAAAGGAGCTAATTGCTGCCTTTGAATCCGCAGGATTTAAACTTAGAAAATGGACATCAAATGAGCCCAAAATAATCAGTGATCTACCAGATGATCAACTGTTACCTCTCAATTGGCTAGATTTATCCGAAAGCCCATCCACTAAGACTCTAGGTATCAGATGGAACATCCCAGGCGATTGTTTCTCTGTTACATCACCTTCGATAGAAAACAAGATCAATTTTACAAAAAGGGAAGTTTTATCTTCAATTGCCAAGCTATTCGACCCATGTGGGTGGTTAGCACCAATAATAGTAGTAGCCAAATTAATCATGCAACAAATTTGGTTAGACAAAATAGAGTGGGATGACACTCTCAAACCCATGACACTATTAAATTGGCAAAACTTTGTTAAAAATACACTCTCAATTGACACTATCACTATTCCAAGATGGATAAAGTACACTCCAAAAAATCACATTGAGATTCATGGATTCTGCGACGCGTCAGAGAGCGCGTACGGCGCTGCGCTCTACATTCGGGTAGAAAATACCAATAAAAGTGTTGACACATTTCTCCTAGCAGCTAAAACCAGGGTCGCACCGATTAAAAAGATTTCTTTGCCACGACTTGAGCTTTGCGGAGCCGTACTTCTCTCAAAATTGGCCTCTTCAACTATAACAAATCTTCAGATTTCGAATATTGAGTCTTACTATTGGACAGACTCTACAATAGTTTTAGCGTGGCTCAAGAAACCACCATGCCATTGGAGCACATTTGTAGGCAATAGAATATCTGAAATTATTGAAAACGTTGGTAATGAAAGATGGCGTCATGTTGACTCGGAAGCAAATCCCGCTGATGTAGCAAGTCGCGGATGTTCACCGAGTGACTTAAAAACGCACAGTTTATGGTGGCATGGACCGCATTGGTTAAAACAGGAAAAAACCAATTGGCCATCGAATAATATAACCACAGACACCAATTTAGAAAAGAAAACTGCTAAAGTATTAACTCTAACAACCATTACAGCTGATGCCATGAACGAACTCATAAAGAATGATCCCTTGAAAGATTTCTCTATCTTGTCGAGAGCCTATAGAGCTTATGCTTACGCTAGACGTTTTTATAAAAGAGAACTAAGAACTTCTTCCGAATTTTCTCTTGACGAGATTCAGCATGCTAAGAGACTTGTTATCATGGTTACTCAAAAATACTATTTCGAAAACGAATATAAGTTACTGCAAACAAGTACAAGACTTCCACCAAGTAGTAGCCTATTGACTCTAAATCCTTTTATCGATTCTAGCGGCCTCATAAGAGCAAATGGTCGTCTTGTACAATCCCCAGCCTTAACATACAATGAAAGGCACCCTATCTTGTTACCATACGTATCGAAATTATCTCAACTTTTAGTCGAATTTACTCACAAAATAACTTTGCATGGGGGAAATCAGCTAATGACCCGCGTCTTACGTTCTGAATTCTGGATATTCAAACTGAAAGTTCTAGTAAAAAAGACCATTCATAACTGCAAAATTTGCACATTGTATAAGAAACACAGTCAAAATCAAATCATGGCTTCTCTACCGCCTGAAAGAACTTCCCTTACAAGACCCTTCTATAACACAGGAGTTGACTTTGCAGGCCCATTTAATATTAAAAACTTCACTGGCCGAGCTTGTCTCATTACAAAGGGTTATGTTTGCGTGTTTATATGCTTCGCTACCAAGGCGATTCACTTAGAGGCAACTAGCGATCTTTCCGCACAATCCTTCTTGGCAGCTTTCGCCCGCTTTATAGGTCGCAGAGGGTGTCCTGCCTGTGTATATTCAGATAACGGCACGAATTTTGTCGGTGCCGCTGAATTATTCAAAAAAGATAGAGCAGAATTTATGAAAAATCTCAGATCACAAGCTATTATCCAAAATTCTCATCAAAGTTTAGAATGGAAGTTTATTCCTCCTGGCGCTCCCCACATGGGTGGATTGTGGGAGGCAGGCGTCAAATCGTTTAAGACTCATCTAAGAAAAAGCTTTCCAAGTATTAACTTTACCTTTGAGGAGTTTACTACAATATTGATTCGCATAGAGGCTTGTCTTAATTCAAGACCCCTGAGTCCTGCTAATGATGACCCTAATGACATAGCACCCTTAACACCAGCTCATTTTCTCATCGGGGCACCTATGCTCGAGCCAGCCGAACCTGATATTTCCGACTCCGACATTTCATTCGCAAATCGTTGGAAGCGACTTAAAATAATTTCTCAACATTTTTGCCATAGATGGAAAAATGAACTTCATAGAAGACACAAATGGAAATATCAAAAAGATAACTTAAAGGAAGGGGACTTGGTGGTCATAAAAGACGACCGTTTGTCACCAACTGAGTGGAGATTGGGACGAGTCGTCAAAACTTATAAGGGGGTTGATCAAAACATTAGAGTCGTAGACCTTAAAACTTCTATTGGCATAACGAGTCGACCCATAACAAAAGTCGTCAAACTATTTACCGACTGACTAGTCGGACCCCCTTTACTTAAAAAACTTGGTACTCCCCTCTCACTTTTTATTACAGATATGGCGGCCTACCTCCCAAATAGAGATTGGGAAGAGTCTGAAGAGGAAGTGAGACCCCCAAACAGGCGTCAACAGCAAAATCGTCCACAACAGCAGCAGCAGCAGCAACAGCCACAGCAGCCAGATCATCATCAGCAGCAGCGTCAACGCCAGCAACAGCCACAGCAGCCAGATCATCATCAGCAGCAGCGTCAACGCCATCAACCACAACACCAGCCCCGTCAACAACAACAACAACAGCAACAACAAGAACAGCCACAGAGACGGCAATCCAGAAGCAGGTCTGGTCAGCGAGAGAATAGAGGAGAGCGGCCGAGTTTTTGGCAGTATTCCTGCGGGCTGTGTCAAGATGACCACGCAATAAATACATGCCCCAAGTTTCGTGAGAAGACACCATATCAGAGATATGAAACGGTCGAAAGGAGAGGGTACTGCCGCAACTGTCTGGCAAGAAGTCATCTGGCGCCAGATTGTACTAGCTTGATAGGGTGTCGAAGGTGCGATCACCGACACCACACATTGTTGCACGGGGCCCCGCAGTTGGACAACACTCTGCAGCCAGCACCCATTGTTGTCCCGCCCTTTTCTTGGGACCTAGTGTTCGTCCCTACGGCCCTTGTGCGGGTCGCATCCGATAATGTCGACGAGTGGAAGACCGTGCGAGCCCTTATAAGCCAGTCGTCGTCGATGTCGAAGATTGCATATTCAGTATTTCAAAGGTTGGGCCTCAGGTCGGTAATGTACAAGAGCCGCCGATTTGCCACCTTCAAAATTATGGCCAGAAACCCCAATGGTACTTGGGCATTAAAAGTCAATGCTTTAATAACAGATGACTTGCCTTATAGACCCTATTCCGACCCAATGCTAGAGGACCCAAGATCATATTTTACGCCGCAAGCTCTCGCTGACCCAGACCCACAAAGCAACATCCCGATAGATTTAGAGTTGGGAGCCGATACATATTCTGCGCTGCATTTAGAAGGCTGTACATCGGCTGGAATCGGAGATGTCAAGGCGTTCCAGACAAGGCTAGGATATGTATTTTCTGGTCCTATTAAAAACATGCCTATTAACTAAACTTTTTTTCATTTTCTTTCACAGATATCACGGCGGGGGAGGCATGTACATGAATGTACGCGGTTTTTATTTTTAAGTGCTATTCTCTTTGCGCGCAGTGTAAGCGCTATCTTGTTGAACGCACTGTAGCATAGCGGTATGCATTTATATGCACATACATACATACCAATGTGCCAGTGAGAGCATATTTTGGTAATTCTTCTATTCCTTTTTATCCATTCCAATAAGCATGGGAATGCAAAACTGGTTTGCTGTGACGATGCAAATAAGAAGTCAATCATTCGAAGTTTTCTGTTTACAACGTTCAACACGCAATACCCCCCGTCGTGACGAAGTGAAAAATAAGAAAGTGCTAACTTACAAAATATTATAATTGATAAGTTAAAGTGAATTTGCTTAAAAATCAAAACCTAATAATCAAATTTGTATAAACAATATTGTGATTATAAAAGTATACCTGAAACAAAAACATAAAATACTTACCTTGTGAATTTCCTTATACTTACCTTTGTATATAAACCTGCTACTTACCTTGAATATTTACACCTAAATACTTACCTTTTTGGAAAACATTTGAAGAGAAATATACATATTTGTACTTACCATTTCAAATCAAATACCTTAAACAACGACTTGAATTTTCAATAAAATTGAATAAAAAAGAACCTAAAATCTTTTAGTGCAAACAGTGGTAAAAAGTGTAAGTTAAAAACAGTGTCATTTCTCTTTTTAAGCGACCACCTCACTGAGAGGATACCCCCTTTTTTAACAAATCGTTTTGCGGTGTTGGCTATAGTGCGAAAACGAATGAATCGATCATCATATATTTTTGTGTGCTTATTAAGTACCTAATAATCTTGCCTTAACCCATTAAAACCCAACACAATTTAAAAAAGGAAATCAGTAAATTCATTTATTTATTTATACTTAATTATCGTTATGAAATATAGAAAAAACAAAAAATTTAAGAAAAAAACATTTTAAGTTGGTTATTAGAGCTGTACTCGGACGGGTACAATGGGGTCATGTGTATGCTATTTTTCTAAGTATGAAATTTTTTGAAACACACTTTTTCAACGCACAGGGCGACGTCGCATTGCTCATACATCCATATTAGTAAATCCACTGAATTTTAAATGAAATTTCCATTGAGTATATACCAAATATATCCTCATATAGAAGGTTATTCCGGCAAAAACTCTAAATATTTTTGTAAAAGGGGCCACCACAATTTCATTGATTCGAATTTTATTCTGTAATTTTGTAACGCTTTTTTAAAAAGGCCTTCGATTCTGGTGGACATTTTTGTTCTTGAATCTCGAACAGTTCCACTACCTCAAAAAGTTCTCAAAAATACAACACAATCACAAGGGGATGGAAATTTGTATAATAAATCATGCATGACTCGGGATACATGAGAAAGGTTTGTTCTTTCTAAATTTACAATATATTAGGTGTCGAACTGCTACAAATAACCACATGTTTTAACCCAAATTTTTCCAGTTTACCTCTGATAAATTCTAAAGAAATATATACAGATCAGCCCATTGTACTCGCTTGGGTACAGCGATTTTGCTACTCACATAACGTTCCTCTCCAATAACAAAAATTGGTGTAACTTTCTGTAAAATGAACAAACCAAAACTGCTCTTCACTAAACTGTTAAAAACATTTGTTTCAGCCAAACAGTATTTTCTCCACGCAACACAATTATTACTGACCTATATAAATTTTACAAAAATGAAAAAATGTTCCAAAAACAACACAAAATGCACAATAACGATACATTTTTTCTACCTTTTTCTTCATTTGTCTATTAAACGCACTGCTTGGAATGCAAAAGTAAACGCAAAATTGCATAATTTCTTTTGCTAAAAAATTTGTGCGTGCCTAAATGTTGCCTTTTTTCTGTACCCAAGCGAGTACAATGGGCGGTAATGGGTTAAAACGAGAGAATTTTAAAAATATCAATTTTTAAAAAAATTTTGAACAACGAAAATCAAAACTCGATTTTTTAAAAAAAATTGACCATTTTTGGACCACTAATCGGTCAAAAAAAATTTTTAAAAGAAATTTCTCATGTATAAAGACAAGAGTTTGATATATTCAATATGCTCACAAACAATATGAAGACTAAACACCAAATTTCAGTCATATCGGGTGGATATTGAGGCCACAACACTTAAAATACCGAAAATGAGGAGGCACGGTTCTATGGGGGCTATAGGAAGACGAGGACCTATTCCGACATATTTCTGATGGAAGGTTATAAGTCCTCCAACGGAGACTTAATACCAATTTTCAGCTATTTCGGTGTGATAATCAGGCTAAAACCTCCAAAATACCGAAAATCGGGAGGTACCGTCCTATGGGGGCTATATGAAGGCGTGGACCTATGTAGACAAATTTCAAGGTGAAGGTATAATGCCCCCTACGAAGACTAAATACCAAATTTCAGCAATTTCTGTGTAATAATGAGGCTAAAATCTTCAAAATACCGATAATCGGGAGGTACCGTTGTATGGGGGCTATATCAAAACGTGGACCTAAGCCCACAATTCTCTGTTGGAATGTTTGATACCTCTGCCGAAGACTAACCACAACATTTGTATACTTTCGGTTGGTCATTGTGTCTAAAACATTCAAAATACCGAAAATCGGGAGGTACGGTTCTATGGGGGCTATATCAAAACGTGGACCGACCAACACAATTTTTTGTCCTGAAGATTGTAAGTCAATAATAGGTACGTGTACCAAAATTGATGTACCTACGACAACTCCTTCTATTTTTGGCCACAGTTAATATGAACTCGCGACATTGTGCGACGCACAGTGAGAAAAAAATGCAGATCTAGCGTGCGGAAAATAAAATACATAAAAGTAAAAAAAATAAAACTAAATTCGACTAATTTCCATACTAAACCCCTATTTTAATTGAAGAATTTAAAAAAATTACTTTACATTTATTTTCCGCGAAACATCTATGTTAAAATAACTTTTGGGTTACAAATATATATATTTTATTTAAATATCATTTCGGTATATCAAAAATACAAAAGATTCCGCAATAATATATTCACAGAATTCACACGCCTACCGCAATTTTATAGCTAAAAAAGGTCATCGTTAACATTGTAAAAATATCAATTTTAAATATACCGTTATTCCGTTTTGACTAACTATTTCTAATTATTACATATCGAGCCCTTCCCGCGAAAAAGATGTAAGAGAAAAAGATGTAAGAATATTTCAACTCTCCCAAGTTTTTAGAACTATACCACGTACCGTTACGAAACAATTTTGATGTAAGCGCCCTTTTTATTTTGTTTACATTTTTAGGTGACAGCGAATTGTCGCTTACATCAAAACTATACATTAACATACCATGTAGTTATTCGACTTTATAACAAGAAATACGCTTTAATCTTATAATTTTTCAAATAAATACTTGCTATTAAAGTAAGTTGCTTTGTTTTTAAATCATAGATATGAATTGCTCTAAAAATGATTTGTGTCAAATAAAATTGTTTAATGTAACCGCCACTTCTTAATGTAACAGTCTGATTGCTTGACAGCGAAAAAGATGTAAGCGACACTATTACCGTTATATTGAAGATATTCCACAAATTACTTATTTTTTAGTAAATAACATTTTGTAACGGAACTATACCAAAACTTAATTAAAAATTTTGGTTAGATCAAAATTTATTCAATAAAAACCGTCTGCTGTAAAATTTGCTTTTTGTCGCTTACACCTTTTTCGCGGGAAGGGCTCGATATGCCGTTGGGTACATTCAATACTGTACTAGCGATTCACAGTTTCCTTCAAGTTCATTTTTTGATTTTCTGAACGCTAGATCAGTATTTTTTCCACTGTGCGACGTTGCTATCGCAAACAACGCCTTAAAGTGTTTACGAATGAAGCAACGATAGTATGAACAACAACGAAAACAATATGAGTGAGACAATGCTTAACCGCTAACAGGGGAATTTTTCACTATACTAAGGCAAGAGAAAAGCACGCACATCCATAATAATCTGTGCGCTAAGTACAACAATATGTTATGTAACGGATGAAACATGTGTACATTTGTAGAGTTGAACACACATGCAAGCATATATGGTAACATGGGGCGCCTTCGCCACGTTTTTGTTCAATATGTTCTCATATCGACATCATTAAAGTTTTTCCAAATATTATTTTTGGTAAGAATATTAGCTTGTCTTGACTACAAGTTGTGATATATAAATGATTATAATTTTGTTTTGTAAAGATTTATCGACCTTTGAATCTGTTTATGTTAATTTTAAGACGTGTGTCTTATTGGGCTATAAGGTCCTTTTTGTCAATGAAAAATAAATAAAAATTACTTATTTCATTATTTTATCCGACGTTTCGTTGGGTTTTTCCAACTTCCTCAGGGATAAGTTTTTATTGATAAGTAAAAAATTTTTTCGGTTTTAAAAAATAAATAAAACAACACAAACAATTAATTGTATAAATGCAAAAATAATCAAAAAATTAAATTAAAATATCACAGAGTTCCTTATTACTAGTAATCACAGAGGGTTAAATACGATACGTATTTTACGAAATAAGTAATTTTTATTTATTTTTCATTGACAAAAAGGACCTTATAGCCCAATAAGACACACGTCTTAAAATTAACATAAACAGATTATAATTTTGTTTTTAAAATATTATTTTTGAGATTTTACAAAATGTCTAAAAAGTGGCGAAGCCTCTCCCCCCATGGGATAGCTTCGCCATCGACATAGGACATATATCAACGGACTCTAAAACTAGCATTTACCATACTTCCTCCTCAAATATCAACATTATGCATAAAAGGAACATGTTTTCTATTTAATAATTAAAAATGAATCTAAAATTTACAAAAAGAAACATATTCTAGCCGTTAATTGAAATAGGTTCCTTGAATTTAGGCATAAAAATGAAATTTTTGCCAAATTAGATAGGTTTAGCACAATATTTGATTTCAACTTCACATTATAGAGTGGTATATCTATAGCATAAACAATTTAAGTTAAACTTGACACATTTCTCACATTAACCCACAACACCCCTATCATGGCGTAGCCGCCCCACCCCCTACATAGTTCGTAATATGAGTATATTGACATTAATAATTACTTTTATCATGCAAATTATTTGGATTTATATTCTTCAGTAGTTGTCTATTAACGGTATAAAATATAATTTTGAAATCACAAAAGGTATACAAGATATCACAAAATATACCTACCACGAATATTTTTCGCAATACCCCAAAAACATGAAACCGCGTGCATCGGCAATCATATATTTGATAGAAATGCCAATTTTTGGAAGATGAAAGATCTTCGTTAAACTCACAATTTTCCCATTAACGGCATTTCTGTAGCAGTTCCAATTATCAAGAAAATCGGCGCTGGCGAAGCCGCCCCATGTTATCATACATATATTCGCACACAGATATTTTTATATGAACTCATATTATTGACTGTTATTTACACACCAACTCAACCTCCATTGTATAGAACAACAATACTTATTGCTTTTGACAACAAATTAAAAGGGAAAATACAGCAGAGTTCAGTAATTTTGGTTTTGTTATAAACGCTGTCTGTTGTATTTCATTTAGTGAATGCTTTCTTCGTTCTGTGTACGTAGTGAATGTATAGGTGCACGTGTTTAAGCGTTGGTATTGATATTTAAATTGTTTACTTAATGCCTTTTTTTGGATGATAATCGCTTTTGTATTAATCCTTGTTATTGTTGTTAATATAATTTAAGTTTTGGATTTGCTGTTCCATTTTAAACACAAAATAAAATGAAATGGAAAGAAGATAAAACTGAAATTCGACGGAACTCAAGCGAAACACCTTTGACACAAATGAAAGAACAAAGACCGAGATTGCCATTAGGTATAATTTGTGTATGAAAACATGTTTTATAGTTTTTTTACATTCAGTTCTTATTCAAAATAAAAAAAAAAATATTATAGAATACATATAACGCATAACAGTTTTGTTATGTTTACAATGCACCAATGTTAATGGCAAATCCGATTTATTTACATTCAATAACAAACTAAAAAATTAAATTTCTAAGGTCAATAATTTGACTTGTCAAAACATTTTAGATAAAGAGCTTCATTTGTGATATAAAATGAATTTGTTTACTCACTAAATATATTTCGAACTAAGGTAGTTTTCATAGTTTCTTGATGGAGATACTAAAATAATAACGCAACTCTAACCTCAGGTTTGCAACTACCCAGCAAACACAACGTCGGACGTCCTACGCGTCTGCTTAAAGTCGGAAGTTTTTTCCGACGTGTCTGACCGGCTTCGGTCAGAACTCTGTCCGGTTAGTCTGACGAACTTTTTTCCCTCTCTCTCTGTCCCTCTCTGAAGAGATTTTATTCTATTTTCTCTTGTGCTGCTTTGGTAATATTCATTATAAATGAGCAGAGAAAAGAATTGTACATGTTTTGCACTCGCACATTGTGGAGAAATTGTAAATGTGTGTTTGTTGATGTGCCGACGTTAATAAAGTACGAACGAACGAATTTCTGTATAGAAGAACAAATTTAAAGATCATTCATAGTGAACCGTTGTATACATACTTGTTTATTTTTATGAAATTAATGAATGTAACGATTTTCTTCGTCAAACTTCAACACTTCCGTGGAAAGTCATATGTTTGAAAATGCAAACAACTTCTAGTATGCATTTTTTGAAAGTACATATTTAGACTACAAAACCCCTAGTTGGGTTTTGTCCTGTCAGATCCAGTTCGGATTTTATGGCCTCATATAAACCGGGCTAAATCTCCACTTTTTTGCATTTAATAGGCCTTTATCTCAGAAACGAAAAGGAATTTGGCCTTGCTGTCTTTAGCAATATTGTAGCCCTAAACTAGTAGAACTTATCTTTTGAAGAAATCATATAGAAAAACTCCATCTAGGGCATCAAAATCTATAAAATATATAAAATTTGACATAATTGCTGAAATTCTGGTCAGTATCGGCTAAACTATTGGGAGTTGAACCAAGTGACCTTTTGCAAAAATCTTCCAAATAAAGTTCTCAACAATTCTTTAGAACATTCTGAAACTCTAAAATGCTTACTTCATGTTGTTTCATCGATATTTTGCATCAAATCTTTTACAACAGTTTATTCTCGCATTTCGGATTTCACTACATTATTGACTGAAAATTTCTCCGAAAGAAAGTATTCAGGAAAAATTAACGGTTTTGGAGATACGGTGCGAAATGTATAAAAATTGGGGAATTTTTACATATATTTTGAAATTTGAGGCAATAAATGTAGTTTTCATTATTTCTCCAAATATTTTATTCTTGTCCTAACCCCCCGTTTACACATGCAAGTGACAGTTCGAAAAATACCAATACACTCACACATATTCACTGCCACACCAACTAACAACCTCACTGCCGACAAAATTTTCTTGTCAGTAATCAATGTAAGTGCTTTGAAAGTAACTTCAAATTTTTTCCGAACGTTTACACATGCAAGTGTCAGTTCGAAAAAATTGAAGTTTCGACTATAATATGTATAAACAACTGTCTGCAAGTTACTTGCATGTGTAAACGGGGGGTTATCTACAAATTTGCTTCAGAGGTCAGAAGAAGATTCGCATTGTTTTCAGAGATATAGCCCCGAATTTCTTTAAAAACTCAATATTTAACCATGTTTAGATGGGGCCATAAAATCAGAGCTGGATCTGACACAACAATACCCAACTAGGGTTTCTTGTCGTTTGGGTCTGTACTTTCAAAAAATCCTCAGCTCGAATTGTTTGCACAAGGTCACTTTAAAAATGTTGCACAGTGCAAACATTTAAATGCAAGGATTTTAATTTTTCATGATTTAATTGTGTTGTTTCAGGATTTTTTAAATAAGAAAAGCAAATTCTGTTCGAATGCTGGTAAATAAATCAGAAATTTATACGATAGTTCATCAGAATTCGGACCGAATTCGTTCCGAAAGTCTGCAAAAACTTTCGATTTTCAACCCAATTTCGGTCAGAGAACACGTCAACCACGCCATATGACTTTCGGTCAGAGTTTGGACCGAACTCGTATGTTTCTTCCGATTTTGTTTGCTGGGAACTTGCATAGTCATTGGCTGTTTTGGAGGATAAAAAAATATAAATTGTAATCTGATATACGTTAGAGCTATAACCAAACAATTTCACGACTCTACCATATGAGGATGAAAGATAGAAGAAATTGTCCTGACCAATTTAAACATTCTAATCTTGTTTAATATTTCATCTCAAATAGACACTGACATCCTTAAGAACGATGAAAGCTTCTGCTTAGCGTAGGGTTAGTAGCACACGCCTAAAGTTGTAGACCTCCGCAACAACATTAAGGACATTTGACAGCGAATCCGCGTCTGGAATGATAGGATGTTTTATAGGGAAGGTAGATAAAATATATTTTTAACAGCCCATGTCCCCTCCGAAGACAGGAAGGATATATTTAACGAGCGCTCAGCGGTGTTTCGTCTATTTTAATAGATATGGGAATCATCGGCCTAACAGTCGAGAAATTTTGTATCCACAAACCAATTTCTAATAGCAAAGCTGATAGAATTCGCAGCCGCAAAATACATGGTATGTATCAGCACTAGATTTAAGCATTTTGAAAATTATAAGGGCACCGAACTGTCGCCAGACATCGATCGAGCTAATAATTCATCGATCGTTCCGAGGTGAAAACATCCATTCAGTTTACAACCTTTTTGAAACAATGGTACGTACCCGGTTAAACGTAGCAAATATAATAGGAAGAGGCACAATACGGAAGTTGGTTATCAGATTATATTCCATACAACTTCACATTATGTGACATACAACTCCTCGTTTCGATAACTTATCCGCACAGTGCCTTTGTATGGCCCGCTTCATCCAAAAACCGCAAAATCCATACTCGGACATCGGAGGCCTCTGCAAAGTGAAGAATGCAACATTTAGGACTACCCTATAATGAAGGGCAATATAGGTGTATTCTTACTTGCCAATCCCTTGGTTTTTGATTAAAGAAATACTCTTACTACAATCCTAACAAATCCCTGACTTTATATGAATGTAATATTTATGATTAAAATTTTATCGCATATTTAAATTTTTTATCAAAAGTCGAAAATTACAAAAAAGTAGATTTTTTTAATTGCTTGGGTTTTAGGCCGATTGCGTGAAAATGCACAAGCCTGAAGCTTAATATGCATGGAATGACAGATAAGAGACAATACTATAACAAAATGAAAAAAAAAAAACCCACAAAAATATGCGAAAATACCCGAGTTTTACTTAAATTTTTGCAACCATTTTTTGTGGCGTTGAAACGACCAGTGGCTTTAAGTGAGTTAATTAAAAAATGTATATGGAGAACCACACATTTGAACATGAATCTATGCATTTATAAGCGTGCTTGCTGCAAATAATGGAAATAGTATTTGCACTACCGTTACTAAATGGTTGTGTGAAAAAAATTATAAAGTTTCGTTACCTGTTCGTGACCACTTAACGTAAAAGACCATACATCTCTTGTTTAACCTCCTTCTGCTGTTATTTTCTTTTCTTTTTTTGCAAGAAAAATGTTATTGCACCACATAACATTAACTCATCTCGTACGTCATTTTATGGTACCTAGAAACATATTTCTACTTTCATTACTTGCTCAAACTTTATATTACGCTCTTCTGAAAGATCCTTCCCAGACGTGTGCGTGTTTCTATATTGCTAACTATTTTTACAGCTGTTTGTAACTGAAGCCAGCTGTAAAATGAAAATCATAAATGTTGAAATAACCAACCAAATTATACGAGCATAACAATTCCAAAAATAGCTAAAACGACAGATAAGAAACTCTTATAATGGAGGTTTGTCATCTAAAAAGCACCATAGGAGAATATAACGAGAACTGTTAATCGCTTTAATGTGTTCAAAATGATAGAGGCATCACATTATTACCAACAATATCTTATGGATACGTTTGTAACACAGCATTAAAAAATGTCACATATATACATGCGTTTTTAAGAAACATATGTATGCACTTATGTATTTATCGCTCACTTACTCAAAGAGTGGAATAACTCAAAAAATGCTTTTTCGTCTTGTGTCAAATTTTCATGCTGATATCTCGAAAACTCGATGAGTTATAGCTCATTTTCTACGAATTTCGCATAATTAAAAACAAATGTTTTGGAGTTAATGAAGCACTAAAACAGTGGAAATCATGCTTGATCTTGCATACAAATTTATCACTAATATCTGGCTAGCTGTTTGCAACATATGGTCCAAGTAGTTAAATTAGTTTTAGTATTATAATATTTTCAAGTTGGAAAGTCAAATTTCAATCGCCAACTTAAAACGTGTTTATCTCGAAACTCGATTTTTTGAGATGTGTCACTCTTTGAGTAAATTAGCGATATGTTAGTGTGTTAAAAATAGTTAATGGAAGGGTTATAATCATTGTATTTTTTGTTAAAGTAGGTCAAGCACATCCACAAATTTTAGAATTTGTTTCAAAAATTAGGCACCGGGAAATATTTTAAAGGGAATATTAAATCCTTGTATCCTTCAGTGGTTACTATGAAATTTAATATGAAACTAATTTTCTACTTTACTTGAATAAATCGATATGTGCTATACAAAGCAATGATTTAGAAAAGTAAATATTCACATAGATACTTCTAAAAATATCAGCATTTGTTTGGAAATTTGTCAGCAACAATATTTTAATATATTTTAATATTTTAAACGAAACATTAAATTTTTATCCTTCAGAGGTAACTATGAAGTTTAATATTAAACAAATTTTCTCCTATAGTTGAATATATCGATTTGTGTGATTCAAATTAATGATTTATAGAAGTAAATATTCGCATAGATGTTTCTAAAAACGCAGTATTTGTTTGGAAATTTGTCAGCAAAACGTTAGCCATCTTTCTTATTATCGCAGCTTTAAAAATGGTCTAAAATCGTTCTTGGCTCTCTAAAATCCAGTATATCAATTTGCAGAATAAAAAGATGCGATTTCTAGAAAAAAAAAAAAAAACATTTTTATTTCACATGCAAAAAACAACGGCTTCTCCAATTTAGCCACACCACACATTATTCGCTACTTATATTTCAGACCAGGGTTTCGGAGTCGGAGTCGAGCAATTTTGCTAGAGTCGGAGTATGAGTAGAAAAAAATAACTGGACTGCGACTCCGGGCAATTTTTTGCTACATTATATAAATATAACATTAAATTCGGGACACCAAAATGTTTTCAAAAATCATTATTTATTTTAAAAGAAAAATATGTTTTCTTATATAATTAAGCAAACGGTATATTATACTATGTTAAAGGGCGCTTCACAGGATATTTGTAGATATCCTTTAAAGCTAAATCTTTTCATCACTATTTTGATTACAAAATGCACGTTGTGAATATTTTTTGGTCCAATTGATGCTTTAAATTTTTGCAAGCAAAATACTGTGTGTAATTCTAATACATGTTCTAAAAAGTTGTTTATTGAAATCTTAGGTACATTTTTGTGGTTGACGGTATCCTTCATTTTTGGGCGGTTGCGTATCTTTGGACCAGAGTCGGAGAAAAAAGTATAAAAATTGGATATTTTAAAAAGATTTTTGCTATTTTTACCATTAAGAACCGTTCATAGACATTTCACATATTCCAGAAAGTTGTTTATTGATGCCTTTGCTACGCTATTGTGGTTGATTGTTTTCTTGAAGTTTGAGCGGTTTTATATCTATGGAGCAGAATCCTAGGAAAGAGGATAAAAATCGCAATTGTTTTGCTATTTTGACCATTAAGATCCGTTTCTACAGAGTTCCTATATTCTAGAAAGATGTTTATTGAGATCTGAGGTACATTTTTGTAGTTGGTTGTTTGCTTCAAATTTGATCGGTTTGAAGCTGTAAAACAAAACTTGAGAAAAAATTTTAAAAGAAATTTGACCATGGCGATTTTGACCTTGCAGATGAAGCTTGATGGATTATATGTGTTCACAATTTTTGTTCTTTAAGACAAGATAAATTCAATTTTCCTAACGGTTTGGAAGATATAGTCCTGACTAAATGACCCTTTCTACATCAAAGCCTCAAACCTTTGGAGGACTATAACAGCGAAAGTTGATGAGATAGGGAAAAACGGCGAGACACGTGTCTTCTAATTTTTGGTGTTCTATCACTCTGCGGTGTCAGAATATGGTTAATAATTTTCGTGTTGCACAGTGAAAGAAAAGTTCTATGATATTCGAATTATAATTGTGCATTTAACATCTTCTGTACAAGTTCTACAAGTCTTCTGTCAAAAGACCTACTGGTCTTCTCATAAATGTCTATTTTGAAGAGCTTTTACATAAAATTAGATAAAATCTTCATTATTAGATGATTCGATATAAATTTAGATTCTGAGTATCTAGAAATTCATCGATCGATTTTCTTTGTCATAGTTTGTTGGCCCGTTTTATGACAAAACGTCAGTTTTTTTAGCCAACATTAGTATTTTGACTTTTTCTGTCCACCATTTCCGTAAAATCTAATATTTTTTTACAAAATCGATAGATAAAGGACTAGATTTTGATGTTCTTGATAAGCCCACAAAAATATATGGCAATCGGTTTAATTTTCGAGATGGCACCGCAAAACGCTTTTATAAAACGGGGTTTCGTATACTGCCATTTGCCACAAAACTTTGTGCTATTTTTCAAAATAAAATTCAAAAAAACAGATGTTGTTATGTTCTTCCAGATGAAGGATTAAATTCTTGGATAAAATTCGTAAAATTTTCGAGATATCACCGCAAAACGCATTTTTAAAAATAGGGTTTTCGTATACGGCCATTTGCCACAAAACTTCGCGGTATTTTTCAAATTAAAATTCAGAAAGCAGATTTTGATACGTTCTTTCAGATGAGGAAAACGTAAAAAAAAGAAGCTTCGTAGTTTTCTTGGATAAAATTCGTGAAAAATGTCTTTTTAAGGCTCTCGAAGCATTCTAAAATGCTGGCTTACATCTATTTTAAAACTTTTTCATGAATTGCTTATAATTTTTACCGCATGCAGTTTTTATGATTTGTATTGTAGAAAATTAACTTATGTTGAAACTGAGGTATGGGGTACTGTAACCAGGGTTTCGGAGTCGAGGTATTTTTGGGTCGACTCCGACTCCAGACCAATTTTTTTCACGACTCCGGCTCCGACTCCGACTCCGGGTCGACTCCGAGAGTGAATTCCTATACCACTAAAAATGAATAAAATGTGCAAAATTTTTTAACTTTTCCTATATTTTGGCCTATATAGGCTAATGTGTTAGTTTTTCCTTACATATTCATTAGAAAGGACATTCGTTCGAATACATTCGATCATATCAATATCGTTTCGGCAGAACCTTACCAAAGTTTCTATCGGTTTTCCTTGTTTTGGACGAGTATATTCTGGACTGAATTCTTCCGCGTGAGAAAATCTTAAAGCTTTCAAAATATGTGAAAATGAAGGAACAATACAAATCATAAGGACTGTACATGCAACAAAAATTATAAGCAATTCATGACCAAGTTTCAAACTGGATGTAAACCAACATTTTAGTGTGCTTATTCTTAAAAGGAGAACCCCAGTTGTAAAGCTCAATAAAAGCAATTTTTTATGATTTTTTTCCGAGAACACTACGTAACTTTTTGGCAGATTTTTTTGAGGCAGTCTACGAAACCCAGCTTTTATTTAAGCATTTTGCGGTGCCAACTCTAGCTCGAAAACTAATAAACCAATTGTCATATATTTTTGTGGCCGATTTCGAGAAAAACACAGTTTATATGCTGCATACAAAATAAAATAAATTGTTCCCATCCAACTCTCATACTAAGGCATATTGTTCCGATCGACTTAAAAATTGGACAACATATTCTATGCTATTTACACTTTCTACTTTTTTCTGAAATTTATAAGTAGAGATCACCCCTTAAACTAAAGTTCAGCGCTCACATTTTGAACTTAGGTGTGGAGTGGATAATTTTATTGAAATATTTGAGATATATTGTGGACACCACCCAGCACGTAGGGCAGATGGATGTCTTCTGGAACTGAAAAATTAGCACACTGAGATTTTGTGCATGAAAATATTCTACAAAAATATTGCTAGGAAAATTTTATGTATGGTCGGTCCACTAGGACAAGTAATCGATATTGTCATATTTTCATTGTCCTTTATAACTTTTACCCGATTTTTTTTTTCATGAAAAACTACATGATTATGTATTTTATTGAATTTCGTATATGCTATTGATTGTGTAGAAAACTCGGATACACATGAACTATATCTGTTCCTGGCGGACGGATCCGGTTATTTGAATGTCTACATCTAAAGCACTAAAGATTCGCCGTTTGTCAGACATCTGAGTTATGGCGGGATGAATCGGAATGAAAACGTGACAATACGGATTTCTTGGATATGGGAAACCTACATATAATTTTCGATCGAACGTTTTATCAAAAATTTCATTTTGTTTAACTTTTTGAGTTCAAGAACAAAGAGGACATTGAAGGAACTGAGGTAGAAGGACAGCATATTCGACAGAAAGATTCCTCATTCTATTTAACTGAAAACATGACATCTAACAATGATGAAACAATATCTCGAAACAGAGATAAAAAGCTATTTTCTCAATGATTGATGGGGTTCATTAAAAAAATTCATTATGTCATAACTCACAAATTTCAGCTATGGGATCCTTTGGGGTTTTCAATTGGGGTTTTCATCCCGAAAAGGAATTTTTCCACCCCCAGATCTTGACTTCCATTTTGTGTCACAGGGTATTCAGTAAGATTTCCCATAGAGACCACAATGTCTTTAATAGAAGACAAGGATAACTTCTCATAAAAACAAGATGAGAATACCAATAGAACTTTGTGAGAATACCAGTAAGACTTCTGACGAAAGAAGTTAAAGGTCCAATCTTAATTCGATGGTCATAGAACTTTACTTTTGTTTGCAAAAATGTAAAAAATCAATTGGATTAACAAAATAGGGATGAATATACTACACTTCAGAGGATAGTGAATTTTCCTTTAACTTAGTATAATATACCGTTTGCATATATGTTTTTTTTATACCTTCCTTAAAAAAAATAATATTAAAAAAATTTTCTTGTTCCAAATTTAATGTTATACTAGCAGACCCCGGTCCGCGTTGCTGGCCCGTCGTAATGAGTTTTACTGACAACTTTTTATCGACTTTATGCTTGACAATTCAAAAATAGGTATTTTCTACCTCACTTCTTCGGTCCATTGTCAAACCGAGAAGGATTTTAAATTTATCAACAGATTTTGTCTGTAAACTTTCTTTTCTCTTACGGACATTGTCGAATTTTTTTGCCAATTTGTGCCTTTTAGGATTTATTATCGTCCATGTCCCTGTCTTTATCCTAAAGCGATCTAATTATAAAAGTTAAAAAAATGGTTAAATCGAATTCTCCTGCTTATTGAGACTTATATGGTTTATCTTTTCATGGCTGATGGACCGTTGAACCTCACCATTTAAGTACATTTGTAAATATATAGTTTTTCTTGATCGGGGGAGCTACCACCGTTGTCTCGAAAACTAATTTGCAACCTGATGCACTCATATGTTTAGCAAATATAGCGATTATAAAAAAATATGTCCCGAAATTCCTCTACAAATATATAGCATTTTGGACCACGGGACATTCCTGAAAAATAACGTTTTGGAAAGAGTGGGCGTGGTCATCAGTTTTCAAGATATAACATATTAAAAAAGTGGGCCTGGTCCGGTATTTTGGCTTCAAATATGTACATAGGGTGCACACAACTTCATTGCCTACCAAAATGTATGCTGAAACCGATATAATCATAAGTTTGGCTTATACGTATAGCGTTTAACAGAAAGGCATTGGGAAGGTACCCCACCTCTTCCGAAATTCATACAATATACATTACAAAGGCAAACATTTAGCTTTTGCTGCAAATTTTATGGAAATCCCTTCAGTAGTATTGGAGTTAAGACATATTAACAAAAAAGGCGTGGCCGGGTCTATAAGCCCCAAAGAAGTACCTAGATTGGGGATTAATCCGTAAATTTTTAATCCGATACATACATAATTTTTGCAAATATAACGTTTTTTTAAGAATATCGCATTGGATAGGTACCCCGCCCCCTCTGGAATTCAATAAAATATGTAACCTGTTTTCGGGGGCGTGGTAAACTCTTCTTTCCAAAAAACCTAAGTTGGGTTATGACAGCATTTGATTTTTATTCATAAAGTTAAGGCGTTTTTTTAAATATGCCCCCTTCAAAATTCAAGAAAATGGGTAGGTAAGGTCGGTGACACAACCACAATTGTCTCGCAAATTAACTTCCAAATAGATACATTCGTAATTATTGTAAATATAACATTTTTAAAAAAAGTAGGGTATAGGGGAAGTACCACGCCCTTTCCGAAATTCAACTGAATTTGTAGCCTATTTTAAGCGGGGCCATCTATGTACATCCCCTGGCAATTTGAGGGAAATCGTTTCAGTAGTTTTTGTAGAAATGATAAAAATT
This sequence comes from Musca autumnalis, assembly GCF_047663935.1. Classification (NCBI taxonomy): domain Eukaryota; kingdom Metazoa; phylum Arthropoda; class Insecta; order Diptera; family Muscidae; genus Musca; species Musca autumnalis. The sequence continues at coordinate 6,050,623 of NW_027411644.1, read as the reverse complement.
TAAAATTGAAAAAAGTGGGCGTATGTGGGCATGGTTCTTTGGATAAAAACCAAAGTCGGGTTATGGCGCACATTTTAAAGAAAAAACGATCGAAATCGGTCCAGCCGTTCTCAACTGATGCCATAACCAACGAACGATATCGCGATTTTCTTGAAAATCCCTTCAGTAGTTTTGTAGATATAACTTAATTAGAAAGTGAGCGTGGTCGGATCTTAAGTCCCAAAATAAGAACGTAAGGTTGGAGACATAATCGCCATTGACTCGCAAATAAATTCCCAAACCGATACATTCGTATTTGTTGCAAATATTGCATTTTTACCAAATATGGCATAGGGGAGGCACCCGCCCAATCCGAAATTAATCAAAAAATATGTAGCCTATTTTTATCGGGGACCAACCCTATACATTCGCTGAAAGTTTCAGGAAAATCGATTCAGTAGTTTCGTATATATAACATATTGAAAAAAGTGGGCGTAGTCCAGTCTTAATGTCCCAAATAAGCACGTAAGGTCGGAAACACAATCGCCATTAACTCGGAAATTAATTTTCAAAGCGATACATTTGTAATTGTTGCAAAAATTGCATTTTTACAAAAATAGGGCATGAGGGAGGTACCCCGCCCGATCCGAAAATCAACCAAATATGTAGCCTGTTTCAACCGGGGGCCATCACTCTACGTTCCCTGAAAATTTCAGGAAAATCTATTGAGTAGTTTCGTATATATAACATATTTATAAAAGTGGGCGTGGTCAATATTTATTTGCATAAAAACCTAAACTGGACTATGACTAACATTTCCACAAAAACTTATGCAAATCGCTCCAGCCGTTTTCAACTGATTCAATTACCAACAAACGACAATTGAGTTTTATATATAAAGATTTCTATAACGTGGAAAAAATTTTGCCCGGAGTCGGAGTCGAGTTATTTTTTTCGGCTCAGACTCCGACTCCGACTCCAGCAAAATTGCTCGACTCCGACTCGTAGACTCCGACTCCGAAACCCCGAATGTAACTCGCGAACAGTTGTACTATACCATAACTTTTGAACGCATTTCTGTAAAATAAACTGTTTTAGCCCGATTCACCGAGGGGTTTCTTAAAATAAAAATTTGAGCGGAAGCTGTGGTCGTTTTAATATAAAACAAGTAGAAAAGTATCAGTCGGCTTTGCCGACAGAGATATACCCTCAGCCTGTGTATATTGAAACAATTTTTTTTTCCAAAAAACGCATGTATTTAGGGAGTTTTAAAAATTTTGGGCGTTTGAACTGACAAAAATGTTGATTAGGATTTAATATCAACAGTTTTGCGGAGGAGATACTAAAAAGAATGGATCTCCATCCACTACATATGGTACCATAGGGGTTTTTTAGACCTTCAGGGATGTTTGTTCAAGAAGTATGAACTTGCCCCTGAAACAACTTTTACCATCGCAATTGAGGCAGCAATGCAAGTTGCTTCAACAAAAATCAAAGTGATTCGAAAGCAGGTCTTAAAGTGAACATGTATCCGAAATTTTGAGTGGGAGGTACCGGATGGAGTGGACAAATATAGTCCATATTTGAACCTGATCTATATCTGGTAGATATATTAGGATGTGTAAAGTATGGACCAATTCGGCCACTCTCTTCAAGAGTTATCGTACGCACAATTTTTCCGAACATTATTGAACTTTTGTGGGGGAGGTACCTGAAGGAGTGGACCCATATGGATTATCTTCGAAATTAAACTATGTTTGGACAAAATATTACTAAGGCCAAACTTTGGACCGAATCGGCAGACCTGTTCGAAAGTTATTTTGCCCTCCAAACTCCTCACACGGTCTCATGGGGGTTTTTTGCAAATTTCAGGCTATTTTCTCAGGAAGTATGGACTTGCCCCTGATGAAACTTATACCGTCGTATGGAGGGCAGTGAATACAAGTTGCTAAAGCAAAAATCAAAGCGATTAGCGAGATGGTCCTAAACTGAACTTTTCCAAATTTTTGTGTGGGAGGTACCCGACGGAGTGGACCGATTGAGTCCATATTAAAACCTGATCTAAGTCTGGTACACGCTCCACGATGGGCAAAGTATGGACCAAATCGGTTACTCCCTTCAAGAGTTATCGCGCGCACAAATTTTCCGAACATTTTCGAACTTTTGTGGGGGAGGTACCGGAAGGAGTGGACCGATATAGCTCATCTTCGAACTTAAACTAAGTTTGGGCAAAATATTACGAAAGCCAAAATTTGAACCGAATCGGTTCATCCGTTCGAGAGTTATCGTGCGCTCCAGCCAGCCAGACAGACGGACGGACATTGCTCAATCGACTCCAAATTGTCTAAAACACATTTCGTCCAAACATACTTGGGGTCTAAAACCATTATTTCGATGAGGCACATTTTGCACGTATGAAAGTGTATATACCCTCGTTAGCATATATGCTGAGGGTATAATGAACAAATTAAGCACAGGTTTATCACTACTACATACAATTTTGTATAAGGAAATTGTTGAAGTGGTAACTCTACCCTTCATAACCTCAATTAGTATGTTTTATATACTGTTTTAAAAACAACGCCACTCGTGTAATGATTGCTATTCCAATTATATACGGACTGGTGAATTCAGTCAGAAATCTCAAAGGAGGATATTGCTCTAACTAATTCGTCCTGATGACCTGGGATCCATGTAATAACTACTCTAGTCAGAAACCCTAACTTAGAAGGTTCTACTTTTATTTTTTATTTACATTGAAGTGACAATGATTGATTTTAATTTTAGAAGCGCCGCTTGATTGTCGGCAAAAATTCCTTTTGAGTTTTATGTGTGACGCTGTACAATATAAACATTCTTTATGACCAGTATCACCGCCTGAAGAACACTGCCGCCCTCAGGAAGTTTTGTGGATGTAGATATATTTGCTTCTTCCGAGAAGACAACCGAGTTGACCTGACAATCCATCTTAGACCTGTCTGATATCGTAAACCGGCAGTGATGATCCATAATTCCATTTTTACATTACACTATTTTGTAGTAGTATAATTTCTGTGTGGAAGAATTGGAAGTGTATCTTTCAACCCAGTTGAATTTTTACCATTTCAATTAATTTTATTAGTCGAGCAATATGAGATTCAAAAAAAAAATATTGTTTCGTTAACTGTAGTGCGATTCTCTATCACATTTTTTGAGTTACCGACAAAAATTAAAACGCAAAATTATGAATGACAAGTTCAATTAAAAGTTGACAACACTCTTGCTATCGGTAGAACTTTGCGACCGCTTTTTATTCGTCGTTAACTTACCGAAAAACGTCGGTAATTACCGAAATTATAAGTATTTTAATTTTACCGACAATTGTCGGTAAATCAAAAAATGAGTTAGCGAATCACACTACTGGTTAGGTTAACATTGTCAGGCATATAAAATATTGCTGTCGATGCCATCTATTTCAAAGACTTCATCTGGGCCAGGCGAACGACCTTACGTCAACGTTGGCCTACTACTTCCTACACGGAGGAAAAAAACGCCTCCCAAACATATTTTACAGCAAACATATATTTGTTTGCAATCAGTTCCAAACATAACATATGTTTGGGTGCAAACAAATTATATGTTTGGATGCAAACAGATATATGTTTGTATACAAACCCAAAAGCCACAAAAACAAACATGCAGCAGTGGGCGCTTTCTGAGAGCAAGGGAGCGTAAATGTCAATGTGAAACACATTGAAATGTATGCTAGCTTGTTCTCAGCAAGCGCTCGCAGGCTATCTCTAACATATACACATTTATAAATGGTGGTGTGTTATTGAAAGGCATAGAAAAAAAGCAAAAGCTCAACAGACACATAGGTACATACAAAATTTCAAAGAAAGACAAAACAGACTTTAATAAAAGAAAAAGCTGAATGAAATAACTTTTAAAAAGTCGCACTTTTAAAAAGAAAAAATTATATAGAAACTCCTTAGTTGTGAAATAAAACACATTTTCTTCAAAGTTCAAATCATCAGCGGTAAATCGGCATCTGGAATCAAATGATTATATAATGTTATAAATAGGTACATACATATTTCAAATATACATATGTATGTATATGAAAAATGTATTGATGTAATTACCAATATTAAATGTGATTTCTTCCCTGTCCTATAAAATATTTCCATTCACCTTTTTGATTCAATTATAAAATGCATTGGACATTTAATTTATTAAAAAGCACAGTTTCTTTAAGAAAAGGCAAAACACAGATTTATTCACTCACTTTGCCTTCTTTACTCAATGATTGTCCCTAGAACACTGAAGAAAAAAGACCAACATAATTAATACAATTTTTTTTTTCTTTTCCTATTCGCTTGCTACGTTGGTTTATTAGAAACCAGCATTCCGCAGCTGCGAGAGCCCTGTTGTTACTCTCTTGGACAAAAATCCTCTCCAGCCATAAACAATATGTTGGTAACCAAACATATAAAATTGAGATATGTTACAAAATGTTGCAAACATATATTTGTTTGGACAAAAACAAATTATGTTTGGATCCAAACATATATTTATTTGCACTCAGTCCCAAACAAATATTTGTTTGGATCCAAACATATTTCTAACATATATTTTTCGGCGTGTACTCTTTCCAATGACTCCAGTCTTAGATATCGAGAGAACTAGACTCATAATGTTGTTTTTGGGTGGATCAGAGGCGATTACGGACCACCCGTCTATTGGAACATCCTTGTTCATCTTTGTCAGATATTTCAGAAGCTGAGAGCAACGAAACTCTGACGCGAGGTTTTATTGGAATTGCGTCGGTTTTTTCCAGCAATTCCTTTGAGAACACAGGACCAGTGAACACGATGTACCTCGCTAGAGTCAAAAAATTCAGGATAAAATTCGTTTATAGCAACGTTTTCCAAAACTTGTTCAGACAATTTAGTTTCTAAATTACTCCATTCCGCAGTGGTGATAGGGAAATTTTTTCGTTTTTCTTTTTTTATCGTTGGCCACGGCAACAAGAAATACTCATTCGACTCGCTTTTCACTTTCAAAATTTCAATATCATGTAGTCCAAATATATCTATAAAAAAAAACTGACCACATTGTACACTCTAATAAGTACATAGTTATTTTATCAACTTTTATTATTATCTCGAAAATAAAGTTCTTCACTTATGTTGCGCCAAATAAACTTATTGGACCACCATGATTTTTGAAGAGAAACTTTCCCACTTTCAAATTGGCACTTATTCTTTCATAAGCATAAAACATATTTCATCTGTATTAACTGCCATTAGTTATGTTTTTACGTTTATGGCATCATTTTCAGAAATGTGTATATGAGTACGTGTGTGTTGTGTGCAAACTTATTACAATAATAAATAATAAAAATATATATTTGTTCTGATGAAATAGATATTCTGTTGAATTTAGTAAATAATAAATTTTAGTTTGTTTTTCATAATTAGATACGTCATTTCTCCCATAATGTGTATATTTCTAAATAATTAAATAATTAATTATTTAAACAAGCAAAAATTTTAATATATGAAGCGTTCAGAGCACACTTCGACTAACTCCATAAAACAAAATGTTGAGAAAAGCAATGATGAAATGTATATTGTTTTTTAAAATTCCCTTGATAATATGGATTCAAATATATAATGTAGAATGCATAATAGCAGGTATAGCTTTCATCTAACGGTATATAAAATAAAATAAATACAATAGTCAACAAACAATCGTTAGTAATGTTGTGGTAATGGTGGAGTTAATCGAAGTGTGCACTGAAAAAAGTAATAAAGTTTGGTTTTGAATTTTTATATTAACGAAAAACTTAGTTTTATACACACATATTACAGGTTTCACATAAAAATTAATGTTGGCAGTTCGGTTATAAAACAATATTTGTAATTAATTCATGTTAGCTTTATGTTAGCGTCATTCTTCATGGCTAGGTTTACGACGTTTTCGACGTATGTAATATACGTCAAAGATGTATGTTATATACGTCATAATTTTCTTAAGGCCATCTATGGTTTCAACAAAAGCCGAAAGAGTATTGCATGTACACGTTGCGAGCAGAGCTACATTTGAATGTGGAGTTAATCAAAGTGTGCACTGAAAAAAATTGCATATTATTCAGTGGTCAATAAAAACTTGTTATTTAAAGGTGCTCATCTTTATTATTCAGGAAAGATATTATAATCATAAATAGATATGGCGATATCAAAGGCTTTGACACTAAAATCTCAAATTTTACAAAAAGTGGAGTTAGTCGAAGTGTGCACTGAGCGGCTCATATCTGTGTCTAATCCCAACTGACAGTTGGCTTGCTCGCTAATGCGTTAAAAGTACTGCAACAATTATGTAAATTGTAAATGACCATGAACTATACATTAAGGATGGCGATCTCGAAAATTCCAAATCCGTGGATTTATTTCTAGGGCCCAGTGTTTTAGGTTATTTTCGGTTTTAGACGTTTTTGAAGCAAAGGCCAACCCTACGTTAAATATTCGTTATATGAACGTAGTTATAGAACTATTCAAACACATTGATTTTCTATTATACTTACTGTAGTGTAGTGCGATTCTCTAACTCATTTTTTCAGTTACCAACAATTGTAGGTAAAATTAAAATGCTTATAATTTCGGTAGTTACCGATGTTTTTCTGTAAGTTAGCGACGAATGAAAAGCGGTCGTGAAGTTCTACCGATAGCAAGAGTTTTGTCAACTTTTATTTGAACTTTTTATTCATAATTTTGTGTTTTAATTTTACCGATTTTTGTCGGTAACTCAAAAAATGAGTTAGAGAATCGCACTACTGATGACCATAAATATTTTTTGGAAACAACTTTTGACACAAGGATATCCGTCTCATTTTATTTTATTTATACCTTTGTATAACACCCAACATTAGAATTATTGCGACACAATAACCAATTTTGTGGTATAATACCAAACCATCTTCACATCAACCAACTTTTCTACACCACAATGTACTTGCAAAACGCTGACAATTATAATGGCAAATGTTCAAAAAGTTTTAATTAAGCCTTTGAAAAATTAAACAAAAATTTAAATAAAACAAACCTCATGCCACAATGAAACGACATCATAAATTCATTTAAGGGATAATTTGGGTTTTTAAGCAAGGATTAAGATTGTTTAAAAATAAGTCTACCTTATTCCTTCCCAAACACATGCATACATCACATGTATTATACAGCACCACCTGTGCAGTCGTATAGACAGACCATCCAGTATTGCTATTACAATTGTTGCCAACTAAGTCCTTATTTTTATTTGGAAAAAAAAAATCGTTTAAAAGGAAAATAAACAAAGAACCAGATTGTCAGGAAAGTGGTTATATGTAGTACAAGCAAAGACAAGATATAGAGATGCGAAAAGTTTTTCATTTCAGTTTAAACGAAGAGATAACTTATAATTTACTCATGAAAGTGTCCTTCCTAGCATGCCTGAATCTTTTATGACAATTTCTTTTAAAAATCACACACACACACTCAACCATATTGTATAAATCAGTGTGTATGTTTCATGTTGAGATAAAAAATGCTATGTTCAACATTAAAATAATTTAAAAGCACAAACTTAAACATTTTATAATGTTGTTCGTTTTCTTCCTCTTCTTCTCCTTCAACGACTGAATCTATCGACAGCATTTAAGTTGCCAAATATTGTTGTTCTAAATAAAAACAAGTCTTACAGCCCTGATACTTGAAAATGGGGAAAGTGTAAGTCAGTCGGAGGTGCAATTTTCAAAGAGAAAGACAAAGATAACGGCATTTACCTGAAGGACACTTAACTGCAAAACTGCATATGAATTTAAATTATGATAATCATGTTTAAGCATGTATAGAGGTATGTATGTATATTATTTACAAAGGAAATTCCGTTCAAAACTAAAATAATTTGTGTAGAGAAAATTGCATGATATATAACATTCATTTGCCTTGGGAAATAGTTTAGGCTTTTAAGGGTTTACCAAAAGTCCTATAATAAATTTAGGAAATTCAGCGGTAAATTCTCACATGTTAAGGTACAAAAATATTTATCATAAAACACTTAAGCATGCAATGTATATGAAGGACAACGGTAATCCTACATCGTGTCTAATTGTTGTAAGCACCATAAAAGCTTTTTCCCCATTTTAGCAAAACGAACTTCATCGTGCAAGAGAGGAACTGGACAACGGCATCGCCTCTTACCCGGGAGAAATCCCACAAGAAATCCCACTATTAGGGCCTTAAATCGCGATCAACATTGGCTGCGACACTGACGAAAGAATTACCTTGTTGGGCAGCCCTGAAATAAATAATTGTTTGATTGATCATAAATTCTAAACAAACAAGCTTGGCTATAGCTCAGAACAAAAATTGAATTCTATGGACAACAGCATCAAAACAGACTAAGTCAACTTATTACAAATGACATTCAAGACCCACTTATATAATGAGAAATAAGTTTTGTAACTTCAGCGAAGACTAAATACCAAATTTCATTTATTCCGGATGAATATGTGGCTAAAACTTTCAAAATACCGAAAATTGGGAGGGACCGTTCTATGGGGGGCTATATAAAGACATGGAACAATGCCGGAACATTCTAGGTGGAGAGTTTTATACCACCAACGAAGACTAAATATTAAATTTCAGCCGGATATTGATGACACAAACTTAAAATACTGAAAATCCGGAAGTACGCTTCAATGGGGGCTATCTGAAGTCATCGACTTATACTGATAATTCTCTTCTGCAATGGCAGTCTAAACGCAACATTTCAGTCATATCGGCGGTATATCGAGGTCAAAACTTTCAAAATATCGAAAACCGATAGATACGGTTCTACGGGGTCTATGTGAGGCCACATCTTTCAAAGTACCGAAAATTGGGAGGTACCGTTCTATGGGGGCTATCAGAGGACGTCGACCTATACCGACAAATTTCAGGTGGAAATTTTTAAACTCCCAGCTTTAATCTTCCACAAAATTTCAGCCAACCTTCAAAATACGGAAAATAGGTAGGTACCGTTCTACGGGGGATATATGAAGGCGTAGATCTATACCGACAAATTTCAAGTGGAAAGTTTTGTACCCTAACGAAGACTTAATGCCAAGTTTCCGAAACTTCGGTGTGCTAATGAGGCTAAAAATTTCAAAAATAACGAAAATCAGGATATAAGGTTCTATGGGGGTATATCAAAACGTGGACCTATACCGATACATTTCTGAGGGGAAGTTTTGTAGCCCCGAAGAAGACTAAATAGCAACTTTCAGCCACTTCGGTGAAATAATGAGGCTAAAACCTTAAAAATACCCAAAATCAGGAGATACCGTCCTATGGAGCTATAGCAAAACGTGGACCCATATAAACATTTTTTAGAAATCTCTGGAAACACAAAATACCAAAATACATCCGATTCGGTGGTCAAATAGGACTAATACATTCGAAATATCATAAAGTGACGCGTACTATATATGGGGGATTGTATGGGGGCAATGCTAAAACGTGGACTTATATAAATAACTTTTGGTAAAAATGATTTCAACCTCAGTGGTCATTTGTACACGTTCATTCGAGCAAAGATTGAAAATTCAGAAAAAAAAACATGTCACCCAGTCAACTCTCATACCTTAAAGTGAGCTCAATAGACACAGCCTACACGAAGTCGTTAGGACTATGTGGGTGTACAAGGAGTACACGAACGGCTCTAAGATAAATTGTGGAGTCGACGCGCTTGACTCCCCGAAAGAAGCAAACAAAACTACCTGAGGACTACAGTGTTTTTCAGGCGGAGATACCAGCCATAACATGGCGTTTATGCAAGACAGAATGTCTGCAAATATAACTCTGATTGACTAATACATTTATACAATTGGCAAGTTGCCCCGTTACTATCTGGTAGGTAGCAAACATGGAAATGTTTGAATAAATGAAAACAAAACATTGAAAAATTTGAAAAATAATATAAAATCAATTTTTTTTTAAATATTATATTAATTTATAATATTAAAAATTGTTTTTTTTTTTTGTCCAGACGCCTACGTCACAAGAAAAATTTTTCATTTTTTGACAAGTAATACATTAACTTCTCTACAAGTGGTGTCTTTAGACACGCTCGGAGTCGGCAATAAACAATAGGTCCCATATCATTGAGCTAATATGAATCGGGGTGCACTCATTGATGTGAGAGAAGTCTCCCTTGTCCCGTCTGGAATGTTTGTGGAACAATTATTATTATATTAATACGTTAACTCTACTGTCTTCTCGTGTGTTGTCGTATGTAATCTCAGTGTAAGCTTGCATTATACTTTTACAGCATCACACATCAAATCCTATTGAGGAGTGTTTTCGACTGTCAAGCGGCGAACCTATCATTAAAATCAAATAGTGTCACATCAAACCTAATGAAATGTAAAGAAAACTTGCCAAGTTCGGGCCTCTGTCATAAGGGACTTGTTAGTTAGGAAAAATAGATGACGGCAAACGGCTTCTGCTTTCTTATTAGTCTTTAATCTGCTTGCTTGTTTTCTCCGCCTCACTCTGACTATTCAATACGATCGGATCAATAGCTCGGAAAAGTGCACTTTCCATAAACTTTATCTTCTCTCCTAATTTTTATACAACTTTAATCTTATTTTTATTTCTATTTTTCACCTCAATAGCATGAGCAGTAGAAGTTCTTCGACCTTCCTTTAAAAGAGAAATTGTGCAAATAAATATGAAAATTCTTTAAATTGTTGTATACAAAATTCATTTAAATGATAACCAGCTGCTGGCTAGCATTGTATTTCAATAGAAACCCCAAATCCTTTGTTTTGTGGACCTCCATTGTTTACACAGAGCAAATGTTCATGCATTGAACACTTTATATCCGATCCATACTGCAACAACAAAAACAAATTCTTTATTAATTGTTTCTTGATTTTATCGACCTTTCGAATTTATTAATAAATAAGCGACCTCAAGCTCGAACAAAAACGTTTATTTATTAACAAATTCTTTATTGTTTGCTACCTTTAACCGCAAACATTATGAAATGAGATACAAACAACTAATGAAAAACCCAAACAGTATTTAATGAAATGTTGTACATGAAGCGTGTTTGGAGGGCAAACAAAACAATAGAAGCATTCATACACCAAGCAAGTAATTTCTATCACGCATTACTCCAAAGAATCACTATCAGGCGATAGAAACACACGTCCCCGATCTTGCATTCTTATTGATGAAGGCAAATCGTTGGGAAGAAATGAAACACGTCCACGATAATTCTTTTGTATGTAGCCATCGCACAGAGGGGAAATTTGTGTTAAAAGTTGATCAAAAGCCCTAGAAAGCTCATTTATAGTCGGATTGATATACAATTTTGCACAAAACATATCTTCTGTACAAGGATTAATCCTATAGAAAATAATGAAAATCGGTCCAGATTTGGATGCAGCTTCCATATATATTCGCATCTGATATGAGATAAAAATTTACCAAAATCACTGAAATTTGACACATGCAACCTGAACTGGTCTAAAAAAACATTGAGGAAATTTCCAAACAAATTGGTACAGATGTATACATAGTCCCATATACATATATTTCATTCCAAATTTTATTTTTTGAAACTTACTTAAATTAAATTTTTCTCAATTCACCTGAGAAAAGCCGAGAATGTTTCTGAATAATGCAAACATATTTGATAGGTGTTGGTTTAGTCTGATAAATAAGAGTCCCGGTTATAAGGCGGAACAAAATTTAGTGTGAGTAAACCTTGCAATTCCATATAAAAATATTTCATATTTTAGTTGAGAAAAATTGGATTTTTTCGGAATGGCGAAAATATGCGCAATTTTTTATGATTGAATCTGATATTTGAGACTCAAGCGCATAAAACATTAGAAGAAACTATGGTCGGGAAACGACGGGGAAATAGACTTTTTCACTATAGAAATTGTAGTAATCTTAAAAATTATCATAAAAAATGTTCATAAAGAGGATATGTATCACCATTATTAAACAGCAAAGATGTAAAATCAATCTAAAAATTTTAAATGCTAATCTTGTTCGGAGACTGTACAAAAACAATAAATATTGAAATATATAAATTTTCGCGAAAATAATGTCATTTTAATGTTTACATAATTCCTTAGTTTTCGAAAATTTACTTTTTGTTTTCAGTATGGCTGAGTTCAATCGACTGCTGCATTGGATTGGTTAATCTTACAAAGTCGAGGATGGTTATAGCAAATGTAGAAAAGAGTCTGGTTGCCGTTTATCAAAATTTTTTCATAAAAAAAGATTTTCATATTTTGAGTTGTGAGCAACTTTAGGCATATGTTTCCCCTCTGTGCATCGTCACAACTGGAAGTTATTTTAACGATAAAATTGGAGGTTATGATAAATATATGTTTCTTTATTTATTTACTATTTATTTTTCTTTTAATTTTTATTATTTTTATTTAATTTTTTTACGTATGCTTTTACAGATGATATATGCTCATAATTTGCAGAATTTGTCGTCTAATTTTGTATAATTAATTAATTTTTGTAATTTTAAAAATGTGATGTCGTCTGGCCTTGAATTCAAACCCGGCACATTCAGAGTGCAAAGGCAACATGCATACCGCTGCATCAGCGTGCCATATAAGCCTCAGATAGACATATGTCTTGTATTAGTACATTTGTTATTATAAAATGATAACGAATTGCCGTTTTAGAGGAAAGAAAAATCGATGAAGATAACTTTTAAAAAATAGAGTGAAGAAGTCACATTAAAATGCTGCCTGGGTAATGATTTTAGCGAACCTTCAACCTCCACCAAAACCACTATATGGGTATGTGTGAGTGTTATGTATAAATTTTGCAAACGTAATTTATTTTGATTATTTTTTGCAACTTTTTTTGAGAGAGCAAACGAAAATGGATGTATGTGAATATATGTGTGCTACTGTTAAGTTGTTTGTCGTTTTTCTCCAGGAAAAGAACAACATGAAAAATAAACATAATTCTGTTTAAAACCGTGAGCTGTCCAGGTGGAAGGTGTAAACCTTTATGATCAATTTTTATGTCCAGGTGTCGATGTGCTGGCATGATGGAATGTTTGCTCGACTTAAAGCTCGCCGGGTGGTGGGGTTCTTACGACACGCTGCACAATTGGACAGACACAAAAAAAACACAAAGAAAACATGCCAGTCTGCCAAAAATAAACAAAATGAAGGGAGGTTCGAGGACCCAATAAGGGAAAAATCAAGATAAAAAAATAAATATGAATTTCTGCACCACACATTTCTGTAAATAGGAAACAAATAATGAACCTCATCTGGTGTCATGACGAAGTATAACCCACCCACTGGAACTGGTGTTCCACCATGGCAACTCATTGTAATTCGATTGCCCCATACCTACCTCTTCATCTCACTATCCCCCTCCCATCTCCTCTAGGTTGTCGAAGATCTACATAGTCTAGACAAAAAACTTAATATGCGACGTTATAAATCATATTGTAATTTTATTGGGCAAATTCAAGGGCACAAGGTATCATAATTACTTAAATTTCAATATTTCAAAAAAACTGTTAAATCTGCAATCTTAATTAAATACTTTACAAATAAAATGTAAACTGCATATCAACAATCGGCCAAAGGAACTCTAAAATTATTACTAATAATTCTAATATTTTAAGTTTTCTTTATAATCGATATCTGCATTCATCTTCTCTTCTTCGCAGTTTGTCGACCTCAGTGCTTTTGACGATGAGACCAGGTGTAACAGTTTCTGCTTATTTTCTGTCCGTCCGTCGAAGTCTTGTTAGATAGGTAAAGTAAGTTTGTGTACCTCGTTAGATAATCTACAAAACAAAAGAAATTTAAGCTTATCTTTTTACTTCAGGCCACTTCAGCCATTAAAAGAGCCAGCAATTTTGTCACCGAAATGAGGACTACAGTGGTTCCTCCAAAAAAAAAAAAACAAGGTTTCTCCAACTGCCTAGGATGAGCTCAAACTATTGATTGGGACCAACAACAAGGCTAACCAAGAGATAGGTATGCACTAAAACAACACGAAACAAAATGCTAACACTTTCCTTTCAATATTTTCTTCCTTTTTTTTTCTTTTCCTTTATAGATTAATTCTGTCCGTCCGTCTGTAAATTTTTAGTGTACGCTGGAAGTATAAAAGTATTATGTCCTAAGCATTTTCACCTGGCACCGCGGATGCTAGTGCTTAGATCGATAGAATCCCTCGTTGCAGCAGGGGAGGCGAACAGAACACGCTTTATTTCTAAGCTTTCGAATTAGTAGAAATTATTTAGGTTAACTTTTGATATTTGACCAAAAATGACTTTTTTTAAATTCAGTGTTTTTGGTTAATTATTTTTCTTAACCAATAAAAATTCCAATTTACAGCAATAGACTTGTATATATTATTTGTGGCTTTAAATCCAAATGGGTGACGTCTTCAATGGTGACTCCTTTGTATCTTGTACTCAGCTTATAATTTTCTCCAAAAGACAGGCTCACCTCCGGCTGCTAGGACGACGTAAAATCAAAAAGAAAGATTTTCCTACCAGAGCATGCGGGCTAAGGTATCCTCTTTGACAGTCAGTGTGTATTTTTTGTCTTTCTTATTTTTTTTTTTTTTTTTTTGTTGACGTTTAACTGTTAAAAATTTTACTATTCTACGATAGATGGCGCTGTTTATAGTTAGGCTGCACATGACAAACCCAACCATCCTGCTGATATCCTTATCAAATGGGATGGGAGGGAAAAGTGAATTTGTTATTTCAAATAATTACGGCTACAGAGTACTGTGCAGTTTTTTTTTTAATTAGGATCCACTGTCGTGAAATAAATTGTTCATGAACCACCCTGCTGCTATCGACTATCCATGACTCGGTATTTGTAACCGGTACTGTGCAGAAAGAAAACAGCATCAATACATTACGAGGGAAAAATCATTTAAATTGAAAGTGCGTCGTTGATTGGCCGTAAGAAAAGAATTAATGTTAGAGAAAAGGCAGAAAATGTAAAAGCAATTAGAAAAAGGAAAAGAAATAGATGCGTTTGTGAAAAAAATTATATAAGAATTCGACAATAATAAAAAGTGCATATCCTTAATTAATTCATAAATTAAATATAAATGAATGAAAATCCACGTCAATTCATAAAAGGAATACCTGTGTTACAGAGTACGAGTGGTTGGTCTACTATTATAACCGTAACGGTAACGGTACAACCTGTGAAGCAAAACGGCAACAATAATGGTTTACCCTAGTAAAGTGTACAACTGTACGCCGGCTGTGTAAATGAGATTAATGGTGCAAAAAAAAAATGATGTGCCGGTAAAATAAAATCATGCGTTTTAAATGTATTCAGTGAATGTTAACAAATTGCAATACAAAATTAAATACTAGAAGGAAAAAAATAGAATAAGATGAATGGATCAGAAATCCAATGTCCTGGTGTGTGTTTGTGAGTTGTCTACCATTAGAATAACAACAGATCCACGAGCAGTGGTTAATATAAGACAACAACAACCTTGGGTATGATTATAAAAAGTGAAGCGCCAACAAAAGATGGAAGCAAATAAATCGAAAATCTATTGCTATATAATGAAATTAAGTGTTTGTTTCTAAAATATAGTTATATTTGAGAATATTCGTGAGAAGGAATTAATTGAATGAAAAATTGAACCACGGTGCTAGTGTGTGTGAGAAAGCTATGACTAAAAAAACATCAACGAAAGTGTGGGGAAAGAGTGTAAAGCTATGGTATTTCTGCAAATTCTACAGTAATACTCATTGAGAATGCCATGGGCAGAGAGGAAAGAGATGATGTAAAAGAAAAGTATAAAAAGTAATATCACTTAATGAAGGGTTTCCTACGCATCGCAATTTAGCGCCATTGAAAAAAGCGGAGTGCAAAGGTTTCAAGTGAAAGAAACAAATATTCAAAACAAGCGAACAAAATCACAAAATTGGGGCAAGTGAGAATTCCAGCAAACTTACGTGAATTTGTTTATGTTATATTTTTAACGGCCGAGAATTTATTCAACAACATTCGTGCTGCTCCGGTTTACATCGCTTCCAACAGAAAACAAAGCCAAAAGGAATAGAACGCGAAGCCAATAGGCTATTTTCCTTATAGTGCGCTATTGAAGATGCTGGTGAGTACATTTTAATTTTACTAAGAATTTGTATTGTTAACCTCAGTGGGGTATCTTCAACTCCCAGGCTTCTATAGGTTTTCTTCAATCCAAGCCTGATCAACAATAATTTGCATCAATGGAAAACAATGCATATATAATTATTAACCCAATGCATGTCTACTATGCGAACGCTACTTTCTATTACATTTTGTGGATACCGATAGCCGCAATATTAAATTGGCTTTATTTGGATCTAGCTAATATGATGGGGATCCAGTAGGCCTGTGTGTATAAATCTCAAAATTCTTGGGAACATAGGAGCTCGGTGTTTTGACTCATGATCAAATTGACTGAGCCTTTGGGTTGGTAGCCATTGGGACAAGAATGAAGGACGATAAAAACATCCTTACCAAGCCATCGGTGTTTGACTGTGTCAATTTATGGAGATGTTGAGGCTTAACAGGGTGCTGCTGAAGCGACGTGCCCTGTGGGCTTTCTCTCCGCCTATAAAAATATTAAATATAGTTAAACGTTACGAATTAAAGAAAATTAAACAAAAAATAAGGATTTACATTCTAGTGGTAATGCAACCTTACCAAGTATTCAAGGGTACTTCATAATTGAAGTTCTAAGAAACATGGCATTGTACGGCCTAGTCTACTCGTACCGAAAGAACACTCACCCCTATATTGTATCTGGCTACACTTTGGAAAGTAAAGCAATTTACTATATTCTGCTCCTTCGTTCTTAATATGAATCTACCTAACCGTTCAGATCGGTAATGAAAATGGAATGAATTTAATGTCAGTAGCGTCCTTTGACAATCGTTCGGACACAGACACTGAGACAAACATATCTACCTAGACTCATGATGACTACGACATCCCTTCGTCAGTGTAGGTATAACGTCAGCTAAAAGCCACGGTTTATTGTCCTAGCGTAAACTTTACCGACCTATGGGGTTTTACCTAGAATTAGAATGAAGTTAAAAAGGATATGATTTTTTTTGTATAACCTGCAGTGTTTGCCTCATGATTTACTTCGGCCTATTCATACCTTAATAGGATTGCATGCGATCCGCTGTCATCTGTATTGTCGGTTCACAGTCGCAAAAGTAGTGAAAGATATGTAGAGTACCGGAAAATTTACCTCGCCGCTAATAACTTATACCAATCTCATTGCTATGTTTCACTTTTTCAACGGTAAGTATTGACCATGAAGCAGAGGGTAATAAGACGTATGCGTATGTAAAGATGTACTTGACAAGATGGTATCCCGGAAACCTATGCTTTCCTACATAAAGGGTATGTTCAGTAATGGTTTTATCCATCGTCCACTAGAAGTCTTATACGACAGCTTCAATTTTTATTGCTTCAAGTCTTTCATATGGTAAATACCCAGCGGTTTACCCTTAAGATCTTCAACCTCATAAAGACAATTTCCGACAGGTTTGACGATTCGGCATTTGTGGAATTTTTGACCAAGCTTTGCATTGAATTGATTTTTAAAATCACTTTGCTGGAAGCTTCTCCTGTATACTTCCTGACCTGCAATAAATTTAACATTTCTAGCCCTGGTGTTGTACTTTTTTTCATTGCTCAGGTAGGCTTTGTGTAGATTTTCTTGTATCTTCTTCCTTGTTAATTCTAGCTTTACTGCATTTGGAATTATGTTACTCTCAGGGTCGTTCAACATTTTGAGTTTTCTAGCTAGGGCATACACGCTCCCGTGGCTAATCATATTCATTCCGAAGAGCGCAAAATATGGGGTAACTCCAATTGAAGAATGTATGGACGAGCGTAGAGAATATTCTATTTCGGAAAGATATCTGTCCCAATTTTGATGATCTTCACCTAAGTAGGAACGGATGGCTGAAAGGATGGACTGATTCACTCTCTCCGAAGCGTTCGCTTGGGGAGAGTGAATTGCCGTTTTAAGATGCTTTATTCCAAAATTTTTTATTAAATCTTGGAACTCTCTGCTTATAAACTGTAGTCCATTGTCGGATACAACCGTTTCTGGGGTACCGAATTTATGGAACACCTCTGTCACTAGGAACTTTATAACGTTTTTAGAGCTTGCCTTGGTCATGGCTTTGAGCAAAACGAATTTAGATAGATGGTCCAGCACAATAAATATATAGGAGTTGCCACTCTTTGAACGCGGGTAAGGTCCTAGGAAGTCAATGTAGATACGCTGGAAAGGCCGTTCTACATCGGCTTCCTTGCCCATTGGGGGGCGTAATGTCATATTTGCGGGTTTCGAGGATTTACATACCTCACATTTTTGGACAAACTCCCTGACCTGGGTGGTCAAGTTTGGCCAATAGAAATACTCTCTTACCCGTCTTAAGGTTTTATGAAAGCCACCGTGTGCCATTTGTGGTGGGCAGTGAGATTTCTCTATAATTCCATTCGTCAGATCTTGCGGTACCCAGAGCTTCCATGAAAAATCTTCATGGATTGCTATGCCATCATAATGCTGGGTTCTTTTATAAGCGTAGCCATCTATGACCCTAATGTCGGGCAGATTGTCGGCATTTTTAGATATGGTGTCTGTAAGTTCTTTATAATCCTCACTCTTGAAGGCTTCTGATGACAAATCTATCAACGAATTCAAACTGGCATTCAACTCCTCCATATTATACCTAGACAAGGTATCAGGCACTACGTTTTTGGTACCCTGCCTGTGTTCGACCTCAAAAGAATAGGCTTGCAGGTGAAGGCTCCAGCGAGCTAAACGTCCGCTAAGGTCCTTATGGGACATAAGCCATTTCAAACTACTATGGTCCGTGATAATGGTGAATGGCATAAGCTCGATGTAAGGCCGAAACTTCTTCACAGCCATTACCACGGCCAAGCATTCTCGCTCAGTCACAGAGTAATTTTTCTGTGCTGACGTCAACTTCTGCGAGAAATATGCTATTGGATGCTCTCCGCCCTCATCATCCTTCTGGAAAAGGACTGCTCCAATTCCGAGGTCGGAGGCATCACACTGGACAAAGAAATGCTTCTGAAAATTCGGGTGTGTAAGCACCGGGCTCGTAACTAAAGTTTCTTTTAACTTGTCAAACGCTCGTTTTGCCGCATCTGTAAAATGGAAGACCTTCCCCTTTTTTAAGGTTTCGAATATCGGAGCAGCTATGGTGGCGTAATTAGGAATAAATCTCCTATACCAGCCAGTTGCCCCGATAAAGCTTCGAACCTGCTTCGCGCTTTTAGGATAGCAGAACCGTTGGATAGTATTCACCTTGTTCGGATCAGGTTTAAGTTCTCCTCCCCCAACAATATAACCTAGGTAACGAAGCTCCTTGAAGCAGAACTTAGACTTGGCCACATTAATAGTTAATCCGGCCTCGTCCAACAATTCTGCTACGCGTTGCAACAGTTCCAAATGAGTGTCGAAGTCTGGAGATACAATCAATAAATCATCCAAGTAGACGAAGACTCGATCGCGTATGGCTGAGGGGATCACCTTATCCATCAGGCGACATAACCTTTGAGCTGCATTACACAGCCCAAAAGGCATGACCGTGAAGTGATAAAGTGGTCTCCCCGGCACGGTAAAAGCAGTCTTCTCTCTACTTGAATGATCTAGAGGTATCTGCCAGAAAGCATCTTTGAGGTCGACACTCGAAATGAAGTACGTATCACCCAACCGACTGAGCAGCCCCTCGATGTGCGGGAGTGGGTAGGCGTCCTTTACCGTGAGAGCATTTAGCTTTCGTGCGTCCAAGCATAAACGATTCTTCTCGCCTTTACGAACGAGGGTCACTGGATGACTCCAGGGGCTATCACTTGGCTCAATGACTCCCAGGGAAAGCATCCTGTCCAACTCCGCGTACATCAGGGTCTGCACAGCCGGTGACACTGGGTAATGTTTACTCTTAACTGGAACTGCGCTTCCAGTGTCAATGGTATGGACCTCAGACTTTGTCCTTCCCAAACCTTTTTTGGTGTAACATGGGAATTTCGAAACTATCATTTCCAAACGTTGCCGTTGTGGATCAGATAGGTCATGGACAATTTTGTCATCATTGGTACCCGCTCCGGCTTCGTCACATAGGCTGACGTTGTTGGTAGTGAGGCTCTCCACTGATGCAAACAGACCAAAATTTCGCATAAAATCTACCCCCAGGAATAGAGGCCGGCTCAAAGATGGAACTAGGTAAAATGTTACGTCTTTAGTTTTGTCATTAAATGTTATTGAGACACTGACTCTGCCAATGATTCTATGTCCGTCTGCCGTCTTAATAAAAGAATAGAAGTTATTAAATTCTAGGCCAACCCTTTCGATAAGCTCAATACACCCCTTACCTAAACAGGTGACTGTGGCTCCACTATCAATAAGGCCCTCAACTTCGACACCTTGAATCTTGATTCTCGTATAATAGCGAGTATCATCACCTTCATATAAGGCAGCAGAGGCAATTTCTCGACGGAATTGTTTCCTGTGTTTAAAACGCTCTCGGGCCCTTTTAACTTTGTTAGAAACAGTACCGAAAATCCGACGTCTTGCTTCCTCATATTCCTTTTGACGAATATGAAGAGGCTTTATCTCTCTAACTTTAGCATCGTGACAATTTGGATTTCTGTTGGGGTTGCATACAATCTTGATGGCGGAGGGGCTGAAAATATTGTTTCTTACTGCGGAAGTGTTTCGGTTTGCGTCGAGCGTGCTTCCGCAGTCCGAGGCACGCTCCGTTGCGAGTTTCCCTGGCACTTAGGACATTTGGGCGTTACAACTCCTTCTTTTCCACAACGAAAACAGAAAACACGGCTCACTGGAATGGGACACTCAATATAACTGTGACCTTGCTTCCGACAATTCCAACACGTGTACCTAGTGGAATCTTTGATTGCATTCAATTCCAAACCATGGTCGCTCACTATTTCATTTTCAGTCATTTCCCAGCTAATTTCATGGACTTTCGGTGGTGGATAGGCTCTGGCTTGGTACGCCTGACGCTGGTTTGCTAGCATATTCTCTGCTCTCTTTACCTCCTGCATGAAGTGGTTCAAACCATGTATCTTTATCGGGAATATAAGGGCCGCTAACGAGGATTTAAGGTTGCCTTTCATAATTTCGACTAAATCTCGTTCAGAGTAGGGCACTCGCTGTTGATTCCTTAGTTTGAGCACTGCGTTGAAGAAGTCCTCGAATGATTCCTGAGGCAACTGCCGGCGATCCATAATTTTCTTCTGTATTTGGAACTCCGACTCGAATCGCCGGAACTGACTTAAGAAGGAATTCCTCAGCTCACTCCAGGTTTGAAAAGGCTCTATCCGCCTCTGTTGCCAGTACCAGTCTAGCGCCGCTCCTTCTAACACCTGAGGGAAATCCTTTAGCAACTCCTCGAACGGGTATGCATAATCTAGCCTCATTGACTCGATACGAAAAATGAAATCCTCAGCCTCCATAGTTCTATTGCTGCCATCGAACTTGATTCCCCATTTCTTCAAGTTCATCCTCGGTGCTAGAGGATACATAGGATTTGAGGAAGATTGCCAGCCAAACGACCCTCCGGATTGTGGGTCCCGCAAGGGTGGCGCTGGTTTGCCGTTACTATGAGACCCCGAAAAGGTTGGTGGTGGTCTATTATTAGCCGCAAATGGATTAGTCTCCATGTCTCCGTTGAAACATAGAGGTGGAGGAACAATTTCTAAATTCCCAATATCTACGTTTGGATCTGCTCTAGGGACATTTGAAGCTGGCTGAGGGTGTATGCCAGGCACACTTGATCTCGCTAACAATGCCTGCTGCTGTAACTCAGCTTTCCAACGGCCTACTTCCCCCAGCCGTTTCCATAACTCTGCCTGCATTTGGCCAACCGATGCTATCATCTCTTGCAAATTTGTATTCTGCCTAAAGATCGGCCTGGGATTGTCCCTTCTGTAATTCTCCCTAATATATTGAGCGGTCTGGCTGGAGAAGTCAGGCGATGACGCGGTGTTGTTTAGAGCATCTGAGTTTAAGGAAACATCACTATCCACTGTTGGTGCCTCTGACGATACGCCTGTAAGTGTTGCACCAGAGGGGCTTGCATGAGCTACATTGGCCGTCATTGTTTGCGTTACCCTTGTGGGATTTGCTTGGGTGACGTTGGTTTGAATTGTGGTGGCGATGGCTACAGTCGCGCTCCCCAATAGTGGCTGCGTGCCTGGCTCCGTCGTAGAAGGATTTGCATTGTTCTCCATCTTCACCTGCTTCTGGTTACTCCGCTCTGTCTTTCTCACCACCTATTTACCAAAATTCACTCTGTAAGTTTTCTACGCCACAAGTAGACTCAGAAAATTCACACAGTTAAATAACTAAGTCCCTCCTAAACAAACCGGGCATGTAGGTTAAATAAATGACTCCTAACGATGATTTAACTATAACGCTAAGTTATCTATATCAGTATGTAATGAGATGGCTAAAACGAAATACTTTAACAATAACCTATTTAGTTCAGTGAAATGCACAATAAAATTACTTGATTCACCACAAGGCGATGGGGTTTTCAGGGGATAACAACATGAAAAGTAGGATTTAAAAAAACTCTTTCCTTACAGGTAGTGGTTGCTATGTTTTTTTTTTTTAATGATGTGAATATTCCAATCAGACTCGCAGAAAATGCTACGAAAGCTCCAGTGTAGCCTGAGGCCTATCTCTGGGATCCGAACACCTACTGTCAGTACAGGTAAAATACTCTTGGGCTATGTGTAAATGTTATTATTAGATGGCTTGTCATGCTGGCCCTAAATGTTAAGCACTTAGTCCCCTCCTTCTATAGAATCTAGACTAAGTCTTAAAATCCGGACAGCTCATCCAAGATTAGTTGCTAGCTACAAGTTCCCTGCTCGTACCACATCACGACAAAGCTACGCGGTCTAGCTTCTTAAAGCCTAAACCGGGACCTTGACCACCTAATACCCCACAGTAAACTATATAGCTAGTACCCAACTACATATTACAATGAAAAACTACTTAAAACTTAATCCTGGCATAATCTATGGCTGCCAACACAACCTACATTAAGATATATGAGTGCGTCCAAGACTATACCGGAACTATGATCGACCTCTTTACATGCAGATATCTCTTTGGCAAACGCCGAAAACTCCAAAGCCGCTCCTACGTGACCAAAGAAATCTAGCACGGTCAATTGAATGAAATGATTCCCTTTTCGGGCCCCACGTTCTGGGCGCCATTCTGAGCTGTCCAGGTGGAAGGTGTAAACCTTTATGATCAATTTTTATGTCCAGGTGTCGATGTGCTGGCATGATGGCATGTTTGCTCGACTTAAAGCTCGCCGGGTGGTGGGGTTCTTACGACACGCTGCACAATTGGACAGACACAAAAAAAAAACAAAGAAAACATGCCAGTCTGTCAAAAATAAACAAAATGAAGGGAGGTTCGAGGACCCAATAAGGGAAAAATCAAGATAAAAAAATAAATATGAATTTCTGCACCACACATTTCTGTAAATAGGAAACAAATAATGAACTTCATCTGGTGTCATGACGAAGTATAACCCACCCACTGGAACTGGTGTTCCACCATGGCAACTCATTGTAATTCGATTGCCCCATACCTACCTCTTCATCTCACTATCCCCCTCCCATCTCCTCTAGGTTGTCGAAGATCTACATAGTCTAGACAAAAAACTTAATATGCGACGTTATAAATCATATTGTAATTTTATTGGGCAAATTCAAGGGCACAAGGTATCATAATTACTTAAATTTCAATATTTCAAAAAAACTGTTAAATCTGCAATCTTAATTAAATACTTTACAAATAAAATGTAAACTGCATATCAACAATCGGCCAAAGGAACTCTAAAATTATTACTAATAATTCTAATATTTTAAGTTTTCTTTATAATCGATATCTGCATTCATCTTCTCTTCTTCGCAGTTTGTCAACCTCAGTGCTTTTGACGATGAGACCAGGTGTAACAGTTTCTGCTTATTTTCTGTCCGTCCGTCGAAGTCTTGTTAGATAGGTAAAGTAAGTTTGTGTACCTCGTTAGATAATCTACAAAACAAAAGAAATTTAAGCTCATCTTTTTACTTCAGGTCACTTCAGCCATTAAAAGAGCCAGCAATTTTGTCACCGAAATGAGGACTACAGTGGTTCCTCCAAAAAAAAAAAAACAAGGTTTCTCCAACTGCCTAGGATGAGCTCAAACTATTGATTGGGACCAACAACAAGGCTAACCAAGAGATAGGTATGCACTAAAACAACACGAAACAAAATGCTAACACTTTCCTTTCAATATTTTCTTCCTTTTTTTTTTCTTTTCCTTTATAGATTAATTCTGTCCGTCCGTCTGTAAATTTTTAGTGTACGCTGGAAGTATAAAAGTATTATGTCCTAAGCATTTTCACCTGGCACCGCGGATGCTAGTGCTTAGATCGATAGAATCCCTCGTTGCAGCAGGGGAGGCGAACAGAACACGCTTTATTTCTAAGCTTTCGAATTAGTAGAAATTATTTAGGTTAACTTTTGATATTTGACCAAAAATGACTTTTTTTAAATTCAGTGTTTTTGGTTAATTATTTTTCTTAACCAATAAAAATTCCAATTTACAGCAATAGACTTGTATATATTATTTGTGGCTTTAAATCCAAATGTGTGACGTCTTCAATGGTGACTCCTTTGTATCTTGTACTCAGCTTATAATTTTCTCCAAAAGACAGGCTCACCTCCGGCTCCTAGGACGACGTAAAATCAAAAAGAAAGATTTTCCTACCAGAGCATGCGGGCTAAGGTATCCTCTTTGACAGTCAGTGTGTATTTTTTGTCTTTCTTATTTTTTTTTCTTTGTTGACGTTTAACTGGTAAAAATTTTACTATTCTACGATAGATGGCGCTGTTTATAGTTAGGCTGCACATGACAACCGCAAAAAGCTTTTACGCATTTTTTGTTAAACAAATGAAAGAAAACAAAGGTTGACCTTTTCCATTTGCTGCAGGTCTTGTATCGACACCCAAATAGCTTATTGTACTCCCTTTCTGTTGACATTTGTTATGTTGTTTTTTACAAGGTAGCACTTTTGAACTGATGGACAAATGTCTGTGGTCCATTTAACATGAATAAAATTAAACGATTCTTTTAAAAGATGTCAATGGAATGGACAAAAGACAAATTGCCAATCTTACATCCAAAAAGGAAACCAAAACAAAGCGATTTACAACATTTTTGAGGTTTTCAAGAAAATAGCATAAGTCTACATGTGTCGAATATGTGTTCTTTAGAGCTTTTCATAAATATACATTTTTTGGAAATACACCTTTGTTCAGCCTTTCTATACACCTTTGTTCAGCCTTTGCCTAAAAGGAATTACAAAAAAATACATTCGTTATATAATCTGGTTTTTTTTAAAGTGTAAACCTCACAGGAAAATATAAGCTAATTAAAATGTAATGAAAAATTATATTGCTTGTAATTTTTTACGGTTGTTCCTTATGTAAAAATAACTAAAAATGGACAAACTTTACCGAATATTACTAAAAAACTAAATAATGCATTACTAAAAAATCTGAAATTTTCGAGTTAGGCAGTTTTATCTAAATACCAAAATTAATTCTTTCGACTTATAGGAAGCAGTTCTTTTCTATTTTTATTTTGTCACCCACACCCCGTTAGAAGCAAAAACTATGACAAAACCTTCTCGGCAATATCCATTTACCACCATACTGTTTTGGCATCTTTATAAACCATATGAAAATTTTGAGACTGCTTATGTTACACACTTTTAACATTGGCTCGTACAAAAACACAAACACAGGCAACACATTGAAATGCGTATTAGAATTCTCTGACAAACTTTGTTCATCTCTGCCTTTTATGCTAGAGTAAAATAGTTGATGTCTTCGTTCGCCTTAATCTTCTGTCTATATGGCAGAGGTGTTAAATACAGCTGGGCTTATTGTTCCAGAGTAATTCCTTCGACAATTCAAAGATAAGACAACAAGACAATAGCCGGATCAAAAATCATCTGTTCATTGTCATATATTGCCAATAACAATAACAATGCTGACAAATGAAAATTACGGTGATGATCATGTCGATTAATAACAATGAACGCTTGAAAGCAATCAAAGATTAGTGGAATGTGTCAAAACGAAAATCCATTACACCGACATTTCATTAGTGGCAGTGACACGATAAATACTCTGTCATCATGGTTTGTGGGCTTGTTATTTGTTAATTTAAATCGATAAACAATAACTACGTGTTTAGTTATATTAGTATGAAACATGCTACAGAAGGATTAACTTTTCAGTAGGAATATAATTGAATTTGGGCGAAGGCATCGAATGAATAAATTGATTACATTACATCCTCCTCATAAAGAATTACCACATCAAAGGTTCAATTAAAAAGGATTTGCGAGAGGTACTATTGGGCGCTGATTTGTTCCTACCCAGTATGCCTTTCTAGGGCATAACTTGCTTCGATAATCCTTAAAACGTAAGTGACGTAGGGGATGAAAGATATCAAGCAATGGCCCTGACCGGTTTCAACATGGCAAAGCCGGTCCCTCTCTCATCTCGAGTGGACACTGACCTCCCTGGCTAGTGAGCTTATATGTGCCGCACGTTCACCCATAAGAACGATAAAAACATATGTTTGGGCGTAAGACTGGTATCCCTCTCATAGAAAAAATCATCCTACTATGAAAAAAACTAAGGAAAAGAAAAACAAAGTTGAATCCTCTGCAAACGTTTTAAGGACCATGATCTGCGAATCTGCAGCCGGAATGTTTGCTCTCTTTATACTTTATACTTAAAAAGTACAAGGCCGATATAACTGCCATACAGAAAATACGATGGATTGGAAAAGGCGTCACAACAACACCTAAAGGCGAGGCACTGTATTATAGCTGCCATGACCGCAATTCTTAAAAAACTAAATTTTTCAATACCAGTCTTATTTACACCGATGCCTTCAAAACATGGTAGTTATCAGTACCAGATTTAAGCATCTCGATATTCATAAGGCACCTGGCTGTCTCCGGACCAACGATCAAGAAATCAAATTGATCACGTTGTGATAGATGGAACCATTAATCGACATGGTGTGCCTTAACCAAATTTAAATTTAAATGGAAGATGCTTACACCTGGGAAGTTTTTGCAGATTCTGAAACTACAATGCTCATAGATGAGAAATATCAAGAAACAAAAAAATCGCCAGAGGGATTTTCAAATAAATCGCGATTTAAGTTCACATTTTTAGGGGTTCTCTAGGTTTTCACGATTTTGCTTGGAAACCGCGAGAGCTATTTAAATGGGCCTGAAAAAAATGTTGTAGCTGTGAAAATTCTGCACACGATTGACATTTATAATGTTTTCGTAGGTTTTACCGGTTTTGAGATATAGATGTTCAAATTGAGACAATGCACTGACTGTATCGCCTCCTTATAAAACGATCTCATTACAGCAATTTCCCAAATTAAATTTATATATTTTGAAAATGGTACAACTTAGGAAAAAATAAATCATCTTGTAGAGAACTTTTACAGCTTCAACATTTTCTTTAGTCCCATTTTGATATGACTTGCGTCTTCCAAGCAAAAGCTTGAAGACTTAAGATAAAAACCTAAAAAAATTGAACTGAACCTCTATATCTCAAAAACGGTAAAATCTACAAAAAAAACTGAAAGTCAGTCTTGTAAAGAATTTTCACAGCTACAACATTTTCTTTAGACACATTTCGAAACGACTTGCGGTTTCCAAGCAAAATCGTGAAAACCCTAAAAAAACCCTCAAATTGTGAATTTTGATCGCGATTTATTTAAAAATCCCTCCGGTGATATTTTCTGTTTTTTTTTTCTTATCTATGAAATCTTCCCATGTGTAAGCGGTTTTCATCAAAAGTTGGTTAAGGCGCACTGAGCATGATATTGTTTATAAGGAGGCGATACAGTCAGTGCATAGTGTCAATTTGAACTTCTATATCTCAAAACCGGTAAAAATTCGAAAATATCATAAATGTCAATCTTATGGAGAATTTTCACAGCTACAACATTTTTATACCCTCAGCCTTTAGGTTATGAAGGGTATATACACTTTCATACGGGCAAAATGTGCCTCATCGAAATAATGGTTTTAGACCCCAAGTATGTTTGGACGAAATGTGTTTCAGACAATTTGGAGTCGATTGAGCAATGTCCGTCCGTCTGTCTGTCTGTCTGGCTGGCTGGAGCGCACGATAACTCTCGAAGGGATGAACCGATTCGGTTCAAATTTTGGCTTTCGTAATATTTTGTCCAAACTTAGTTTAAGTTCGAAGATGAGCTATATCGGTCCACTCCTTCCGGTACCTCCCCCACAAAAGTTCGAAAATGTTCGGAAAATTTGTACGCACGATAACTCTTGAAGGGTGAAACCGATTTGGTCCATACTTTGCCCATCGTGGAGCGTGTACCATACTTAGATCAGGTTTTAATATGGACTCAATCGGTCCACTCCGTCGGGTACCTCCCACACAAAATATTGGAAAAGTTCAGTTTAGGAACATCTCTCGAATCGCTTTGATTTTTGCTTTAGCAACTTGTATTCAGTGCCCTCCATACGACGGTATAAGTTTCATCAGGGGCAAGTCCATACTTCCTGAGAAAATAGCCTGAAAGTTGCAAAAAACCCCTATGACACCGTTTGAGGAGGTTGGAGGGCAAAATAACTCTCGAACAGGTCTGCCGATTCGGTCCAAAGTTTGGCCTTAGTAATATTTTGTGCAAACATAGTTTAAGTTCGAAGATAAGCCATATCGGTCCCCTCCTTCAGGTACCTCCTCCACAAAAGTTCAAAAAGTTCGGAAAAATTGTGCGTACGATAACTCTTGATGAGAGTGGCCGAATTGGTCCATACTTTACACATCCTAATATATCTACCAGATATAGATCAGGTTCTAATATGGACTATATTTGTCCACTCCATCCGGTACCTCCCACTCAAAATTTTGGATACATCTTCACTTTAAGACCTGCTTTCGAATCACTTTGATTTTTGTTGAAGCAACTTGCATTGCTGCCTCAATTGCGATGGTAAAAGTTGTTTCAGGGGAAAGTTCATACTTCTTGAGTAAACATCCCTGAAGTTCTAAAAAACCCCTATGATACCATATGTAGTGGCTGGAGATCCACCCTTTTTAGTATCTCCTCCGCAAAACTTTTGATATTAAATCCTAATCAACATTTTTGTCAGTTCAAACGACCAAAATTTTTAAAACTCCCTAAATACATGCGTTTTTTGGAAAAAAAATTGTTTCAATATACACAGGCTGAGGGTATATCTCTGTCGGCAAAGCCGACTGATACTTTTTTACTTGTTATACCCTCAGCATTTATGCTAACGAGGGTATATACACTTTCATACGGGCAAAATGTGCCTCATCGAAATAATGGTTTTAGACCCCAAGTATGTTTGGACGAAATGTGTTTCAGACAATTTGGAGTCGATTGAGCAATGTCCGTCCGTCTGTCGGTCTGTCTGGCTGGAGCGCACGATAACTCTCGAACGGATGAACCGATTCGGTTCAAATTTTGGCTTTCGTAATATTTTGCCCAAACTTAGTTTAAGTTCGAAGATAAGCTATATCGGTCCACTCCTTCCGGTACCTCCCCCACATAAGTTCGAAAATGTTCGGAAAATTTGTGCGCACGATAACTCTTGAAGGGAGTAACCGATTTGGTCCATACTTTGCCCATCGTGGAGCGTGTACCAGACTTAGATCAGGTTTTAATATGGACTCAATCGGTCCACTCCGTCGGGTACCTCCCACACAAAAATTTGGAAAAGTTCAGTTTAGGACCATCTCTCGAATCGTTTTGATTTTTGCTTTAGCAACTTGTATTCACTGTCCTCCAGACCTTTAAGAAAGTTGAAAGAGAATCTGCTAAAGTAAGTTTGGCGGCAAACGGCGACAAGACCAAGTTGATGACACAATGCGTCCATGGAACTCGGACCAACTGTGGAAATTGGTTCCTGCAATTTTGAAGAAGTTAGAGCCTTCGTCTACCACGGCACCGCCATAAACACAACAAACGGAAATACGAAGAAGAATTGTATTAGCCAACAGATACTTTGGCTTAAATAAGCAGTTTAAAAACAAAGCCACATCACGTCGAACAAAAACAACACTTTACAAACACTTTTAGTGCCCGTGCTAATGTATGGTTCGGAAGCAAAGCTACTTGCGCAGGCGGATTAGGCAGTGTTTGGTGTATTCGAAAGAAAAAATTTCGAAAGATCTACGGGCCAATCTGCGACGTATGAACAACGAGCTGTATCAACTATACAACGACATCAGTATATTTAAACGAATTGAGATACAACGATTGCGTTGACTAGGCCATGTCATAAGAATAAGAGATGATGAACACGCAAAAAAGGCGTACAAATACGGGCCGCTTAGCTGCTCACGCAAAACTGAAAGGCCAAGGCTTCACTGGAGCGAACAAGTGAAATACGCCATATCCCAGATAGGGAAAATACAGCAACAAACAGAGAGGAATGGAGATCTTAGTATGGCTTATGGAACAAATTTTCTGTAAAGGCCAAGTAAGAAATCCTTAAAATCCTCGAATATTAAGGGAAATGTGAATTGCTCTCAAATTTCCACAGTGCCTAAAAATGGACAACAAAATATTGTAGAATCTGTTGAGTGGCACATAGCCAAATGTTAGCCACAGTTATCGTTTATGCGTCCATAATTTATTGCGCATATAGTGAGGAAATCACCTGAGTTATCATAAACAAATACTGTTCAATATGAAAAATGATTAATTTTTCAACTCGAGGCATTCTATCATAAATCACTATTTGCCAAAGAAGAAATATAGCAAAAACGTCCTGTAATGGAGACCGTAATATTTGCTACCAAAGGTTGTATGATAAATAGAGGATATTCGAAGTTTTTTTTTTTAAATTAACTTGTGTTCATTTCTTACCTTGGGGAGACATAAAACAATTTGAAACAAGGTGAAAAAACACCTACCTACAGGGTAACTCCCTGCAGTACAGTCCCAGTCATTTAGAGGAAAAATCCATCCACACCAATACCAATACCAATATTCTTCAACAAGCTTAAATAAAGATGTTGTAAACACAAATTCTTGATAGAAGTAAAATAATTGTTATTTGTTTTTGATTAAAAATATGTTTTGACAGCAAATAAAGACATCAGTTGGTATTATTGTATCACCTTCTCTCCTGCACCATGACCAATACGTAACAAATTCCAAACGATTTAAGTAACTAAATGTTATTTCATTGAAATCATTAGCAATTTTAACCACACCTGTCACACTGAAAATAAAATACGAATCCACAAAATTTTCATCATAACCACATTTTCTAATCGCTGAGAAATTTAAAGTAATATTTCAAAAATAAACGTGCAACAGCATGTCAACAATATTAATTCAATTTCTGTCATCTTTTGGCAAATCTTTTCTTTTTATGTGTGCGTGTCGCTTATATTCAAAGCCTTTTTAAAGCATGTTATTTCATCCATTTGCCAATAAATTAGTTGACATTAATCATCTCTTCCCTAGACATCCGACCCATTATGTAAAAGATAAAAGATTTGTTATACATTTGTCTAATTTTTACCACAAACAAAATAAGACATGACTCAATCATGTACACACACAGACACAAAGAAGTGATATGTCAAAACGTCATCGTTACAAGTAACATCAGTTTAACTTTTAAATTGTTTAATACAAAAAAAAGAGAAGGAAAGAGTGATGGTCCGCCGTTGTTAGATACATACCTTGTTTCGATGTGGAAAGAAAGTAGAAATTGGAAAATTTTTATTTGCCTCAATTTTAAGAGGGGGCATTCCATAAAAAGTAGCATACCAATATTACGATCACTTTATACTGCAATCGCAATTGTGAAGAGAATCTTTCAGTATCTGTTTAGATCACTGACGACCATAAAAATACAACCAAAACGAATGCATGAGTGAAAAAACCAACAAACAAATGATGTTTTTGTTTGTTTTTGTTCGCGTACAGTGTACGTGAAGAAGAAAAGCAAATGCAAAGACAGCTCTGTGGGATCGCTGAACATCCCTCATTTAGATCAACAGACGGCAACCCCTTTATTGCGTGCAAACAAAGAAGGTTTCTCTTTCCACTCACACAATTTAACTCATTGGAAAACCATGCTCTCCCACAATGACAACAGTGTTTGCTCAAATGTGTGTTGTTTTATGCCTAGACCTGATTTCGATACACTCGTTCTGGTTCGTTCCCACAAAAGTCAAAAATTAGAATGATGTTTGGATCCAATTTGAGGTCCGTTGTTGTTTTTGCATAAAGTCTTTATGGCTACAAGGTTTTAGGAAATGTTATTGTTTTTTTTTTAATCAAAATATTCACTTTTAAACATTTTAAAAAACATTCAAACTCAGGGAGACTATGTTTACCCATTGTTTTAGGATTAAGTTTATTTCAGTTTAAAAAAACACATAGTCTTTGAAACGTATATTACTGATTACCATAATAAGCGTATTACATCGTGTTTTGGCACACTTCTTTAAAATTATCTTCCAAATAGGTTGGTTAATTCCAAAAAAGAAGCATTACCCACACGTTTATCGCCTCAAAAATATCGTATACATCGTATATATATAATCACACATGGGAAATTAGGCCGGTCTTGTTCAGTTTTTATGCCGTTTATCCTCAACTAGCAATCTGCTGCTAAATCGCTCAACTTCCAGCACCTGCAAAGCCAGAATACACCACAACTGACAAAAATGACATTTCAAGTTCAAAATTTTTCATGGCTTCGTTTTCCGAACGGAAATGAAGGCATTTTTATTGCAAATAACTTTGTGTCGTCATAATAGTGTGCCAAGACACCAGAAAAACGGTACTTGTTATAACCATGACAAATGTGGAAAAGTTTTAAATCACCTTTACATTGAAAATGAAGGAATGAAAAAAAGGACTTTTACAAATGGCAATGAAAAAAAAATAATAAAACGCACACACACGTCCACACTTCGTGGCATTAATCACAGCATACGATCATTTAGACAGGTGCTGAGCCCACAATTAAGTAGATATTCGTGAGATTGCCTGGTTTTGTGCATACAACTTTAGATTGCTTCCGGTAAAACATTTCAGTGGCAAAGCCCGCTAGACAATAGCAAACAATTGTAAAAAAAAGAAACCATCATTAAAAACGGATGCTACTGCTGTACAATTATGAGCGTTTGGACGGCTGATATACATTAGCATTTGATTTGTGAGAACAACTTGAGGAGAAAGAGCTGCCAATACTCTGGCCTAAAGTTTTGCAATTTTTCAAATTACCATTCTGATTAAATGTCCGGTTCGTCAAACACGAAAAGATGAATGCCAATACATTTGTTTTATGAGAACGAAATCGGCCGAAAATATATATGGGTGCTATATCCAAATCTGAACCGATTTCGATATAATTTGGCACATTTATTTCTAGACTAAATTCAGTCACACATTCAGTCACACATTCAGTTTGGTACAGAAAATACTTGAAATCGTCCGAAAATATATATGGGAGCTATATCCAAATCTGAACCGATTTCTATATAATTTGGCACACTTATTTCTAGACCAAATTCAGTCAAACATTCCAAATTTCATCAAAATCGGACGTGTATAGCGTGTTTGGTGCAGCAAATACGTGAAATCGGGCGAACATATATATGGGAGCTATATCCAAATCTGAACCGATTTTCACCAAAAGCAATAGCGTTCTTCCTATGGCTAAAAAAGTTGTAGTGTAGGGGGTAATTTGGTATGACCAATAAAAATATATTCTCCCAGCAAAAAAATCCCACCAAAATAATGGGTTTTTATAGTACCATTATTTTAACAAGAGCATGTCGCACTAATTATTCTATGATCGCTATAATAACTTGTTATTTTATGGCCACAATAGCCATTTTTGAATGTGCCTGCAGGATTTTGGAGCTTTTGGGTCATTTTCTAAGGAAGTATTGAATTACTCCAAAAGAAATTGTACCGTTGTAAATGAGTCCGCTAGAACAACCTACTGATAAAGGACACAAAACGATGCGATAAGAGATCTTAAACTTAATTTTTCCTAAGGAGGTACCCGAAGGGGTGGACCGATATAGCCCATATTCCAACCAGCAAAGTCTGCACCAATCAGAAACTCCCTGCGAGAGTTATCTTGCGGATTTGCCATTCAGGTTTTCTTGTAGCTTTTAGGCCAATACCTCAGGAAGTATGGACTTGCGCAAGAAAAAAATTATACCGTCTTAATGGGAGACGCAAGGACAAAATTCAGAACGACCCGAGAAGAGCTCTTAAAATTCCCTTTATCCGAATTTTGTGTGGGAGGTACTCGAAGGAGTGGACCGATATAGTCCATATTCGAACCCGATATATGTATATCTGGAAGGAACAATACGATGTGGGAAGTTTGGACCAAATCAATTGCTCCCTTCGAGAGTTATCGTTCACACCATTTTACAGGAAAATTTTACACTTTTGGGGAGGTACCGGAAGGAGTGGACCGATATGGCCCATTTTCGAACTTAAACTAAGTTTGGACAAAATTTTACTATACCCAAAATTTGGGCGCACCATCCAGACAGACAGACATACGGCCGGACATGGCTAAATCGACACCAAATTGTCTGAAACGAATTTCGTCCAAACATACTCGTACTTGCGGTCTAAAACCGTTAATTCGATGAGGCACATTTTTGGTCGTATCAAAGTGTATATAGCTTTTCTAGCCTAAAGGCTGAGGGTATAAACAGCACTTGTCATAGCCATGACAAATGTGGAAAAGTTTTAAACCACATCCACATTGAAATCGGAGAAATGAAAACAAAAGTGCTATTACTACAAATGACAATGAAAAAATTAACAAAACGCACACACGTCCACGCTTTGTGGCATTAATCACAGCACACGATCATTTAGGCAGGTGCTGAGCCCACAATTAAGGAGCAATTCGTGAGATTGCCTATTTGTGCGAATATGCATCCAACTTTAGATTGCTTCCGTTAAGACATTTCCGTTGGCATAGCCCGCTTGACAATGACAAGCAATTGTAAAAATGAGAAAAAACATCATTAAAAACGGATGCTACAGTTGTACAATTAGGAACTTTTCTACGGCTGGCATTCATTATCATCTGATTTGTGGGTAGAACAACTTCAGGAGAACGGGCTGCTAATCCTCTGGCCTAAAGTTTTGTAATTTTCCAAATTAACATCCTGATTAGATGCTCTGTTCGTCAAGCATTTGTGGGCTTTTTGTTGTATCTTCAAACGAAACAACGAATGTCAGCAAATTTGTTTTATGAGACCCCTTCCCGTTTACCAATGAAAAGAAAAATTGTCCTTTAAATAGGTTTCTTTAGCTAGATTAGAAAAGTTTGTTTTTTCGCACGTGTCCTTTATTGTCGGTAAACCCTAAAAAATACCAACAATATTGTCACAGTTATTGCCCAGAGATGGATGGATGGATGTTTGGGTTATTTAAAGCCAATCATCGTTTTAGAAAAAGGCTGTCATCAAAAATAACATGAGAAGGAAACCGGACGTTTAATTTAACCAAATTCAAAAAGGAAAATATAAATCAAGTCCAAAAATGTCTTCTTGGGACAATTCGGCATGGTCAATAAATAAAATTTCTTATTTAACATGTCAATTTCTCACTTGTAGATGGACCATCAAATGAGAAAACGGCGCCATAAATCATGTTTGTACCTCTACTAAATCAGAAATATGTAAATTGAGAAGAAGTTGTTTGTGATTACCATACAACTTATTGTATAGCTAGTTTGTTAAACGAGTATGATCTTCGGACACAAAATTAATTTATGATTCTAACATTTATTTTGCTATGAGATGTGAAGTCAGCTTATCTTCTAATACATATGGTAATATGACAACACGCTCAGTCTCATTGTACAGGGTACCCTGCCAGCATTTTGAAGTAAGTTTTATCTTCCCTGCGTGATGTTTCAGTGACCCTTTTTCTGTAAAAATGCGATAATTGTCTAATATACAATAACAATTACATTGTTATCTCATTTGTATCGTATCCATTCACCATTTGGTGACTTGCATTTAGATAAAAATACAGCTCCTATTGTTTTACAAAAACAAATTACACTGGAAACAGCTTGCAAAATGTAATGCAGAGAAATTCAGGCAAATAACAATTTTATGACCATGTTCTAAAACATGCGTTGATAAAATAAAAAAAAAACCTTAAGACAAAATAGCCCTGACAAAAAAATAACTCCACAACAGGTCAACAGTAACAACAAAAGAAATTAAAAAAAAGATTAAATAAATAATTTTTCTTTTTTATTTACAACTAGCAGACCCCGGTCCGCGTTGCTGGCCCGTCGTAATGAGTTTTACTGACAACTTTTTATCGACTTTATGCTTGACAATTCAAAAATAGGTATTTTCTACCTCACTTCTTCGGTCCATTGTCAAACCGAGAAGGATTTTAAATTTATCAACAGATTTTGTCTGTAAACTTTCTTTTCTCTTACGGACATTGTCGAATTTTTTTGCCAATTTGTGCCTTTTAGGATTTATTATCGTCCATGTCCCTGTCTTTATCCTAAAGCGATCTAATTATAAAAGTTAAAAAAATGGTTAAATCGAATTCTCCTGCTTATTGAGACTTATATGGTTTATCTTTTCATGGCTGATGGACCGTTGAACCTCACCATTTAAGTACATTTGTAAATATATAGTTTTTCTTGATCGGGGGAGCTACCACCGTTGTCTCGAAAACTAATTTGCAACCTGATGCACTCATATGTTTAGCAAATATAGCGATTATAAAAAAATATGTCCCGAAATTCCTCTACAAATATATAGCATTTTGGACCACGGGACATTCCTGAAAAATAACGTTTTGGAAAGAGTGGGCGTGGTCATCAGTTTTCAAGATATAACATATTAAAAAAGTGGGCCTGGTCCGGTATTTTGGCTTCAAATATGTACATAGGGTGCACACAACTTCATTGCCTACCAAAATGTATGCTGAAACCGATATAATCATAAGTTTGGCTTATACGTATAGCGTTTAACAGAAAGGCATTGGGAAGGTACCCCACCTCTTCCGAAATTCATACAATATACATTACAAAGGCAAACATTTAGCTTTTGCTGCAAATTTTATGGAAATCCCTTCAGTAGTATTGGAGTTAAGACATATTAACAAAAAAGGCGTGGCCGGGTCTATAAGCCCCAAAGAAGTACCTAGATTGGGGATTAATCCGTAAATTTTTAATCCGATACATACATAATTTTTGCAAATATAACGTTTTTTTAAGAATATCGCATTGGATAGGTACCCCGCCCCCTCTGGAATTCAATAAAATATGTAACCTGTTTTCGGGGGCGTGGTAAACTCTTCTTTCCAAAAAACCTAAGTTGGGTTATGACAGCATTTGATTTTTATTCATAAAGTTAAGGCGTTTTTTTAAATATGCCCCCTTCAAAATTCAAGAAAATGGGTAGGTAAGGTCGGTGACACAACCACAATTGTCTCGCAAATTAACTTCCAAATAGATACATTCGTAATTATTGTAAATATAACATTTTTAAAAAAAGTAGGGTATAGGGGAAGTACCACGCCCTTTCCGAAATTCAACTGAATTTGTAGCCTATTTTAAGCGGGGCCATCTATGTACATCCCCTGGCAATTTGAGGGAAATCGTTTCAGTAGTTTTTGTAGAAATGATAAAAATTTAAAATTGAAAAAAGTGGGCGTATGTGGGCATGGTTCTTTGGATAAAAACCAAAGTCGGGTTATGGCGCACATTTTAAAGAAAAAACGATCGAAATCGGTCCAGCCGTTCTCAACTGATGCCATAACCAACGAACGATATCGCGATTTTCTTGAAAATCCCTTCAGTAGTTTTGTAGATATAACTTAATTAGAAAGTGAGCGTGGTCGGATCTTAAGTCCCAAAATAAGAACGTAAGGTTGGAGACATAATCGCCATTGACTCGCAAATAAATTCCCAAACCGATACATTCGTATTTGTTGCAAATATTGCATTTTTACCAAATATGGCATAGGGGAGGCACCCGCCCAATCCGAAATTAATCAAAAAATATGTAGCCTATTTTTATCGGGGACCAACCCTATACATTCGCTGAAAGTTTCAGGAAAATCGATTCAGTAGTTTCGTATATATAACATATTGAAAAAAGTGGGCGTAGTCCAGTCTTAATGTCCCAAATAAGCACGTAAGGTCGGAAACACAATCGCCATTAACTCGGAAATTAATTTTCAAAGCGATACATTTGTAATTGTTGCAAAAATTGCATTTTTACAAAAATAGGGCATGAGGGAGGTACCCCGCCCGATCCGAAAATCAACCAAATATGTAGCCTGTTTCAACCGGGGGCCATCACTCTACGTTCCCTGAAAATTTCAGGAAAATCTATTGAGTAGTTTCGTATATATAACATATTTATAAAAGTGGGCGTGGTCAATATTTATTTGCATAAAAACCTAAACTGGACTATGACTAACATTTCCACAAAAACTTATGCAAATCGCTCCAGCCGTTTTCAACTGATTCAATTACCAACAAACGACAATTGAGTTTTATATATAAAGATTTTTATACCCTCAGGATTCATGCTAACTAGGGTATATACACACAAATTTTCGGAATAGTTTAGTTTAGGACCTGCAATCGAATCGCTTTGATTTTTGTTGTAAAGACGGCATAATTTTTATCAGATATAGATCATGTTTGAATATGGGCTATATTTGTCCACTCCTTCGGGTGGGAGGTAAGTTTATTTTAAGACCTGTTCCCGTAACACTTTGATTTTTTTTGAAGTAACTAGGATTCGCTGCCTCAATTATCAATTAAGTTTTTTCCATACATCTTGAGAAAACATTCCGAAAGGTTTAAAAACCCTATGGCACCTTATGTAGCGGCTGGAGAGCACGACAACTCTCGAACTGATCAACCGACTTGGCTCAAAATTTGGCCGTAGTCATATTTTGTCCAAACTTAGTTTCAGTTCGAAGATGGGCAATACCAGTCCACAAATTCCGGTACTTCTCCCAATATCTTAAAAATATCATTAAAATGGTTTGCACGATATCTCTTGGTCGGGAAAACCAATTTGGTCTATACTTTGGATTTCCTAATATTTTGTCCAAATTTAGTTGAACTTCTAAAATGTCCCATAATGGTACCCTCCTTAAGATACCTCCCCCACAAAAGTGCAACATTTGTGTCTATGTGCAGTTTAGGGTCTGTTAATAGCGATATTATGTTATCAGTAGATAAGTCCATGCTTCCTGGCACACTGGTCCAAAAGATATACGATGAAGTGACTAGTGGGCGCGATATCTATCGAAAAGATATGACTCCCAAAATAAGATCCACTTCCATAATGGACTATGCCGGTTTATCCACATTTTTGTCGGCTAGTTCAAATGTCCCAAAAGGGCGACAAAATTCTAAAAAAAGACCCTAAATACATTCGATCTGTCCGTAGATGAAAGTTTCAATTCACATAAGCTGAGGGTATATCTCTGTCGGCAAAGACAACTGTATCTTTTTTAGTTGTTTTATTATAATTATTTTTTTTTTTCAACCTCATTTGAAAAAAGATGTCGACTGTCCTGGAAATCAAGCCCGGGTTTGCAGATTACAAAGCGAACATGCTTACCTATATTATCGAGCCACCTCAATTTGATAGTATGCTACTAAATATATGTATGTCCAGCATGTGGATTGCGACCGAACGATGCGCTCTATTTGTTTAACTGCGCAGCTAAATCCACCCCCGATTTCTTTATGGACGCAACCAGTCCAGGATAATTTTTTTTTAATCCGGACACATAGGAACCAGTACCATTTAAGTGAAATATACACAAACGAACATAAGATAAGAACATGATATATTGGGTAGGCATCAACAACAAAAAATGTCAAACAAATATGAGGACAAAATGAGAAAGGAGATGTCCGAAATTTCACATTATATGTAGCCAATAACTATCTGTGTAAAATCGGTTCAGATGTGGGCATAGATTATATGTTTCGCCCAATTTGCTATTTAAATCCCACAACAGGCCGATTTTATACTTAAGCTTTAAATATCTTCCTATAAATGATGACTCGACATAAAGGCTAGAATTACCTGTATCAAATTTATTTGACATCGGAATAGATTTAAACACAGTTTTTTTTATATAAATACGTATTTACACATATACTCAACGAAAGTTGGGTGATATTACAATTGTACACTCTAGGTGGCGTAAGTTATCAATTAGTCGCTCCCGCGTGACTTTGATCCTTTCCTTACTGGCTCTAAATAGTCCAGCACCAGCCCATTCTATGCAGCCTTACATTCAATGGTAACTGACATCCATTCGTCTAACCGCGAGGATAACCTAACACACTGAGAAATTGTTATGACCCAATTATCTTGACCGTCGCAAAATTAACTATGTTTACGAAACCCCGATAGCCATTTTATTTACACTCACTGAGGAAATGGAAATCACTTATGCATGGGGGACGTTATTTACAATTAGGTCCATTCGCATATATCGTAACGTTTATCCTCACTTTTCCTGCCCTCTGTGTTATCTATTAAAACAAGAGAAAATAAGACGGAGGACGCTTTAAAAGTCTGCGGTAAAAACAAACTTTAACCTTTAACTGTGGAGGTGGGGGTAAATTTTACCCCTTCGATCATATTTTGTTAATTACTTTCAAATGATTTGAGCGATCGGTCTAATTTTCTCTGTATCTTCATATTTCCTTAACATAAGTAGGCAGTAATGTTTTGGTTGTCATATGACTAGCAAGTGAGGAGATATGCTTACGGTGGTGTAAAAATTACCTCACGTCCAAGTTCTTGTCACTGTGGCACAGAGAATATTTTACCACCACCTCCAAACTAACGTAAGTATCCTATGTAAAAAATGACCCCACGTCCAATACGACGTATGAATTTCATGGAAAAGTTTTGACCACACGTCAAACTCGGCATATGAATTATATATTCTGCATTTTCTATTAAACCATTTTCACAGCAAATCAGTGTTCCTATAATAAGGCAATTGCTAGAAGAGGACGATAAGTTCAGCAACGATGACGGTGATGGTCGATTCCGAATTCAACATAGCCAAAGGCTACTTACGTTAAATTATTACTAGGATCTTGGGCAAGAACTCAATAGCCCCATCCAAAATATATTCCAGAGACTCGAAAATATGTTATATATGCTTAGTAGGCATAACAAAAAAACTACACATACCTGTTTCCAATCCAATAAAGGAATGTAAATGGGTTGCATCATACTCATATGTATGTGTACAGTGTACGATCACTATGAATGATAATTCAACTATTTGGTACCCTGCAGATTTTTAAAAAACGTGTGTTTTTGAATGATCTCTGCATTTTTATTAAATATGTAGGCAAGA
Organism: Musca autumnalis; assembly: GCF_047663935.1. Taxonomy (NCBI): domain Eukaryota; kingdom Metazoa; phylum Arthropoda; class Insecta; order Diptera; family Muscidae; genus Musca; species Musca autumnalis. The sequence continues at coordinate 6,009,013 of NW_027411644.1, read as the reverse complement.
CTGTCAAAAAATGTAATTTCACGTTTTTAACTATAGTTATATTATTTATCTCTTCTAAAAATAAAATATGTCTTTTTTGTTGGATTAAAAAAAGGTTTGTGAAATGTTGACCCTAATTTTCTATATAAACAAAGAGTGTGGTTTGATTTGATATTATTTTATTATTTCCTGACACAATATCATGCAAAAAATGCAAAATATTATAAAAAATAGAAAATATATAAAGCAATATTTAAGAATATGTATAGGGGTAAAATTTACCTCCACGTCAAAAAGTACGTCCTACATTTTCACCTCCAAAGTTAAAGGTTAATAGACTCCTTCATACTATGGACGAAAATAATCCCAAAATATTTTCCAGCTTGCACACAAATAATCATAAAACATTTTCATGTGAGAACTTTTATTTACCACTTACTTCCTGCCTTTTCTTGGTTTTGCTTCATTCCATCGACGACCATTTGTGCAGTGGATGCACAAGTTACGCTGTTGCCAGTTAACCGACCTTGGACCAATAACCACAAAGTACATACCAGGACAAGGAAGGTGAAGCAGCCAGCGAGTGGCTTCATTGCAAAGGATTGGTTGCTTGGTTAGCCGGCCAACTGGCTTAACAACTGACTCACCGAGTAACTGTGTTCAGATTGTTTCATATGGTTTTAAAATCGACCAACAAAACAGGATATAGCAGAGAGATTGAGAGAGAGAGGAGATTGCAATAAAGCAAGTAAAGAAAACAAGGGAAAAGTGAAATCATTTACTCGACATTTTCATTATTATTTATTGTTCTTTAATGACAATGCGCCGTCTCGTTCGTTCCTTAGTACATACTTCCAATTCACTTTGAATGACAGGATGACTGAGTTATTCAAAAATAAACTGTTGTTACTGCAACTTCTGCTGTTGGTACCTTATACTACAGTTGTTATAAATGTATTTTTAGTATTTCACGTCATTACTGCTGTTGTTGCTTTTGTTTCTTAAATTGTTTTTTTTTTATCGCGACATAAGCTTCGGCGGTAGCAAAGTCGAGCAAATTTTATAAAACCTCCTCATCTTTTCATTTTAACCCCGGCCATGTTGACAAATTGCTTCAAGCATTTTATGAAAATTCGTTTCCTTCCTCGCTGGCCATTTCTCCCTTCCTCCCGACAAGAACAAACTTTCTGTGTTTTCAACAGCTTACAGCTGTTTCTAGCTTCTTCGATGGCTCCTTGCCAGTTCTGCCTTGGTTGACATAATCATAAATTCATTGTTTTAACAGCCTTTACTGGCCGTCTCATCTTTGTCGTTGCCAAACTCAATTACTCAAGGAATTGCAACAGTTTTGGGATTAAATGTTACGTAAAGGATACGGAAAGGAAGGCTGGAATGGTTATCATTATGAAAGAATGTGGCCCCCAGAGTATCATTGAATGCTTGCAACTTTTCTGAATAACAAGAACTTTTGCAGATCATCTTTTTAGTCTCGATATCTAATGTTTTATTTGACATTAATCCATTTTTAAGTTGAATTGGTTCGTTGTTATTTCTTATTTATGTTAATTGAGTGAATCGAGGTGAACTTTAAATTTTAATTATCTATGAATGCATACTAGAATTCATTGCATTTGGATATAATTTGAAATATTAGTGATGATATCCAACAAATGTATTTCCTGGAGACTTGAACGTATTGAATTTAAATATATCGTCGGTGTCATGCTTAAGTGTTCCATGCGTCATTTTTGACTTTTTGGTTTTAGGGTTTTTTGGTATGCTCTTTCGGAATTTTCGGCTTTTTCTTATCAACTCTAGTTTCCGAGATATCCACGCATCTACGCGTAAGCTTAAACTCTTTTCAAATTAATGCACTTTTCGAATTGAGCTGTTTATGGCCAAGAGGTACATTGAAAAATTAGGAATCCACCGAAATCCCACACATTCAACCATTATGCTACATTTCACGGGTAGTTAGACCGATCATCAGACATATTAGAATGTACGTAAGTACGTATCAGTCAGCTGTGCTGGCGGAGAAATACCCTCAGCCACTGACCAAGAAAAAAACAACAAAACCAAACACAATAATTATGCCGTATATAAAATATATTGATTTTATATCGCGAGTTTGCTTTAAAATCTGTAGGTACCGTAACGTGGGCTTATACCAAAACATTGACATATACCAAACATTTTTGGCAACAAAACTTCCTCATAAAGGACTCAAAATATTAAATTATGTTAAAATAAGTTTGAAAGAAATTTCCGTAAAAGTTTTAGAGTTATCTTGCACAATATAGGACAGGGTTTTGAAACTTTTGGGCCATTATCTTAGGAAGTATTGACTTACTCCAGAACAAAACGTACAATTGTAAATGAGGCCCCTCCAACAATCTACTGAAAAAGAGTCAAAACGATGCAAGAGGAGCTCCCAAACTTCACATTATCCGAAATTTGTGTGGGAGGTACCCGAAAGAGTGGACCGATATAGTCTATATTTCAATCCCATACTGGAAATAATACGATGCGCAAAGCCTGTATCAATCAAAAACTCCCTGCGAGGATTATCTTGCGGATTTGCCATTTTGGTTGGTGCCGTCAGGGTTTCTTGGAGCTTTTAGGCCAATATCTCAGGAATTATTGACTTACTCCGGCAAAAAATTGTACCGTCGTAAAGCGAGCCACAAAAAAAACTTACTGAAAAAAAATTCAAAACGATCCGTGAGGAGCTCTTAAACTTCACTTTATCCGAATTTTGTGTGAGAGGTACTCGAAGGAGTGGACCGATACAATCCATATTCCAACCTGATACATGACTGGATGAAATAATACGATGTGCAAAGCCTGCACCAATCAGAAATTCCTTGCGAGGATTATCTTGCGGATTTGCCATTTTGGTTGGTGCCGTCAGGGTTTCTTGGAGCTTTTAGGCCAATATCTAAGGAAGTATGGACTTCCGCAAGAAAAAAATTGTACCGTTATAAAGCGAGCCGCAAGAAAAACTTACTGAAAAAAAATTGCAAAACCATACGAGAGGAGGCCTTAAACTTCACTTTAGGAATTTAGGAATAATACGATGTGCAAAGTTTTGACCAAATCGATTGCTCCCTTCGAGAGTTATCGTTCAGACCATTTTAAGAAAAATGTTAAACTTTTGTGGTGGAGGTACCAGAAGGAGTGGACCAATATGGCCCATCTTCGAACTTAAACTAAGTTTGGACAAAATATTACGATACCCAAAATTTGGTTCGAATCGGTTGAACTGTTCGAGTGTTATCGTGCGCACAAGCCAAACAGACATTTTTCGTATCAAAGTGTATATCACCAATATTTTTGAAAATTTAACATAGTTTTAGAACACGAGACTTGTGATTGTATATTATACAAATTAAATTTTTTGGCTAAAATGAGATGTTTTTGGACGTGGCAAAAAATATTGGCATCAAAAGTTAATTTGCGTGGAAGCTGTGGCTATATTTATGTTAAAAAATAGGTAAAAATGGGTTGAAGCCAACGTGTCTTTTTTTGTTTTCTCTTGATTTGTGAATAAACCAAACTTTTCCCGATGTTCCCGTCAAAGTAAAAGTAGAAGCTAACTAACTAACTAAAGATCATCTCACTAATGTATTACTTTTCAAAATTTGATCTGCTTCTACCATTAAATTATGCTGAAATTTTGAAGCCAGATTTACAGTGTTTTTGACATTTTCTTCTAACTTCATTCCGCAAACAGGTTTTTCAAAAAATCGTATATAGGATTGTAGAACTCGCGATTCTGAGTTATTTGATATATGTGTCGTGAATGTAGTCTATACAGCTTCATAGAAATCTGCATACAAATACGGAAATTTTGTGGGAACATTTTTCTAAAAATCATATTTTTCGGGCCTAATTTTTACAATTGTCATTCGAATTCCTCGTACTTAATTGCACATTTTAGTTTTTACGTTCCGGATCCAATAAATCATTCCCCGTAAAAATCCATCTACTAAAACGCGAGTTACGAGAAATTCCAAAGTAGAAAAATCACCTAAAAATGTTTTTGAAAATACCGCGTATTTTATCGCGTTTTCTGCGGTTCGTTTCCACTGCAATGAAACAACTAGTACAGCATCTTCGTTTTAGCTGAAACAGAGATTTGAAAACTTCAGTGGTAAAGGAGCTACCTTCATTTTATCCCAAACAAGTAAAAAAGTATCAGCCGGCTTTGCTGACAGAGATATACCCTCAGCCTGTATTAGGCCGGGGCGATTTGAAAACCTTAATGGGCCCTTCGCGTTTCTGATTCCTGGGATTGAACTGAACAAAAAAGTCCACTGGACCATATATCTACGGTGAAAATCGAGCCTCCCGATTTTGACTTTAAGTTTTTTATTGAAGTTTTTTGGACATTTTGGCATATAACAGCCAAACCATTGAGATTTTCGATCCAACACAAGGGCAAAAATTGTAGCCAAGACTGTAATTAAAAACTCTCTCATGCATCGCAACAGCATTGGAACGCTCCTTTAAGCAGTTTTGGCCTTAAGAATGTGAAAACTTCTCGGAAAATTTCGATAAATGGTATTGTGCTACAAAATTTTACCAGAAAATTATTTGAGCGTTCTGATGCAAAATTCTATCGCGTTGAGATCCATGGACAACGAAAATGCCTTCAGCTCGTTTGGGTCACTTCGATTTGTTTTTTTATAACAGTAAAAGTAGTGAAAATCTGGGTTTATTAAATTTTTAAATTTAAAGAGGCATATCTTCTTTTTTCACAACGGATTTCTATTGATTTTTCTTCCTTTTAAAGGGGGGATTAATGTCTTTCGAATAAGTTATTATTTGTTTAAATCGGTTAACAAATGGCTAAGCTATAGTGGTTTAAGTCTGAAAACCCCCACAAATAAAACTATAACTGAATTTCTCATAATTTTCAAAATAAATATTGAACAAAACAAAAAAACATTATATTTTTGAAAATTGTGAGGAATTTAGTTATAGTTTTGTTTGTGGGGGTTTTCAGACTTAAACCACTATAGCTTAGCCATTTGTTAACCGATTTAAACAAATAATAACTTATTCGAAAGACATTAATCCCCCCTTTAAAAGGAAGAAAAATCAATAGAAATCCGTTGTGAAAAAAGAAGATATGCCTCTTTAAATTTAAAAATTTAATAAACCCAGATTTTCACTACTTTTACTGTTATAAAAAAACAAATCGAAGTGACCCAAACGAGCTGAAGGCATTTTCGTTGTCCATGGATCTCAACGCGATAGAATTTTGCATCAGAACGCTCAAATAATTTTCTGGTAAAATTTTGTAGCACAATACCATTTATCGAAATTTTCCGAGAAGTTTTCACATTCTTAAGGCCAAAACTGCTTAAAGGAGCGTTCCAATGCTTTTGCGATGCATTAGAGAGTTTTTAATTACAGTCTTGGCTACAATTTTTGCCCTTGTGTTGGATCGATAATCTCAATGGTTTGGCTGTTATATGCCAAAATGTCCAAAAAACTTCAATAAAAAACTTAAAGTCAAAATCGGGAGGCTCGATTTTCACCGTAGATATATGGTCCAGTGGACTTTTTTGTTCAGTTCAATCCCAGGAATCAGAAACGCGAAGGGCCCATTAAGGTTTTTTTCCTTCCACACAAATCGCCCCACCCTAGCCTGTATAAATTGAAAAAAATTTTTTCCCAAAAAACGTATGTATTTAGGGGGTTTTAAAAATTTTGGCGTTTGAACAAAAAAAAGGTGATTAGGATTAAAGATCAAAAGTTTTGAGGAGGAGATATTAAATGGAATGGATCTACATTGACCATTATGGAAGTGGATCTCCAGCCACTACGTATGGCGCCATAGGGGGTTTTTACACCCTTCGAACTGTTTGCTCAAGAAGTATGGACTTGCCCCTGAAAAAACTTTTACCATCATAATTGAGGCAGCGAATGCAAGTTGCTTCAACAAAAATCAAAGTGATTCGATAGCTGGTCTTAAAGTGAACTTATGCGAAATTGTGTGTGAGAGGTACCAGATGGAGTGTACAAATATAATCCATATTTGAACCTGATCTATATCTAGTATACATATTAGGATGTGTAAAGTATGGACCAATTCGGTCACTCCCTTCCAGAGTTACCGTACGAACAAATTTTCCGAACATTTTTGAACTTCTGTGGGGGAAGTACCTGAAGGAGTGGACCGATATGACATATCTTCGAACTTAAACTATGTTTGGACAAAATATTACTATGGCCAAATTTTGGACCGAATCGGCAGATCCGTTCGAGAGTTATCTTGCGCTCCAACCACCTCACACGGTGTCATAGGGTGTTTTTACAACTTTCAGGCTATTTTCTCGGGAAGTATGGACTTGCCCCTAAGGAAACTTGTACCGTCGTATGGGGGGCAGTGAATACAAGTTGCTAAAACAAAAATCAAAGCGATTCGAGAGATGGCCCTAAACCGAAATTTTGTGTGGGAGGTACCCGAAGGAGAGGACCGATTGAGTTCATATTGAAACCATATCTAAGTCTGATATGCACTTTACGATGGGCAAAGTATGGACCAAATCGGTTACTCCCTTCAAGAGTTATCATGCGCACAAATTTTCCGAACATTTTCGAACTTTCGTGGGGGAGGTACCGGAAGGAGTGGACCGATATAGCCCAGGTGTATCCGTTCCAGAGTTATCGTGCGCTCCAGCCAGCCAGACAGACAGACGGACGGACAGACAGACGGACGGACATTGCTCAATTGACTCCAAATTGTCTGAAACACATTTCGTCCATACATACTTGGGGTCTAAAACCATTATTTCGATGAGGCACATTTTGCCCGTATGAAAGTGTATATACCCTCGTTAGCATAAATGCTGAGGGTATAAAAATAGTGTGGGATGCTACATCCACGGTTCTTGATTGATAGCCTTGAAATAGATATTTATCGATGTAGATTTTCATGGTGGATATTGAAATCGGATGCGGACAAAAATTGTATTCAATTTGCGCAAGTTAGCGATATTTTATAGGTTTTTTAGTGCTGAGACGCAGCCTACATCTTAGCCTCCAAATTAAATTTCGAAAAATATATAGAAATTAAAAGATATGGTCTTGCTGTACATGAAAATCACATGCGGACAAAATGATTTTGATAATTACGCGATTTACACGTATTTTAAAATGCATATAAATTAAAAGGGGTTATGTGACCTCTATTTCCATTTTAGGAGCCTTGAGATATATCCTCAGCAACCCAATTATCTTCCTCAATAGGAAAGCTTTTATATGAATCTCTATAAAGCAAAATCCGTATATTTTAGTGGGAGATTAAAGCAAAATTAAGGAAGTATTCCTATTGATTTTTCCAAAATTTTATACTATATAATGAATGTAAAAAAATATTGTTTCAAACAAAAAATTATTTTTTTTAACCAAAATATGTGTTTATTTTGGCTGTGACGTCGAAACTATAATACCAATCTGTATCATTTTAGTCTCATTTGATACGCCGTGAAGTATTGCTTCCATACTATTTTTTTCGTAATTTTACAGAGGGTAAATGGCACTTTATTTTGAAAAAAGTTGACTTACATTGAATAATTTATCAATTTATTATACATTTCGCGAGTACTGAGTAACATTTAACAAATATTATGCAATCTACTAACTCAAGCCACTTCCAGATAACTTTTTAGTAGCAATTGCTCGCGGTAAAATAATCAGCGTTTTTATAATAATTTTTTCTTTAAAACGAAAATAAAACCGCCATAACTTTTGTCCGCATCAACAAAAAACTGGCTCGCGAGCGGATTCGTGCTGGGAATTTGTTTCTTAATCTATGTACGAAAACAGGCATTTCCAGTAGTGAGAAGTATTTTTGGATATCCCGAATGGCAATTTCATCACGATTTTATAAACTTTTGTACACTTCGGGAATGACTTATGACTTATATACAATGCGGGAATGACTTATGCGTAAAATATACGGCTAAAGGAGACAGCACGCTTCCAAAAATAAACTTGTTGAAAGAAAAAAGCAAGCTTTGTTAGGCATTACACCTGATTATCTAATGAATCCTTGCCAAAGCAGGATATACGGGTATATCCTTAATCAGGAGGGATAAACTTTTACTGAATATTACTGAAAGTACTTCGTTTTCAATATAGAGTGAATAGTCGATATTCTAACACAATCTTACTGAATTCCCAAGTTTTAAAGGAGGGTTCTATTAAAAAGAGCCAAATTTTTTACTTAAGTTTTTGTTTTGATTTGGTTTTTGCTTGTATTATTCTTATATAAATTGGATTTGAATGCAAATGAATGACTAAGTTTACTCCAAACACTTGAAGCAAAATATAATTAAACTTAAAAACTTCATATCTTGTATGATTCGGAATAAATGGAGGTTGAAAAAAATTTTGCAGGGGGTTCTATTCAAGTGAGCGGCAGTGTATGTTCTACACACTATAATTAATAATTCAAATCAAAAATATAAATACCTATTTTGTATAGTCAGCTTCACGCAGTTGTGATGCAAAACCTTAAAATGCGATTATCTCAAAATGGTCAAATGCCGTATGGAACACTTAAGCATGACACCGACGATATGTTAATGTGTTGTTTTATGCATATTCATATAATCAATAATTAAAATTATTCATCTCAAACCACTTTCAACTAACTTAGTCTGTCAACGCGGTGTAATTAAGTAGTGCATGTGTTTGCCTCATTAAGAATTCTGTTTAATTTGCCTTACTGCATAAATTCCTTCTGTCCGTAGTGACCATTGGGATTCTAAATTGTTTTTCATTCAAGAACAAAATCGTACTTCGTTATTTGATCTTTTGATTTCGATATAATTAAACTTGCCATTAAACCTTCGGGAATTGAAATTCTTGCCTTACAAAATTTCAACCACAATTATTGAATTTAGTGGATGAATATGAAATTAATTCAACTAATTGTCATGGTTATCAAATTTGAAGTGGACAAATATTTGTGGGTTGCCATAAATAAATATGTTCTTAACAGTCGAAGTTGGTTATTACTCATAAATGTACTTTGAGTCCATCAATTGACATTCTAGGCATACCCACACACACAGACAGTCATAAATAAAGCACTGATTTTGCCACAAATTCTAGAAATAAATTGTTTCGAACGGGTAAAGGGCAATATGGAACCATATTTTTTATTGTGTTAAGTGAGCAGCAATTAATTAGAAATTATTCGTGCCCATCGAGAAAAGCAAAAACCAAAATACAAATTTATTTTTGCAAAGATCGCAGCACGTGTCTAATGGCAGATTTATGTGCACAATTAAACAATATTTATGAACACAACACCATTTAAGGGATTGGCATCTTCCATATAACAAATATGGTTTTCTTTATTATTTAACAAACAAGAACGTTTTTTTATACCCTACACCACTATGTGGAAAGGGTATTATAAGTTTGTTTTGGTAAAAATTCATGTAACACCGCGAAATATTCATCGGAGACCCCCAATGTGGTATACCAATCTTCATATTTCGGCGCGATAAAGCGATTTTGAGATGTGTGTCCGTCCGTCCGTGTGTCCGTCTGTCCATTATAAATTGTAATCAAACTCCAGGCCGCAATTATGGACCGATCGTTACGAAATTTGGTATGGAGGTCGGTTTCAGATCAGAATAGATCGCTATTTTAATTGGTGATGATCGTGATATATTAAGCGGGTGAAATGGACCAAAAACATAATTTTTATCCGATTTTGTAGCTGCTCTGTACGTCGCAAAAATAGTCCGATCAACGCGTAATTTTAAATAAGGTAAGAGTATATCACAAAGGAGAAGCTTGCTATTTGAGATGCCGATCGGATAATATTTAGAGGGTTAAATGGACCAAAACTTTTGTGTGAAAATTTTTAATATACAGTTTATATCTTAATTCCTGGAAGTGACATTCCGGACAAGTGAGATATACTTGAAAGTGGAACGCTTGACCTTTCAATTGATGCCAATCATGTTGGTGTGCATGATCAGATAACAGAGATACAGCCTAATATATTCCGTTATTTGTTTGTAGTGTAATAATAAACTCGCTAGAAGTCGCAATTATACATCAATAGTCACGAAATTTTGCACCGGGTAAGAGTATAGGTCGAAAAATATGCCTACAATTTTGAATGATGATCTGTTATTCTGTAGCGGGTGAAATGGATCATTACTTTTGTATGAAAAATATAAAAATTTTATTATTGGTCGATATTTTAATTCCTTGAGGACATATATATTTCGCAAAGTAGCCTACATATGGAAAAAACTACTGACCTTTCCTCTGATGTAAATTGCAATAAATTGTTTGCTAGGTAACGGGCCTACTGCCCAATATATAATGGGTTCTGTGCAGAGAACCACATTTTTATCCCATGCTACTTATTGTCTCTCCAAAAGTGTATGTAACACCACGAAATATTCGTCCTAGACCTCTTATTTGGTATGCCGAAATTCATATCTCGACGAGATAAAGCGATTTAGCGATGTGTGTCCGTCCATTAAAAATTGTAAACAAGCTTAAGGCCGGAATTTTGGTCCGATTGTAACGAATTTTTTAAGGAGGTTGGGTTCGGGCCAGAATAGAAATGATTAGCTTTTGGTGATGATAGTGAAATGTTCAGGGGATGAAATGGACCAAAAACAAAATTTTAACCAATTTTGTAGCGGCTCTGTAGGTCAAAATAATAACCCGCAAAATTTTAAACAAAGTTTGAGTTTATTATGAAGAAGAAGCGTACAAACCAACGTGAAGATCAGATAATACTTAGCGGGTTAAATGGACTGAAACTTTTGTGTGAAATTGGTAAAAATTTCAATAACGTAGCGGTTAAACAACGGAATTAGTAGTACTACATAAGGGGGGTTTCATTACATTTTTCGTGAACTAAATTTTCCTTTCCTGCTACAAAAATGTCTTTGTCATGCTAGATAACTTTTTGGTTTTGGTCATAAGTATTATACATTACATCTCTGATATTTGATAATTAAATTTTCACAATCATTGAAAAGAAATTCCGTGGAGAGCGATGGTTCAGGGATAGTGGTATAGGGTATCCCATGGTCGGCTCCGTCCGACTATAGACTTTTCTTACTTGTTTAATTCTATTAATGTTAATAAAAAATTAACTGTTTTATTAATTCAAATTTTGTTAAGTCGAAGGTCACACTAGCGCTGTTTCAACTTGGCGACTTCGAGTTTATAGGCGAGGGGTATGAGGTATTGAAGCCGCATTACATGATTTTCTGTGTTTGCGTGTTGCCTCTTCCTATTATTCGTTTCAAGAAACTCGGTAGTGTGACCAATAACTAATGTCGTTTCTACACGGTATGTTTTTTACATATTTGTGCATACCAACTGTCACTTTTTACAAATCTGAATTTTGTACACATGGTGTGAACCATACAGACATTTCAATGCATCAAAGTGTTATGTACATACATATGTATATTTTTCGAATAGAACGCGCTCTATTCTCGTCTGTACAACCAAAGGTAAACAGTTGTTTTGTTTGTACGCGATACAAAAAAAAAAAAAACAGAAAACGAATGAAAATTAAAATTTTGCCGTGCAGAAGCATATTCATTGCTATGCATGAATATGTAAAATACATACCGCGTAGAAACTCCATAAGGGAATTTGTCTAAAGAATAAATAGCGTGTCACATGTATTTTACGTTAAATACACAGAAAGATAAAAATCTCTCGTGAGAACAAGCTTAAGCTCTCCAAACGACTTCTTAAGCGTTTTAAAACACATTTCTCAAACCAGGAAGCCAAATGACAAGAAAATTTAATTTATGTATCTTTGTTTAATCGAAATTGCTGAACGTTATTTATGTCACACTAAAGATATATTACACTGCTCAACAAAATTGAAAAAGTTGAATGTTTCAGACGAAGTTGCAGTTGTTTCTAGATGAAATCGGCGAGTTATTTTCAAATCCGGTCCCGGTTTTTCTCCATCAGCTCTTGTTTTTGAGATATAGCTCAAAATCGGTTTTTACGAGTTTAACCCAGACTTTCGTTATTTTCGGATACAAACAAATATTATTTGTGGGTTTTTCGACATTAATATATTAAGGAGATGTTGTACGTTCGATACAAATTGTTTTTGAAATATTTATGGTGAGTATATATCAAAAAAACATAGAAAATATACGACGGACCTTGTAAAAATTGCTTATTTTGAGTACTTTAAGCGATAACTACGTCATCGGGGGAAGTCATAGGATCTTCATATGGTACTCCGGATATGCTTAGGGTGTCTACTATATTGTCCAGTATTCAAATATATAATATAAAGTTCATAGCGCCCATGATTCGGCCATAACCTAAAAATCATCATGAAGACTGCCATTGAAAAGTAAATGGCTTATGTGGTAATGATATCACTGGTAAATTATTTCCCTTTAGCAGTCTTCATGGCGATTTTTAGGTTATGGCCGAATCATGGGGGCTATGAACTTAATATTATACATTTGAATACTGGATTATATAGTAGACACCCTAAGCATATCCGGAGTACCATATGAAGATCCTATGACTGCCCCCGATGACGTAATTACAGCTTAAAATACTCAAAATATGCAATTTTTACAAGGTCCGTCGTATATTTTCTATATTTTTTGATATATACTCACCATAACTATATCAAAAACGATTTTATCGAGCGTACAACATCTCCTTAATATATTAATGTCGAAAAACCCACAAAAAATATTTGTTTGTATCCGAAAATAACGAAAGTCTGGGTTAAACTCGTAAAAACCGATTTTGAGCTATATCTCAAAAACAAGAGCTGATGGAGAAATACCGAGACCGGATTTGAAAATAACTCGCCGATTTCATCTAGAAACAACTGCAACTTCGGTTGAAACAAAAGTCCTGTTGACCAGTGTTATTTTCCACGCTGTACTTCCATAAAAAGCCTTTGGTGGCATTTTAATGTGTTTTCAATGAAGATTTTTCTCATTTAACCTCTAACGGAGATGGTAATTCCTTCTAAAGCAGCATACAACGAGAAGATTATAGATAAACGAATGTTATAATCATTGAGATTATCTTAAAAGTTATATTTATTGTCAATGTGAAATAAAGAGAAGAAAATGGAGCTATTAAAAATAATCTGCAAATATCTTCCACGAATTTGAAATAAAATAATATATATCGAGAAATCAGTACACCTCACATAAAATTGATTGCGTTCTCACCATAAGAGGACATGATGGTCTGCAAATGCTAGAAACTTGTAAGCAAATGTAATAAAAATGCCTATAAGGCCAATAAATGACAAAAAACTAAATCTAACAAATGTAATGCGATTTTATTTTACTTACATTGAAAGGTGTGACAAAAATTATTTTTTGACAAATTATCTATCGATCTAAAATTTTGCTTTCGGGTGGTTATAAATTCGATAAAATCAGGAAAAATAAGTTTTTTTATTGTTGTTGTAGCAAGGCATACATTTTGCATTGAAACCGCTACTACATCCTGAATTGGGCTAAAACCAACGTGTTTGTCTTGGCAACTGTCTTTCAGCTACTGCGATGGATTCCGAATACGGCACTCACATTGTGTTTTTGCAGTGAATGCAAAAGTGTCAATGCTATCCAGGTTTGCCTAATACTCGTAGGCTCGTTGATATACAAGTTGTCGGTTATTGGGATATCGCTCTCTAGATCATGAATATCTCTTACAAATCTCATTAGGTATAATTAGGAGGAACCTTTGAATATTATTGCACTGCGTAGCGCTAACATTTGCATACCATACTCTCGCCTCATAGCCTATAATAGACCGGCCTATTGCTCTATAAGAGGCCAACAAGGCTTCGTTGTCAACACCAAAAATGCTGATGGCCTACAAATTGAGTACCTTGTTCCTACTTCTGATATTGTTGAAAATGGCTGTGGCTTGCGCGGACGACTTAAACGTGCTATAGAACGTAACACCTAATATCTGGTGGTAGCTAGTGGCCGAAATCAGTACACCATCACTCAATATGTTCAGGGGGAACCTGATTTCCGCCGTCTGGGTGGTAAACAGTGTGGTAGTAGATTTAGGAGCGGATATTTTCATATTCCTCAAATGGAAGAACGGCACTAAGTAAGAATTCCACAAAAGATATGTCATCGACAATAGAATCAATTATCGTATAATCTCCGCGTACATTACAATATATATGGCAGAAGAAAGGTAGAAGTTAAACATTTCCGGAGTTATCAACCCGCCTTGAAAGACTCCCTGTTTCAATCTACTGGTCTTCGAACTATTATTTCTGAATCCCTCTGATTATCCATATTTTCAAACACGACCGTAGGGAAGTATTCTCTATGTCCAGGAAAAACTTGACATGATAGACGATGTCGAATACCATGGAGATTCCGTTTGGAAACATCGCGCATTTGCTAATTTCAGGTATTCGACCCGCAGGTATGTAGCGAGAGGCCGCAACTGTAATTATGCCCTCAAAAATACTCTCAGATACCCGAGGTTCTGGCGGAAGGAAGAGCTCTGTAAAGTGGTGAGTGTCAAATTCGCTGAACCATTGCCAATGAGCTTTTCTATGGATCAGCCGTCAGAAGATGGTCAGTTAACGAAGCTAAGCAAAATGACGGGTTGCCAGGAGACGTAATCCATGAGATCGGGTGAAACAAAAGTGATGTCTGGTGATCTGTGGCGGCTTCTTCACTATGCAAAATGTGCAACTATCGATTTATTCAGCCAGCGCTTTGATCAAAGCTCATGATGAGCAATAAAGTTTCATAGCACCACACGGTTACAGCCACCCAAAAGCGAACTAATATCAGGCATATAACGCAGGGTACAACTATTCTTCGGTAATCCCACACCTTACTGCTACCCCTATACATTCCATATCAAGAGTCAAACTCAAACGAGATAGGTCTGTTGTAGGTTGGTACTGGACAGACTGGTGTATAAGGAAAGCAAGTCCTCCTCCTCAGATTCTTGTAAATCTTCTAAACAAAACCGTGTAACCATCGCAATTTTGCCAGCTACAGGTGACGGCAATCTTCCTGTTTCTGGGACCGTAGCTACCTTGACGTTCCTTCGACTCATAACTGATTGACTTTGTTGTAATTGAATTGCAGAGATTATGCATTTCCAGATCTCCGAACAACAAAATGAGATGTAAGAATCTGCCTTTGTTTGTTGATGACAAAAATGGGGTGTTTCTCTGAATCACTTTGCGTATGCTCCTCATTCCAATTACCCTACATTTTTTTACTAAAGATGGAAACAATTAAGTCAGTCCTTGAGACAAAAATACATTATCGCTTCCTACAAATTTTACGAGTTTTCAAAGTTCTAGTAGCAATCCCCAATTAAACTGTCTTCAGTTTATAATTTATCTCCCGTGTAGCCAAAAACTCATTTACTTTTCATTCTTTTAAATGTTATGTTTATGTTTATGGTAAAGGGTATGAGAAGTTTCTTTCAAATACATTTGTAAATGATGCATTTGCTAGACTTTTATTCATCTTTATAATGATTTATTTTCCTTTTATATTTAAAACATTAGATGACTACCCATAAATGGATTAAAGATATAATTTACAAGTTGAGAAATAATTATAGAACAGAACAACACAACTTTCTTATTAGGATTTGAACAATTGTTGATTTTATGAAACTTGAAACATTTTATGATATTTTATTTAAAGGTATTTTAGCTATTGAACTTTGATGTTATGTTTTTTTGCTGGCCCTTAAATAAATATGTTGGTAATAAAGACTTTTCTTCCAACATTTGTTTTTATATCAACGTCGTCTTGTGGCTAATGGATACTTAAAAATATATTTTTATTTCTTTTATAGCGGGTTTGCCACCACTTACCGTTGTGTAAGCTAGCTGTCTTACCAAAAGCATGCATAATCAAGCTAAATTTATCCATCATTGAATTCGTGTAAAAAATCCATTTAAAATTTTGAAAGAAGAGTAATTGAAGTTACATCCGCCATTAGCACAATTCGAAATATAATTCACTTTATTTCAAATTCCACCAGCAGAATTTGTATTTACCCCTCACCCTCACAGGGGTCATTTGTTAGGTCCCAAGTAAAATTGTATTATGTTCATTATGAAATTTTTTAGGTTTTTTTACATTCTAATTTGTATTCCGCCTTAGGGGTAAGGTGATGAATGACTTCTTGGTTAGTTGGATGGATGGATAGCCAGTCAGCCAGGTGGATAGATGTGAGATGAATGAATGGAATTGTATTTCATATTTCCTTGAAATGAATTTGAAAAATTGCTTGAAAGTTTGCCCGAGACTCAGTTGGTGTGCCATTGGCATGATTTTGTGGTCAAACGACAACGACTGATTGTAGCTTTGACATGGTTCCAAGCAATTTCACTTAAACACGTTTATAATTGCATTACATTTGCATTTACATCTACATTACATTATATTTACCCAGCAAAATGTTCGATGCCAAGGATGTTATTGAATCATGGGTGCAAGTGATCTGGCATGTCATCTTTTTAGCATTTTCACTTATGAATTTTATCTGAGCGTGACCACCATAAGATGACATTCATTTTCGGATCTTAAGATGACATTTATTGTTGGATCCTAAGCATGTCATTTTGACCAATGCTTTGACATGTAATTTTCACCAACCCTTTGGCATGACATTTTCATGTCTTGTTAGGAAAATTCTGTATTAAAATACATATGATTTTCATGACAAACCAAACTGTTTATTAATTCAAACTAATTCATGAAATAACTAGAACTAATTTATCAGCAAAAAGTTTACACCCAAAATTTCAATTTAATCACCGCCGCTGCACCGCAACAGAGTTTAGTTCGTCAACTCTCAGCCACTGATTTTGTTTCATGTTACAAAAGCTTTTGTATTATCTTCTCATCACCAGTTCAGATTTCGACATGGACTCCAACAGCACTCCTTTAAGAATTTCTAGTTCGTGAACCTACATTTAATTTGTAATTTTGTAATTTTATTACAACAATTTTGGAAATGTATACTCTTTTGTTTTGATGTCGCTACATGTAGGGATGTACAAATCGACTTGTTTGTTTATAGTGATCTGTACAAATGATTCAAATGCTGATGAAAAGTTCTGATCTTTCACGACTTCCTTTGCATGGGTTTAAATGCTAATGAAAAGATCGGATCTTTCACGACTTGCTTTGAACCAATGCAAAATATGCCATGAAATCACGTCATCGCATAGAACCCCTTCCTTCAAATTTTGCTGGGTACTATTCAATGACCCGCCACGCCTCTTTGCTCTTTACACGGTAAGTCTATTGACAAATGACTTCAATGAGGACAAAAAATTCAGGTAAGCGGTAAGGGTAAGTTTAGAGAAAGCTGCCTAAAACAAGTCACAAGCAAAACCAAATAATTTGTTGTCATGAAGAAAATACTAAGTCGCCACCTATCTGGGAAATGTTCAATAATTTGTGTTTCCCATGCCGAATCTGAATCTCTAGATTCAGATTTTTGAGTTGATATACATTTGTTATATTTCCCAATACATTATTTTATTTCAGCCCTAAATTTTTAGTAGCTTGGGTCTAAAGAAATTGTATTTTCTAGGAACTCGAAGAAGAGTATAAAGACACTTGCCATTTACCTTTATAATTAGTCTAAAATCTAATCGATAAATACAACTCATAAGCACGCACACGTACATGTACTGATTCAAAAAGGGACTACAATTTTGCCATAGATTAAAAAGGACTTCCTTCAAATTGACAATATTTTCATAGCCCTGTGGCAAAATGGGTTCTACTAATTGAGTTATGTGTTGCTCTGTCAGTAGAGTGCCGGAAGCGGAAGTAAGCAACTGTGTAGTTTAGTTTACTTTTGCTTGTTACAGCAATGACGTATACAACAACAGTTTGTGTTGTTGTAATTACAACAATAACAACACATACTCATCTATCTGAACAATGTTGTCGTAACGTTGAAAGAGACAAGACAAAGCAAAACAATTTCCATAAATTACTCAAGTAAACACATTTCAAAATATTTAAGACTTTTAATTATTTAATTATACGCTCAATTAATGTAGCATTTACGCTCTGGAGAACGGAAGAAAGGAGTACGATAAGGGAGTACTAAACACTGGGTTACATGATTTTAAAATGAAGAGATTTGTTAATGAAAGGCATTAGCATTTCATTCCCTTGAGGAAATCTGAAGAAAATAAGCCATTTGTTGTCAATATTTCTGAGTTTTTTGTTTGGCATTCAATACTCAAACAATTTGGTAATGATACGAGAGACCCCTATTCTGAACCAAGTCTGTCTATAAAACCAAATTCTACGAATTTCAATATTTAGGTGTTTCATCACTGCCGTTATCCATTGTTGTTCGTTGGAGATTCTGTGAGGCTAAAATGTATGAAATATTATGCCTACATAGGCATGTGTAGACGAATGCAGTTTTTTTCTGTAGGAAGCCATGGTTTGCACTACAAATAAAAACAGAGGGAGAATACAGACATCTTGTCTCTTGTTATAGCGCACAAGTTATCACAAGCGCACAAGCAAATGCAGTTGCTTTAACTAAAATGCATTGTTTTAACTAAAATAAGTGTTAAGGACTAAAGGTTATCCAAGTAGTGATATCAATAAGGGAACCCTTAGCAACGGGGTGATAAGCGACCACGTGTCTATCGATGTTTTTCAAGGTTTGGAGTACTATATCACCGTATTTTAACTGTATTTAAAGTCCCCAAAGTTTCTTGGAAATTAGTATTCTGGACGACATTTGAAAAAAATTATCACCGAAGTAATCCATGTCTCTACACAGAGATACATGTCTCTACCTCCAGTACAAATAATGCATTCCAACCCTTTGGAAAGGATGCTAAAGTGACCTGTTCGATTGGACCGAACATGTTAGCGTCGGTCAATTCCGACAAGAATTTACTTTTTAGGCAGAAAACATTGGGGAGAATTATCCATCACATAGACGGATGTTTGACGTTACCTCGGACCTCCAATGATGCCAAAGTAAGAAAATCAATAGACAAAAATCTTACCGAAAGGCAGTTACGAAGGTAGGTATGTAAATTATGAATTTTAGTTAATTAAAAATAATCTCAAGTTTGAGAAGAAAGGAAAGGAAACATTATGACGTAGCTAAGGGATTCCCTATCACTGATATTCTCACTGCAGGAACAAGAGGAACCCCTGTCGGAGCCGTTATGGAGGTGACGTAAGTCCTCGACCTAGGCGGAGACAAAATTGCGAAGACTACACCGAAATTCTCCGAGACTGGGCTTCTCATCTTCATCACTTTCAACACCATATCAGATGATGTAGGTGAGATAGTTGGTGGGCAGAGGGAAGCCATTCAACTTAGGTGCAAACGCAAGCAGTCGGAGCAATGACAGTGTGAACCACTTTAAAGGTCACTAGTTCTTAGTTGGGCACTTTGAAATCAGGAGTTTGTAAAGTTGATACTGTCACAGCCGGTCCAATCGGTGCACTGTGGTTCCGCCCGTGGACAAAAATCGAAAAATTTATGGCAACAAATTTGATTGCGATTGAAAGAAATATTCTCAATGAAAGAAATATTCTCAATTCAATGTGTTTAGAATTTGTAATATCCAATATTATTTTTGCCAATTTACAGCGGTAATATGTCAAGTTAATTCGAAGAAGTTGAGATTTGTATGCGGAGCCTTAAAAACGAAAAATAGATCCGCAAAGCATTCGTAGCTTATGAGTGAAATTAAAAAAAAAAAAAATGAAGAGATAAATGTACAATTTCCAAAATGAAACTTATAGTTGTTTTTACGAAAAAAATTGAAAATTCGTTTTCTAACTTCCTTAAAAATAAATTCGTTGTAAATGACTTTTTGTGCTATTTTTAATATCATAACTAAAAATTTATGTTGAGTTTTACTAATGTTGGCCCAGTAAGGGCAAGTCCATATTTTTTTTAAATACAGGGAAAGTCCTTAGTTTACGATAAAACAAGATCCACCTGCTCCCAGCTGCCACCTTATAAGTTATTCCCATTATACCACGCCTGTCAATTCTCCAAATTCCGAAAATCGGGAGGTACGTTTATATGGGAGCTATACCTAAACGTGGACCTATATTGAACATTTTTTGCAAGAAGTTGTTGTTCCCTCAGAACTCAAAATACAAAATTAAAGCCAAATCGGTTGGAAAATTTGGCTAAAATCGTCAAAATACTGAATATCGAGATGTACGTTTATATGGGAGCTATACCTAAACTTGGACCTATGTTGAATATTTTTTGCACGGACGTATAATCTTCCCTCCGAAGTCAAAATACAAAATTACAGCCAACTCGGTAAGAAAATCTGAACACCGAATTAGGGAGGTACGTCTACATGGGAGCTATACTCGTACCTAAACGTGGACCTATATTGAACATTTTTTGCACGGAGGTATGTTGTTCCCTCAGAACACAAAATGCAAAATTACAGCCAAATCGATTGGAAAATTTGGCTAAAATCGTCAAAATATAAAAATCGGGCGGTACTTTTAAATGGGGGCTACACCCAAATGTGGACCTACATTTATTAAAATTGTTTTTCTCTCATTTGGGCTCGTTATAAAACTATGTTTAAAATTTCGTGGCGGTAGCTCGATTACAACTATTTTTTGCACTCATTTCCATACAAGTGGGACCACTGTGCGGTGGCGAAGAAGGTTAGTTAGAAGATCGCTATTGAAAGGACACAAATCTCTTAAGTCTATGCATCTTTACCACCTTATACGTCTGTGAACCCTATCTTCTTATCCGAAGCATGTTGACAAGCTGAGCGTCGGATTGTCCCAAATTATCTCAGGCTGACAATCATGGGCAAGGCAGCCTCCTCCCTGAAAGCAACGTACACCTGGACCAGTCAGCCCTATACAAAGGAGTAAAGGTTATCAGTTGCAAATAATGTTATTGGCTCACTTGTGGAAGGCAGTAATCTGGGGGCGTACCTGTTGCTGTGATTCCATGTGGGATAATAACCTCAATATGGGTACTTCCTCGTTCTATGGAGCTGGACATTATACTTAAGTTAATCGAGAAGCAGAACATTGGAATCGAATGGGAAGTTGGAGAATTTTCAATTCCCTTCCGACAAACGACTAGCTTGTCCATAAGTCTGTCACTGATAGCCCTGGAGAAGGTATTTGTAAAAAGTGCAAGGAGGACGCTAAACATCGGATCACTAAGGTGATGCTTCCTAATCCCTCCACAGCACCAGTAGGATGGAAACAGAAAGATAAAGCTTATCATGCTAAACAAACACCTTCGATATGGCACTAGCCCTGGAAACTTATAAAAAAGAGTGGAATATGCAGCAAGACCTATACTGCGTTTTCCGTCCCAAAGGGGACGATTTCCGAACTGCGTTATTTAGAACATAGTAAAATTCCTTTTTAGCTTCCTTCGAGTTTTTTCTGGAGGTACAGCACTGAACTACGATCAGTTTAACCAATCTCAAGCTCCTGTTTATTTCAAAATGCAATACATCCCAATAACACTCTTTCCGTAATCTCAGAATATTGGTCTCAATTCGTACAAAAAAACTGACCCTGGCTCTTATCAATTGATATTAATTTGAAAATATTATTTAGACCCGGAGAATAAAGTTCTTTCCTCTTTTTATCGTTCCAGCAGACATTTGTTACTTATTCTCATGCACTGTTGCCCAGTGTAATTGTTAATTAATTATCCTACATTCGTAATTATTAAATTCTATTAAGCATTAGTATTAGGCAGTCATTTACCCTCTATTCTACGGCATTCATAGATGGTTGCCTCTTCCACCAAACGGGGTGGAAATTGAATTGTATTTCCCACAAGACTACTTATTGCCAAAGCATTTTGTGGATTGTTGTCTAGTCGAGATGCCAACGTAATATTAGCCAAGCCAAGTCTACGTTCGTTGTTATGAATATAGAAGGAGCAGCAGCAACATCAAT
Organism: Musca autumnalis; assembly: GCF_047663935.1. Lineage (NCBI taxonomy): Eukaryota > Metazoa > Arthropoda > Insecta > Diptera > Muscidae > Musca > Musca autumnalis. The sequence continues at coordinate 5,987,036 of NW_027411644.1, read as the reverse complement.
GGCCAAATCACTGGCAATATGCGTTTTAACTCATTTTCTGACGTTAATTATAAACTGTGAATTTAATATTATCTACAGAAGTGATGGTATTTGTGTTGGTTGGGTGGAGAATACGGCGGGCCTGTTTTAGCAACTCGTCTAGACATGTCAAACAATCAATACGCGGTGCACTGTTCAAACATTTACTCACCTTTCAATTTCACAAAGCAACTGGTCACTCTTTGCCACCCTGCTCTCCTTCAACCATCTTTGGTTTTTAGTTAGTTAACCTATATATTATGTAGTAGAAAAGTTTACAAAGGCTAAACACGGCTTTCCCTTTGGTCGTCCACCTGTCAATGAGAATTTTTAATTTTCTTTGATGAGTTTTGATTTGAATATCACAGATAAAATAGCCCAAAGGTGTCGATTTTTTTTCTCATTTTCAAATGAGACTGTTATTAAGAATTCGTGGTATGTCCCACAAAAACAAAGTCAATAGCCCGTATAATATGAATATTCGTGGTAGTATGGGTGTCCCAAAAACTCAATTACAATGTGGGCTTAATGGAATACAAAATGTAATAATAAAGTCATTAGAACTTGTGGTTTGTGGGAAGGAATTAAATAATGCTTTGATGTAGAATGGCATAGAAAAAACTTTTTTTGATTTTTCCAAACAAATGACAACAATTTGTGTTCAATAAAATTTAAATTTATTGATATTGTTTTTGAAAAAAAAAAAAACATTTCAACGAAATTTTTAAATATTTGCTTACATATTTTAACAATTGTTCTATATTTCGTGGCAGTCTAAAACGGCAACAGTCGTAATTTCGTTGATGGTAATGCGATAATTGTTTTAAAATAATAGGATTTGAAATAATTTTTAAATTTCCGTAACATAGAATATAGCATCAATAAATATACATAACTAGCGGACCCGGCGAACTTCGTCTCGCTATTAAGGAATAAAATTTCATACAAAAACTCAATTTTCGATTTTTCCAATTTTCCGACTTTTCCAGAGAGATTTTCCAAAAATTTCTTCCGTAAAGACCTCCTCGAAAATATGAATAACTGACAAAAATTTTTATAGAAATCGGCCTAGCCGTTCTCATTTTATGAATTACTATACTTTTTTTACACCATTTTTATATATATAGAAGATTTGTGTCAAATATTCAATTTCTGAAAAATTTAATTTTCCTTTTAATATTAAGGACATCAAATTTCTAATATAGAGGATTACGAATGGGGAGACATTCCAAGAAAATTATATACACTGACAGGTACAATTGGAAAAGTACCGCTAACATTTTAAGTTGAGATCGCAAACCTTTTTATAAGCTGTTATATTTACCAGATATTTATATTTTTGCTATTATATTATTCTAAGATTTTTCTGAATATCACATTTTTCTATCTACGAAAATCCTCAACATAATTGCTCTGTCTCAAAACATACAAAAATCTACTTTTTATACCCTTCTGTTTGTAACACATCGAACTAATCATTTGCGAACATATAAAGCATGTATTGATTCTTGATCAGTTAGGAGGGTTGGCGTTTTTTATTTGGGATGACGACTTCTATTTTGTTTTTCAAAATAGTCAGGCTTAATCTCATTGTCGCTGTTTTAATATTTTATTAAAACAACTTTAATTTATTAGTGGGAAAAATTGGGGATGTTTACCAAGGGGTAAGGGAGGAAAGACTATAGTTTCAGATCTCGCGACAGATCTTCATCAGTTCCCATGTTTCTTGTTTTTCAACAAGAAACTTTTTATACCCAAGCCTGACTATTTTGAAAAACAAAAAAGATTCTTGATCAGGATAAAATTCTAAGACGATCTATCCATGTCCGTCTGTCCGTCTGTTGTAATCACTCTAGCGTTCGCAATAATTGAGCAAAAGCGATATATTTTTGCACACGAATGTATTTTTTGCATAGGCAGGTCAAGTTCGAAGATGGGCTATATCGGTCCACTTTTCTCCCGATATTCGGTGTTTTGGGGATTTTAGCTACATTTTTTGACCGAACTACCTTTCATTTCACGTTTGGGGTTCCCAGTGGTCACAAAATATCTCCACTAAAAACTGTCGACATAGGTCCATGTTTTGGTATAGCCCCATATAAAGGTACCTCTCGATTTTCGGTATTTTGAGGATTTTAGCTACAATTTTTGACCGAAGTATCCCCAATTCAACATTTAAGGTTCCCAGTGGTCACAAATCTTTTCCACCAACAATTATCAATATAGGTCTATGTTTTGATTTATCCCCATATAAGGTTGTCAACCGATTGCATTTTTTACCTTATTTAGGCATCAGAGGTCATAGAATATCTCCGCCTCAATTTGCAGACAGGATAGAAAATAATTATTCCGTTTCAGTTCAGAATATTTTATGGTGGAGGGTATAAAAAGTTCGACCCGGCCGAACTTAAAGCTTTTTTACTTGTTTAAAATTCATAACAGAAAAAATGGTAAAAATTTCGAGTAGTCAATTTTCACAACGTTTTGTACACACATACATATTATGGTACTTACTCCTTACGTTTGATTTTTATTTCTTCCGTTTAAGCAGTAGTCCTTCAAATATTTCTACAACAACTCCTTTTTGTAATTTGAATCATTATCTAATATCTAATTTTTAAATCTACACGATTTGGATTAATAAAAAATATAACACAAATTCACATAACTTTATGTTTTTCATTTAATTGGGACTTACGAAACCCCGTCATTGCTGTTAACATCTAAAAAGCTTTGCAAGACCTTGAAGTAATACTCTATTGATTTTTCTTCCACATAATTTAATTTAAAAACGTTTGCTTCTTCTTTGGCGTTTCGAAAATAAGAAGGACGGAATGTAAAAAAACTTTGCAGCATGTTCTCAAAATAACACATGTACAACATGATTCCGATTACAAACAGCCTTTAGTTTTCGTTTTAAAACGGTTAGTAGATTAAACTGCGTCTTACTACATTTTGCCGAGAAGCGATAAAACGCTTCGATACAAATTCTTAAAAAAACAAGACAATTTTAGTTAATTTTGTAAATGGGAAGTTTTTTAACTAGAAGTGGGTTTTTTATTTAAGAATTATAATAAGACCATATGCCGTACGTGACTAACGGTATGTATAATCATGACAAACAGACAGGCAGTCATACATATGTCTAAAAACCATTTCAACAGACTCTCAGCAAGCCCCGAGAGTATGTCTTGCATGTTAAATCTGTCGGTATTTTACAATTCGCACTTTTTCCGTGTTGTTGTTGCAGAGAAAACTGTATGAAAACAATCACAGCCCTTCATATGGCCCACCTAAGAAATCACACGCACTGACAAAAAAATGCACATACATACATACATACATACATACATAGAAAAAATCCCCATAAGAACATTACCCTGACAGCATTTGGAATTGAGTTTCTCACTCCCTCGCCTACGACGTCACTCCGGAGACACGCCAAGGAAGATCGTTATAGCATTACACAAAAAAAATCGATAGCATTATTATGATTGTTGTTTATCGCGTATGCCGATACTTCGGATTGACTTCCAAGGCGATTGTTTACATTTATTTAATAATTCCACACATTGAACAAATATGGGACATTTATCTATCTGATGATTTGGAGCTTTTGGGCCATTATTTCAGGAAGTATTGACTTGCTCCAGAAAAAATTTTACCATTGTAAATGAGGCCGCTAGAACAACCTACTGAAAAAAGAATCAAAACGACGCAAGAAAAGATCATAAACTTCACTGTTTTCTAGGGAGGTACCCGAAGGGTGGACCGATATAGTCCATATTCCAACCTGATACATGACTGTATAAAATGATACGACGTGCAAAGCCTGCACCAATCAGAAACTCCCTGCAGGAATTATCTTGCGGCTTCGAACTTAAAGTAAGTTTGGACAAAATATACCCAAAATTTGGTTCGAATCGGTTGATCCGTGCGAGAGTTATCGTGCACACCAGCCAGACAGACGGACGGACATGGCTAAATCGACTTTAAATTGTCTGAAACGAATTTCGTCCAAACATACTTGGTGTTAGCAACAACTGCAACTACAAACCAAGTAAATGTAACACAAACAAGAGGAAAAAGTACTTCAACTTACTATACACATATGAGACATTCAATGATTGATTGGAAACTATAAAGATAGCAGAATAGGCGATATATGAAAACATAGTAATATAAAATGCTGCGAAAACACAGCCCCAGTAAGCTATCGCTGTCATCGACATTAGAAAATGAGAGTTAGTTTCCCAATCCCTGGAAATACATCATTTTTGTAATTCAATTGCAATGAACTCTGAGGTAAGAGTTTTAGAACAGACTACCCTTTGACCATCTTTGAATTAAATGTGTGAGCACCAGTCGTAGGTGGAATTGAGGAACAGGAAGACGAAACCCCGTAGAAAGATATAGGCAGTTCCCAAGGTGGGGCGGTATCTCCGTAGCTGTTTAACTTCTATCTTTTCTGTATTGCACCCGCTCCCGACGACATTGAAATCGTTAGGTATGGAGCTTATGGTACGATCGTGAAGTCGGATACCTTCCCTAATGTCATTTGTAAAAGGCCGAACTAATATTTGATCGATCTCACCATATTTTTCCGTGCGAGAAATACACAAATATCCACCACTAAATCTACGGCCACTCAGTTCACCACATTGACTGCACAGATAAGCACAAAGTTGAATGTTCTAGTCGGTGGAACAGAATTTCGACCATTATTTACGCCAAAATTCTAAGAGTGATATTCGACAGTATGTTCAAACTGACAGACTGAGATATGGAAACAGGATCCTCAATTTACTAGCCGGCAGCACTTGGAATACATTCTGTGGTATGTAATGCGGCGCCAATGTGGTCTTGGGTGAAACCCTTTGAACAATATTCAAACATTTCAGAATGCCGTCGTACCTAACTGTATGAGTACCAATTACCACGCTATGTATACGTGTAAATTATTTCACAGTAAATTATAAGGCATGTCACACATTCCGATCGAAATGGTTTCAATTCCGTAATTTCATTTCGATCGTATTTGTTGAACAATATTCCATTTAACAATATTAAAACATTTCAGAATGCCGTCGTAAGAGCTGTGCCTACTCATGTCAACATTAGATTATCTGCAAAATGGGTTGACAATTCTTCCAGGGTGTTACCGTGAGAATCATTCCTCGGGTGTTACCGTGAGAATTATCCTAATCATCGTATCGTAGGTAGGACTCCCCCATCCAGCATATCAGGAGAGATTTTCATGATCTAGAGAGAGAGGTCCAACTAAACCAGAGACAACCTCTAGATCAGCAATTCTATCAACCAGGTTTGGATAGAATTCACACATATGCAGTCACAGATGCCATAAACTATAAAACTATAAACTATCATTTGAATGCGGTCCTCGGAGTACAATCTCTTCTCAACTACGTTCGGTAATGATATGATAAATGATAACACCACGCACAAAATTCAGCATATGGTACAGGTCCACAGGATACACTCTACCCTTTCAACTGTCCTGCCAAACCTACTCAACTTACTCCAGTAGGTTTGTGGCTACAACCAACCCAGCGAAGCAGCTACATTGCTAGATCTGGAGATAGAACAAGCTTAAGCGGGAAAATGAAACAAACATACCATTTGGTGTCACAACAACGTAATGTAGAGACTAACCATATTTTTGTTCAGTATTGAGTAGCATATTCGTGATGCATTGTCCTCCTCGCCTCATATATACTACAGGAAAGCTATCATGTCTCTAAAGACAGGTTTGTCCTTTGCCTTGAATCTACAGCTATGATATTTGTTTCTATATACTCTTACTTATATGACCACAACAGAACTTATATTCTTGATGTCGAACATAAAATTTGTTTACAAGTACATCGGAATTCTCAACTCAACTCAAACTGGAATTTATTTTACCAAAAACACCTTTTCACTGGATCAAAATTGTAATCCATTCACACGACATGACCTTGAAAGTATAAATCTTGTAGTTTGATAAATGTATTTAGCTAGTGTCTAACTTCGCTGATTGGTCCTTAGAATAGGCAATTTTTGTTTCTTTCAAACACTCCTACTTTAGCTTGCTTTCGAACCACATAAAAACGCAAAAGGCCTTCATAGCTCAATTATTAGAATTATTACATATCATTTTCAACTACATTAACTTTTTACAATAGTATCCAGAAAAACCTTTATGAGAAAATTCTTACTTCGATTGAAAAATCGCATAGTAGAGATATGGCTAAACTCACCTTGGAATTGTCCATATACACGTTTATTTGAAATCAATTCTTGTGCAAACTCCTAATGAATATTTGTTTTAAACATACACACGTCTCTGCAGGAGTACAAAGGAGTGTCATGAAATGTGATTTTTACGCACCACGAGTATATTAGACATGAACGTGATTGGGATTCATAATCGTTGGCACATAGCCACAGTGAAATGGTGCAGATAGGCTGCAGGCATTTGACAGGTAGCCCATATCATGACGATGTGAGAAATCTCTTCGTTGGCAATTTGGTGTTACGCTGTTATGGACTGATCATTATGTAATGTAGAAGAACAGCAACCAAAACACGCAATCCCAAGCCAACAACCGCCATACAACCATAAAACAAACCACACAACAAAGAACAAATAAAAGTTCAAATAAATAAATAAATCCTGTTTGAATAAGGATATTAGTCTGGTTAAACAAAGGTAAATCGTATGATGCTATAAGTCCCTGCCAAAAAAGTTGTGTAAACTGCTGACATTGGCAATACAAAAATTAAGACGAATAACAACACTGAACAATTTCAAAGGACCTGCATTTGTTGATAGATGTGTGAAATATAACATTTAAAGTATTCGCTGGGAGGGAAACAAGAAACTGCTAAGAAAGAACCAAATAAAATTGACGATTGACGAAGGATAATAAGAACTCAAATCAAATGACCTTCCACTTGGCATTTAATCCCAACAGATGTTGTTTTAATATATATATGGATATAGTGTACACTTTATCTTTAATATTGTCATTTCTTTATTGAAGTTTGTTTACATAATACTACCGTGCATTTGCATGCATTTTGATATAATTTAGTTTATTGATAAAATGATTCCGTTGCCGAACACCAGTTTAAATTGTATACAAAGCAAATAGTACCTAAGCGTATGAGTAACAATTACCACGCTATGTATACGTGTAAATTATTTCACAGTAAATTATCAGGCATGTCACAGACTCAGATCGAAATGGTTTCAATTCCGTAATTTCATTTCGATCGTATTTGTTTTATCTTCTTTAGATTTCGATCGATTTGGTGAATTTCGAAAAACTTATTATTTAGTATAAATATGGCAACATTAGGGGAAACAAAAGAATAAAAACAAAAACGCAACATAAAACAATTGATTAGAAATCACTGTAGAAGGGGGAATTTTAAAAATTTTCTGTTTAAAGAAAGTTTGTTTGTGCGAAAAGAATGTTAATTTTGATTGGAATTTCAATATTTCTATTGTTTCTGTAATCGAGGCGCAAAGTAATAAACATAACATTGAAAAATACTCTGTTTGAGTTCTTTCTTCTTTGGTTTTTTATCGTTGCTTAAATTTATCATTCGTAATGCCAGATCGAAAAAAGTGATTGTAAATGCTTTGTTAATAATTGGTTTCGTCCTTCTTTCCTTCTTTTCCATTATAACACCACTGTGCTGTCACCATTAATCACAATGGTCATAAATCACTCGTGAACAACAATAAAAATGGAATTCAATCAATACAAAAAAATATTTCCGCTCAAAATTGAAAATTAATTTAAAAACATACAACAATTTGGCCACAATTCAAATATTTCTTCAAACATAAAATACTGGTGGTAAAACAACCACCCATTCGCTCGCTCTACCACTTGTCCAATCAAAACAAGAGAATGAGTTCACCATCTTGGACAATGAAAATCAATTACAGTAAAATCGCTTATAACGTCGTTCAAGGGACTGATGATATTAAAAGAAGATGAATTTGTACTATATCGTCGGTGTCATGCTTAAGTGTTCCATACGCCATTTTTCCGTTTTTGAGATAATCGCATTTTAATGTTTGCATCACAACTGCGTGGAGACGACTTAAGAAAATATTTATATTTTTGACTTGAATTATTAATAATATTACATAGAATATTTTTGCAAAAATTTAGAGGAATATCTGTTAGAACATAAAAGTTATAGATGATTTTTTATAAATATAATTTTTGTCGATTTGTTCCATATCCACACTTATGACACAAAAGTGAAATATTGTTTATCACATGGAACAAATTGACAAAACATTTTTCTAATTTTTGTCTCAATAAATTCAAAACTGCCAAATCGAGAATTAAAATTCTGATTTTTTAAATGTGTTTTTAAACTTGTAGGTTATTTAAATAATCATTTTACACCTAAAAAAAACTTATGCTTCCTCTTCGAAAGGGAGATATCTCGTAAACTGGAGCAGATAGGAAAATGTTGACCAAAAATTCTGAAAGAGCATACACGAAAACCCTAGAAATAACCTTTATCTCAAAAAGTTAAAAATGGCGTATGGCATGACACCGACGATATAGGGATTTCTGGGTATAAGTACGTCGGTTTTTAGGTAAATAAATGTAATTATCCTACTTTTTCGTATAAAGGACTTATAGGCATTTATACGTTTTAAATCTAACTCAGATCTAATTTTTTAAAGGTTTTTCAAAACATTTTGTTTGCTTGTAACACGAGTAAGTACATGTTTTAAGAGTTTCCTGACTAGAGTTTTGGGTAAGGAAATCCCGCACCGGGAATTCTCAGTTTTTTTGGCTACGGGATTTTCCCGGAAAACAAAATAATGTTTCCCGGAAAATCGAGAAATAACAATGTACATACATTCATTAAAACTGATATTAAATGAATAAGCTATGTATTAAGAACCTGTGATGATCAGATTAGTTTTTACAGAATCGGGAATTAACAAAAGATTCGGAAATAACTTTAACCCGCAAAAGTTTTTTTCGGTGAGGAAATTATAAGAGCCCAAGCAAAACTTGGACTATAGCGACGCATTTTTGTACTGCTTCATATAAGTGAGAAAGAATTGAATAAGCGATTTCCTTAGCTTTGAATAATGGAAATGGTCAGTGTGGCCTAAATCCGGACAACATGGTGGCTAAGGCGCAAATTCGCAATCCAATCCAATCCATGCATTTTTCCGTAATTTTTCTTTTTTACACGTTAGAGTAAATTTGCTTTGAGTCTCTAACAAATGGAACCGATATTGTATTTCATATATGTTATTGAAATTTCATATATGTATTTTATTGAAAAGTTACGAAAACATTGATCCACATCATATTTTAAAATCTCCCGGATTCCCGGGAATGACGATTTTGTTATTCCCCTTTCCCGGGAATGATAAAAACAGAGAAACCTCAAAACTCTAGCCGTGACCCTCATTTCACAAGATTTAGTTTTGAGCTAAATTCTGTTTTCAATTTCTCACACAACGCTATTCGCAATCGAACTGGTTTGTTATGAATCAAAACAAAATCAAAACTTTTGCGCTTTTATCGAAGTCAAATTTATGACCACAAAATAAGTATTTATTCGCAATGTCCACAACCGTGAATTTATATACTCTAAATGTTTCGATATTTTTGTCGGAGAGTTTATACGACTACACCATTTTTAGGAAAAATATTTGGTTATATAGCCCGTATTCTATCTTCAAAAAAAGGCTCAACTCATATAGGCTGAGGGTATATCACTGTCGGCAAACTTGACTTATACTTTTTTACTTGTTTTCCAGAAAACAAAAGTTATGAATTTTCATAAGTTTGCCTCCGCTGTGCCAACAGAAGTGATTAGTCTTTGGGCATAGTCCTTGGAAAGTTTCTAATTTAATCGAGTGCATAAACATCTACTCGTACAATGAAAATAGAAATAATCGGGAACAACAACCATTTTCTGGACTTAGCTAAAATTTTGCCGAGCGTTTTTTAAATATGTTTTTTTCGACCATATTTTTCATAGTCTCAAATATCGTCCGACTCCTGATAAAAATGTTTTCTTTTTTCTTAATGTAATTTTCTGAATTGGCTTTCACGGACTCTATCACTTCGAATTACAGAAAATCTTCGAAAGCGAAAACGTGGAGCTATATTAGGAATTCTCTGCGGGATATAGAACCCAAAATGCCAAATAAGAGCTAATGTTGTTAAAAATTCTGGTATACACCAAAACGTAAACCTGTATGAGTAATATTCATTTGAACGATTTTTAGTTATTGCTTCAATTCTGTTGTAGAATTTGGCTAAAAACGTTTGTATGTGGGCTATAACGAACGTGGGCTGATATGGTTCATTTTCATCATAAGTTCAAACATGTATCTAAAATATTGTGATCTCTCTCTATAGTGGCAATATTGCATTTAAAATCAACTAAAAACCTTTAAAGCTATTACGAAACGCTACACGATTTTTGGTCAAGTTAGGCCCCCCGAAATGAAATCCTGCATACGTCCCTGCTAATATAAATCGGATTTTTATACAAATGAATGAGTAAGTTTACTACAAACACATAAAACAAAAAATAAAAAAACCATAAACACTTCATATCTTGTATAAATAGGAAAAAAATTGAGGTTGAAAAAGAATTGGTAGGGGGTTCTATTCAAGTTTGCGACATTACAACCGATATATCGTTATAAACGATGTCGTTACATGCGATATTTATTTGTGCGGTCTATCAATGGCGGAAATTCGGGACTTTTGGATTTCATCGTTATCGATATGATGTCATAAACAATTACATTATAAGCGATTTCGACTGTATATAATAAACCGGAAATCGTAAGTTTTACATGCTTTAAGTGAATGAAATCAATTAATTTTAATTTATAACAAAACTGACTCAAATCAGAGTATTGTTTGGAGTCACCCGCCAATAATGAGTATCGTGAAATACCACGTGTATTTTGCTAACATAACCATCAGATTCTGTTCTGCCGACAATAAGATGTAGACGACCACTGCTAACCTCCATAGCTTGCATTGACAAGTGAAGATTTTTCAATTCATTCATGCCAAGGCCATTAATAAAAATGAGAAAATGTAAACAATCTTCTTACATTTGTTGTTCTTCACTCAAAGTCGCAAAGAGAGAGGATTTTTATGTGCTAAATGCCAAATGTTGTGCATCCAAACCAGAGGTGCTCAAATTGAAAATATGTTTATCCGTTGCAGTCCAAACAACGACTGTTGCTTACTATCAATTTACGCTACAGTAAAGAAACGAGCCTCCCTGATACAAACAAACACTGGCACAACTTCTTTCACTATCGCCCCCTAAACTGGCACGACTCCTTTCACTATCGCCTCCTACACACGTGATCCCTATTATGTTATTGGCACGTGTTGTTTTATTTTAGTCTAAGCTCCAAAAATGTATAGAGACAAAATGCCAACCTCACAACAGATGCACAATGGGTAGTTTATATTTCTTAAGCAAAAAGACGAGTCGTTTTATGAATAAAAATACATTTATTCCCAAGATATTTCTGTTAAAACGAAATAGGGGATTTTAACTTGTGTAATCCTTTGGCTTAGGGATAATTTGTAAATGCTATTTTCTTTCAGTTGAGGCCCCCAGCAACGTTTATAGAGTATGTTTACATTGTAGTGAATTTAGATTGTCAAATCCATTAAATATACTATCACATTTGTCGGTTAAACCATGCTAAGGATAGGAAGGAAATTCAGCCTTTCACAAATGACATCAGGGAATGTACCCGACTCAAAGACGTACAATCATATGCATACGTAACAATTTAAATGTAATGTACGACAGACGTGTACACACGAAATTGATTATCCAACGTTTCAAACTGAAGCAAGAAGGTAGTCCTGTCGATGGTTTTAAAAAGCGTGGAGTGCTTGACGGTATCAAAAGATTTCTGATAAGATACGTGTTGAGCGCCACCAACACAGTCCTATCGCACGGTTTATTGTGATTGAGTACTCAAGCAAAATATTTGGAGAAGGCATGCAGCGCTGCTGTAGTGCTGTTCTACTTAAAGATCCCATGCTGATGATCTGGTTCTTGAGAGGATTAAAGCCTTGAGAGTCTTTGCTACGGGTGACAAAAGCGAAATCGCTCTGTGCTATTCATCACTGCTGACATCCTTGCCTGATTACAGTAGCGGGACCAAGCTGTCTATTAGTAACGTGGTTTTCTCATCGGCTGGGGTAGGTTCAGTCACGTCCAGGGTCTCCATAAGGACCCACTAAACCACACGAAATAAAACACTAGTTTTATCCCTTCTAGGGGTTCAATCGGATGTTTATTGATCTAGATACTAGTATGTTCTAATTCAATGAAATGCGATATTGATAAGCTTGGGAAGGCTTGTAGTAAGGCCGGTGATAAGGGTGACTAGCTGCTAGGAGTGATTGGGAATGATGATGTTGATTGATGTTTCAGTATCGACGATGTTCGCTAAAGACGAACTGCGTTGATGATCGGGAATGACGAGCCTGATTGACAATCGGATTCTGCGCTAATTGTGGAGACGAAGCTGGTTGGCATTCGGGTTCTACGATTTAACGATGATCGGGAACGTGTTGATTGCTGATCATTCGGATGACAACGATATGATGGAATTCGGAAACTCGGCTGACGGTGATCGTGAACTAGGCTGATGAACGACGATGATAGATGACAGCTGTCGACGAACGATGATCAGGAACGTGTTGATTGATGATTTCGGGAGCTTGGCTGATGACGATTCGGGACAGCCACAATGGGTAGTCCCTTCCAAAAGTTGCAAACGCAACAAGCCACCCAAGAATTGCCTTGGTGGATAGCAAGCCCCAGCAGTAGCAAGCTGACTTCAACGGCGAAAACTGCAATACTAAATGATTAACTGGAATGAAGTGAATGCGAATTATTGTGTATTGAAAACGACCTCAATGCATGACTGGCGTAGATGGAGGAGCTGTTGAGTGCATATCGACTCATTGCTACTATGATGGTAAGGGAAGACCATAGGTGTTGTTGTATGTATCTGACACTTGTCACCTTACATATTTTCCAGATTTCGGCATGACTTAGGTGGCTAAATACAGGTTGAGAGCTTTCGGGAGAGAAAGGTACTTAACTTTCGGCTCATTCAACGGTATCAGCGTTACCAAGGAGATACCGTCAGGGTCTAATGCTTTGGATAATTAGCGTTGCTGGCGGATGCAGCATCATCCATTGTAAATTGTGGTGGCTCCATCTCGGAGGGAAGATATTTAATTTGACGTAGTACTTCCTCTTATAAATTGCGCACCTCTTCGAATCATTTAAGGTAATGTCGCCAAACGTGATTGAGGTCCTATTTTGGATCTTCCCAGGGTTCGAGAGTAACTTAATCCTTGCTCACAATTCACTTATTCCGGCTCCAATGTTGTATCTAGTCAGATGATGTAGCCACTTGTTCCACTTGTGCTTACCGAGTATCAGGTTCATAAACAATTCTGATTTTTTCGTAAAGAGTTTGAGATGATAACTAAAAACTTGATTTTCATTGTTGTATGTTTTATTAATGCGGTTTCTGAAATAAAATCGTTTTCATGTTTGTAGATATTGTCTCTAACAGAAATGATTAGTAAAAAATACAAAAATGGGCATGTTTTAAAATTCAACAAAAACAGATCATATAAATTCGTTATATAAATATTTTCAATATAAAATACATTTTATTGCATTTTTATTAAGAATACGATTTTATTATTTTCCTTATATGTACTTATAAAATACACACTTTCATAAATATTTCCCCACTGTAAAATAACAGCAAAAAATATCCCAAAAGAAATGCCAAACAAATGTAGTTCCCCTCTATTTTTCATTTGACCATTCTCATGTGCTGCTATTTAACATTGTGGCTAAGATAGAGAGATACAGAGAAAAGTGCCATAGTTGTTTACATGTGAAAAATCTGTTACCAACTAACATTGGCCAATGATGCTGTGCGTTTTGCCGGCTGTTTGGCTACTGTTGCTGTTATTGACTGCTAACTGTGATGCGTCTTCGCCAAAGGCGGCGTTGATAGGAATGCTATGTGGGAAAATTCACAAATTCAGTTTGTTGTGGTAACTCGGTGCGCCTAGAACATTCAGATAAAATGGGGAGCTTAATGTACGCTCTCTGACAACAAAAATTGAGAGTGAAAATTCAAAACGAAATTAAAATGGAATCTTAATAAAATATTAAAATGTGCCAACAAATTGAAACAAAATGTTTTTATTCTCAACGGATAAAAAAGCAAAAAAATAATTTAAACATAACGAAAAAAAAAATAAAAATATAATAGAAAATTAAAAACTAAAAAATGCAATTAACATGTTTTATTAATTTTTATTAATTATTTGAATAAATTTGTATAATTAACGATATAATATCGTTTTGTTGTTTGTTTACCATTCCCTTTCAACTGCAGTTTGTTTTTGCCACTTCAAATAAATTATTTTAGTTGTATGAGTGCAAAAACAATATTAAAATATTTAATGTCCTTTGTAAAAATAAATGAGAAAACAAAATGAGATTATATAACGATAAATAACATTTAATGCAGCATATTTAATTAAAGTGTAAAAGTTGAAAAAGTCAATTTTTAATGTGGTTTTTGTGAAACTTAAACAACGAATAAACATTGCATGACAAAAAATTAATTGCAATAATCCCTGTTTACTGTCATGGTCTGATAACTTTGTCCTTCTATATCAAGTGTGCTTGTTCAAAAACAATGTATTGAGTAGACACACACATATGTATATCATAATCGATTAAAATTCAATACATATTTATTTACATTGGATATAAAATACGACTGAATTGTTGTAATGCAATTCACATCGAAATGTTTAGAAATCAAACTGCCTGAGACTCTGTAAAATTCTGCAGGTTTTATACTTACTTACTAACTTACTTAGCTAGCCCATTACAGAACATTTGTTCCATAGGCCGAACTAAGAAAAGATCTCCATTCCTCTCTATTTGTTGCTTCGCACTCTGGAATACCGCGCCTTTTCATCTCATCATCCACTTGTTTGCGCCATCTATTCCTTGGCCTGCCAATTCTGCGTGCACCGCCAAGCTGTCCGTATTTATACGCCTTTTTAGCGGGTTCATCATCGCTCATTCTTATGATATGGCCTAGCCAACGCAATCGCTGCATCTCGATACGTTTAACAATATTGATGTCGTTGTACAGCAGATACAGCTCGTGGTTCATGCGACGTCGATATATCTTTGGAAGAATTTTTCTCTCAAACACACCAAGCACTGCCATGTCTGCTTGCGCAAGTACCCAGGCTTCGGAGCCATACATCTGCACGGGTAGTATCAGTGTTTTGTAAAGCGTTATATTTGTTTGACGAGATGTGGCTTTATTTTTAAACTGTTTACTTAAACCAAAGTAACATCTGTTGGCCAATACAATTCTTCTTTTTATTTCACAACAAATGTCGTTTGTTGTGTTTACGGAGGTGCCGAGGTAGACGAAGTCTTTTACTACCTCAATATTATAGGAACCAACTTCCACAGTCGGCCCGAGCTCAATGGACGCATTGCGCGTCGACACCATCAACTTGGTCTTCTCACCGTTTACCGCCAGACCCACTTTAGCAGATTCTCCTTCGACCTTTATAAAGGTATCAGTTACTTCTTTTACTGATCGGCCGATGATGTCTATATCATCAGCATAAGCATGTAACATGTGACTATTGGTGTAGATTGTGCCACTTCTTTTGACGTTTGCCTCTCGTATAACCTTTTCCAGCAGGATGTTGAAGAGATCACACGAAAGGCTGTCTCCTTGTCTGAAACCTCTTTTGGTACCAAACTCTTTGGAGAAGTTCTTTCCTATTTTAACTGAGGACCTCGTGTCAGTTAAGGCATTTTACAAAGCCGAATGAGCTTTGCAGGGATACCAAATTCAGACTTGGCTTGGAATACCTTTGAACCTAGCGGGCTGTCGAATGCTGCTTTATAATCGACAAAAAGGTGGTAGGTCACGATCTGCATCTCTTGGGTCTTCTTCAGGATTTGCCGCAGTGTAAATATCTGGTCAATGGTGGACTTGCCAGGTCTAAAGCCGCATTGGTATGGTCCAATTATCTCGTTGACCATAGGCTTTAGTCATTCGCACAATATCCCTGCCACGATCTTGTAGGCAATATATAGTGGCATAAGTAGACTTATGCCACTATAGTTAGAGCATACAGTCTTATCTCCTTTCTTATGGACCGGGCACAGGATACTCAGGTTCCAATCGTCGGGTACTCGTTTTTCCTGCCAGATGGTGCTAACTAGCTGATGAATACACCTTATCAGCGTGTCGCCTCCGGTTTTGCTCGGCTCGGCTGGTAAGCCATCGGCTCCTGCTGCCTTATTATTCTTAAGCCGATTTATTGCTGTCTTTACCATCTTGGAGGGCGGTATACATTCAATACCATCTTCTGGGATTGGGACTGTGGTATCTTCGTCGTCTTCGCTGTTATTGGATACCAACAGTTTTGAAAAATGTTCTTTCCATATCCTGAGTACACTATCTGTATCAGTTACCAAATTACCTTGCTGGTCTCTACAGGAGAATGTGCCTGTACCAAAGCCATCAGTTTGATGCTTGTCTCTTTGGTAGAATTTCGGACTTCAATCTGGTTCCTGTAAATCTCGATTTTTTCACACTCCCGTTTTTCCATCTCTCTCTATTTCCTGCGGAAAATACGTTTCTCCTCTCTCCTTTTCTCCCTGTATCTCTCTCGTGCACTACGCGTTGCTACGGATTTTAAAGTAGGCCTACATGCCGCATTTTTCTCTTCGGTAGCAGCGCGACACTCCTGATCATACCATGGATTCCTTGGTGGAGGTCTCTGGTATCCAAGTATGGATTTTGCGGCTGTTTGCATGCTTTGCATTGCGCTGATATGTTATAGGGATGAGGAGTGCTTTGATTAAGCAATTGCGCTAGTTGAGTGTAATATGTTGTGGCTATCTGTTGTGATTGCAGCGTACCGATGTCTAACTTTCGTGTTGTGTCTGTTCGTACTTTGTTTGTTACGTTTAAGCGGGTGCGTACCTTTGCTGCAACAAGGTAGTGGTCCGAATCAATGTTTGCGCCTCGGAACGATCGTACATCCAACACGCTCGATGAATGTTTTCCATCTATCACAACATGATCAATTTGGTTTCTTGTTTTCTGATCTGGAGACAGCCAGGTGCCCTTATGAATATCGAGATGATTAAATCTGATACTGCTAACTACCATGTTTTTTGCAGCTGCAAAGTCTATCAGCCTCATACCATTGTCAGATGTTTCACTGTGGAGACTGAATTTCCCGACTGTTGGGCCAAAGATATTCTCCTTTCCAATTTTGTCATTAAAATCGCCTAGAATGATTTTAATGTCATGGGCAGGGCAACGGTCATATGTTTCTTCTAAGCGCTCGTAAAATATATCTTTGGTCTGTTCGTCCTTTTCTTCAGTGGGAGCATGAGCGCAAATAAAGCTGATGTTGAAGAATTTAGTTTTTATTCGAATTGCAACAAGTTTTTCATTCACTGGGGTGAAGCTTGATATCAGATGTTTTAGCCTCCGACTAACTACGAATCCGCAACCAAACTCATGCTTTACGTCATGGCAGCTATAATACAGTGCGTCACCTTTAGGTGTTGTTGTGACGCCTTTCCCAATCCATCGTATTTCCTGTATGGCAGTAATATCGGCCTTGTACTTTTCAAGTACGTCTGCCAATACGAAGACTGCACCTTCTCTATAAAGAGTGCCAACATTCCAGGTGCATATTCGCAGATCATGGTCCTTAAAACGTTTGCGGGGTTCGTCAACTTTAGAGGGGTTTGTTTTTCGTTTCTTTCGTTTTTTATAGTAGTAGGCTGTTTTTTTCTAACGTTTTTATGGGTGAACGCGTGGCATATGTTAGCTCACTACCTTTAACGGGTGTTAAAGGCAGTTCCCCAGGTGACACCACGGGGAGGTCAGTGTCCACTTGGGATGAAAGAGGGACCAAGAAAAATCCTGGGCTTTACCATGTTAAAACCGGTCAGGACCGTTGCTTGGTAAATTCCATCCCCTACGTCTGCAGGTTTTATAGAGGAATTAATCTCATAACGTTTAAATGTAACCTTATTTTTTCATGTTTTGACACATTGACTACTATTAAAGCCATTCCTAAATACATTTAATGATAAATTTTTCCTAGAAAAATCCTTTTCTTGCAAACACTCCAAGTCTGCTTTTCAAGTACCCACGTTTCTCAGCCCCATAACAATGAACATTCAACAAAAATTTGAATAAAATACCTATTTAATGTATGAATAAAAATAGGTAAAAAAACTTTTTAAGTTAAACGGTTTTATGTTAAACATACATTGCAATGTTTAAGATAAATGTACTAAAACCCAAAAAATAATAAAATAGATACAGTGGTGGGAATTATAAACATATGCATAGACTAGAAAAAAAAAACGGTGGGGCACGTCAATTGTCTACAATCGTTGATTAAAATGTTTGTTTTGTAATGTTACACTATAATTAGGCAGTTGTTCAACCGACAACGATGGACGTGTGATAAGTAGGGCTAGAATGTGGAAACAAGCTAGCAAGCTCGATTATAAGCGAGTTTTAGGGTTTCATAGTGGTGAGCGAGTATTACTTTGTCGATTAAAGACAAACTACGAACAGTGAAACGATTCCTCGCCAGCCAGCAGTGTGAATGTCCAACGATAAACTAGTTGAAACATCTCTTTTATTTACATGGAGTGTATAACTATTGGAATTTCCATGAGCAAGAAAATAGTAAGTAATTTCCTCACCGTCTGCGGGCCAACTGCCTAACGACGAATTAAACGATTCTTCTATCGCACATTAAGTCGATAATTTGTAGACAATTGACGTGCCCCACGGTTTTATTTTAGTCTAGTCTATGCATATGCTTATAATTCCCACGACTGTATCTATTTTATTATTTTTTGGTTTTTAGTACATTTATCTTAAACATTGCAATGTATGTTTAACATAAAACCGTTTAACTTAAAAAGTTCTTTTACCTATTTTTATTTTCTAGTTTTTAGTTTTTATGTCGCATTCTGTTTAATTCATTTAGTGCTTCATTATTGCAAGGTTTCTTGCCGTTAGTTTATTGCAGCCCATCTCCTCTATACGTAGTCCATGCAAAGATCTTACTCTACTAAGAGCCACGTAGGCTTGAACATCTTCAAACAGTTTCGCAGTGTGTGTATCGCTCCCGTAGTTTTGTTAACCTGGCTTCTTATTCTTCAGGCGCTTCTGACGCTATCATCTGTGTGTATCGCTCACGTTGCTTTGTTAACCTGGCTTCATATTCTTCAGGCGTTTCTGACGCCGTCATTTGTGTATATCGCTGACGTTGTTTTTTTTTAACCTGGCCTCATATTGCTCAGTTGTTTTTGACTCTAATTGTTCCCGTCGTTCCTGTAATCGACTATTTCTATCACCTTCACTTTCTTTAGCTCGTTTTGCTTTATACTTTTCTTTCGCTTTGTGAAGCCTTCGTTTACGTTGTGTTGCAGTTTCTGTTTTATTTGTGTTTGTATTTTTTATATTTTTTTACCATTTTGTTCCCACGAGTAATGGACATTTGAACGGTCGACCCCCCAAGAGGTCCAATGAAGGGGCAAGGCTATGTACAACAAGATGCGCCTGAGTCTTGAGGGGAAAACGCTAACGACATATCATTTTTATCCACCCTAATGCCATACAGTTCTCGGCGCGTTTTAACCTTTCACCTTAACTTGGGTGGTGTACCGCTAACGACGTATCATTTTTAGCCATCCTAACGCCACACAGTCCTCAACACGATAAAAAATCTTTACTTGAGTGGTGGATTCAGGCTGGATTAATCAGATACCTATATTACAGATTCAATTTCTAAATTTAAATCTTAATTATACGCCATTTAGTGGCTGCGCCTATCTTAAATATTGAGGTTGTTCAGTGCACTGTATTCTTCTTGTCAAGCCCTTTTATTTGATACCCATATTGGTGGAATTGATAAAAAATTGTTATCAGCCATTTACCAAATGGCGGCGGCCATCTTAGATTTCAATTTTGCATAGTAAATTGTATTCTACTTGTTGAGACCTTTCATTTGATACCCATGTTGATGGGATTGATAAAACCTAAGTTATCAGCCATTTTGTAGAGGCCGCCATCTTGGATTTTAATTTTATATAGTACATTGTATTCTACTGGTTGAGCACTTTCATTTGATACCCATATTGATGGGATTGATAAAACCTACGTTATCCGCCATTTTGTAGCGGCCGCCATCTTGGATTTCAATTTTTTATGGTATATTGTATTCTGCTTGTTGAGCCCTTTCATTTGATACCCATATTTATGGGATTAATAAAACATAAATTATCCGCCATTTTGTAGCGGCGGCCATCTTGAATTTATAATGATAATGAATAAACATAATTGTATCGTCACCAAAATCCAAAGTGTATACAAAATTTCAGATTAATCGGTTGACAGGAAGAGGGTGAAATTTGAATTACTAAATTTGACCCAAGAATAAATAATAAATAAAACAAATGGGGTGAGCCAAATAAAACCATTTAATAATAAAGTGAAGGCGCATTACCCAATACAAAGTAATGTGGTAAATAGTGTGCGTGTCTGAATATAAAAGAGCGTCTTGAGAATTCGAGACTCATCGTCGGCAAAAACATACGATGAGTTGTTGATAGGAAGTCGATGCAGATGTAAGCGTTTAAATAATCCTTAGTGTTCTTGATACATCATGTAGAGGATCTAAATACAAATCGGAAGACAGAATTTATCTTGGATAAATCCAAATTCCGCCAGCGGACAAAATAAAAATGTGGCATGCGGTTAATTGAAAATAAATTAACCCCAAATGTTCTTAAAACATAATAGATTCTTTTTACAAATATATCAAGACATTCGTAGAGTCAAAAAAACTCAACACAATTTGACCGAATGAGTAATTATTATTGTCATGGGACTAAAAAAACAAGCATGGTGAAAATTTGTGAAATTCGCTATTACAACAACATCCCATTACAAAATTTACAATGTGCTTTATTTGAATTTTTTTATATTTTGCGTGGAGAGTAAAAAACACAATAAATAGTTAACAAGTTGTGTTACAATTAGCATTGATTTTTCAATTAAAATTGCTACAGCTTAATTTATATCATTTTTGTAATTAGCTTTTTTTTACAATCAATACTAGGCACTGCGTTATACATGTTATTTAAAATGTACATTAATATAGCTAAAGAAATCATGATCCCAAAAATCTTTTGGTGTAGATCCCATACAACGGCACCGGTCGCCTTTCGGTGTTTTTAATATACTAGCTACATTTTTTGACGGATTTACTTGCATTTTGACGTATGGGATTCAAAAAACTTCTCCACAAAAATTGAGAACATAGGTCGCTTTTATATATAGGTAGGTACGGTCCGATTTTAGGTATTTTGAAGATTTTGTTTACATTTTCTGACCGACTTAGCTGTATTTTGGCATTTAGGGTTCCCAGTGGTCAAAAACCTTATCCACCAAAAATGTTTGGAATATGTCCACGTTTTGGTATAGACCCAAATAATGATAACGGAACTTAACACCTTTCTGACCGACTTAGCTGTATTTTGGCATTTAGGGTTCCCAGTGGTCAAAAAACTTATCCACCAAAATTTTTTGGAATATGTCCACGTTTTGGTATAGACCCAAATAATTATAACGGAAATTAACACCTTTTTTACTTCAAAATAAGACGACGATAAAACGAAGAGTAGCAAATAGTAGTTGAAATTTTCGGATTAATTACCCGGAGTATGTACTTTAACAAAAACAATATCCGGGCGTCAATGCAATCACTTTCTTTCTTAAGCAGCACTTCCAAGCTGTTGGAAGAAATAAAATTATGTACTGTTTACTAGAGTTGGATATTCTAGTTCCTAGTTACTTGTACTAGTTCCAAAACGTATGAATAACATCATGAAATGTAAAGTGTGTTGTTAAGTATACGCAGTTTGTTCAAAGAAAAAATGTGGGCCATTGAAGTGCGAAGTGAACGAGATAGTTCCATATAGTTCCTTTGGCACAACACTGTTTACTTTCATTTTTCCAACAATTTTTGACGACAAGTACCAAAAAATTCGATTTAGTAGTCACGAATAAAAACTCCAAATGTAAGTACCGCTATAACGGTCAACAACAAAATACAAAATTGTTTATTATTTTTGTGTCCTGCTAAATGTTTAGAATACGAGTAAGACACCATTAATTATTTTCATATAATATAAATTAAGTTTTCGGACTTATGCGCCGCTAGATTCGAATTTCGCCCACAGTGCGACTAGTAAAACCGATGAATAGCTACATTCATAGATCTGTAAGCATGTCCAACTAGCGATGCATTCGGCCACACGTCTGTACAACAAAAAACACAGAACCATTTCTATGGTTGTGCAATGCACATTGTAATTAAACATTTGAATAGAAGTCGCTCTTAAGCCAAAAGTGAAATGTATATTCTTCGCCGCAATAGGCTTTTCTCGCCACAATATGCAACAATAATTACATTTTTTCTAAGGTGGAAACAACGATAGATCTATTTTATTGCTTACTTTTATATATAAAATCATATGTGTATGAATGTATGTATGTCCACATCAGTATGTGGTGGGTGCACTTTATATGAAAACTGTTCCAAGCCAAACAAAAACTTAAATTTTTTTCCACAAAACCACAACAGTTTCGTTAAGGACCACAACTGACAACCACACTGACGATGACAAACCATATTTGCTTTTACAACGTCAAGATAGATCCACCATGGCACAGAAAGAAAACCTGCAAAGAAAAAAAAACAGAAAGAGTTAAAAAAAGTCTAGAAAAACAAGATAGGTGTAAATAATGCTGTCAGGAATTTTCTTCTTTTTATACTCTCAGCTGTCGTGTTTCAGTCAGTTTATAGTCACGAACTATCGTGAGGAGGAGGTTTTTGCAAATAACCTTGGCGAAAAAGTTAAAAGACTACTGACAAAGCATGAAAAGAAAAGAATTAATTCCTGAGAATTATTTTCACAGTGCTGTGTAAATGCCATGTATCCAATATGTTCGGAGTATTTCGGGAGTGTTACCATATACATATCAAGGATCTGTTCTTAGAACTCATTTTTCAATATTTATTATAAAAATGTACGATTCTTAAGAAAATGTAACTAAAAGTGTATCATTTTCTATCTGTAACAGCATAATCGCCCTCCCTTACTTTAATCTAAAATTAAACAATATCGTTTCCGAGTTTATCTACTATTCCCACACCCATTTTTGCGGATATGCGGATATCTAAGCGTATTTCAAACAATCAGAGAAAAAAACATTCCGTCAGTGACAGGAGAAAACGTAACCAACACCAAGGATTGCAATGAACAAGAGGAAGAAGACGAAGTAGCATTAAAATGAAAAACTAAAATAAATTTTAACTCAAGTGTTTACTCACTGAGTAAACCATATTTGCTAACAGAAACATAAATACAATGCCATTGCCATGGAATTTTACAGTAGAATCAGGAAATTTTACAGTTGATAATTTTTTCTTTTCTTTTTTCCAAAATCTTCACAGATCAGTCATCAGTAATTACCTTCATTGAAACCGTTCAAATTTTAGTGCTTCGCTAATTGATTAAATCCTGCCATTGGGAAAATCTCAACTTTAATGTTTTGGTAGAATATTGGATAAAATTAAATTAAAAAAGAAAAAACTTAACTATGGAAGCAATCAGAAGAGGGACTAGCCAACGGCAAAAAGGATATGCTGTACGGGTCGGTTTAACGACGTATCTTAATCAGAATATGCATTGACGGGATGAACAAATTTACCATCAGTAAACTTGACTTTCAAGGAAATTCAAAAGGAATAAGGACTAAATGGTGGTCTTTGGCACCGGCATTCGAGACTATAAAAACTCCTTCAAGATACATACAGTGAGTTTTGAAACGCCAAAAGAAGTTTTGTAATTCTCAAATGTATTGATCCTCTATGAAATCACTGTAAAATTACATGTGCTAGCTCGCAAAGGTGTGATTATTCGAGGTTGGTACCGTGGAATTTATTTATTTTATTCCATAATATTGAATTTGAATCATTCATTTGAGAAAATATGAATCTGCGTGCACTCATTAATATGATATGGCCTTGCGGGGATGTTGTGGGAACATACATATGTATGTGTATAAACTGATTTATAGGTTAGTCTTAGCTACATCATTGCATTGGTCGTTAAGATACCGAACATTTTCAGAAAATTTGCATAAGTTATTACATTGTTATACATATGTATGTATCTTAAACATTCCACTGATGCAAGCATCAATGTCTGTGTTAATCTTATAAATCATCATCACAATACTCGTAATCAAATAGCGTGAGCGAGTAAATTATCTGTGAAATTGTGCATCCAAGCATAGTAGAATGTTAAACATCTTGTTTAGTATATTTGACAAGAATGCAAGTGTGGATATTTTAAGATTTATTCACAAGCACATCGTCATCATAGACAATTCTTCGTAAATTTTGCAACGACAATGTCGTAGCTAAAATTGTTATTTGTCGTTTCAATGTTTATTTTTGTACATTTTAGAAATGAAAGCAAAATGTTTTCCATATCTTTTTTTTAAATAGTGCACAAAGAAATGAAAAGGTCTGTCTGCGTGCCAGCCATGTTAGAAATTGTCATAAAAAATTTTAATGTTAGTTGTATTTTTGCAATACATAGTCAGAGGTAAAAAACAATATTTAAGAATTGCTACATGGAATGTAAGGAGTCTCTATGAAGCAGGAAAACTAGCCAACACTATTATGGAAATGAACAGATTAAACATCGATATACTCGGAATAAGTGAGACCTGGTGGCCACAAAGCGGCGAATTTAGCTCCCAAAACATGAAAATATACTTCTCTGGCAACTCCAGCGAAAATCACAGAAATGGTGTCGGGATTATAGTAAAAAGTAACATAGCGCAATTCGTAAAGGGTTTTATCTTCAAATCGGATCGTACTATGCTACTTAAAATTAAATGTAAACCAATTGACATGAACATAATCCAAGTATACGCACCTACTGCGGACAAAGGTAATCATGAAATTGAAGCTTTTTGCGAGGAAATTGAAGACTTACTAAGAATGACAAAGAGGCACGAAATTACAATAATTCAAGGCGATTTTAACGCTAAAATAGGAGCAGAAAAGTGCCAAGGCGTAACAGGAAACTATGGCCTAGGCGAAAGAAATGACAGGGGTGATAGACTAATTCAGTTCTGTCAAGAACATAAAATGATGGTAACAAACACAATGTTCTGCCTTCCCCCAAGACGACTATACACATGGAAATCGCCACAGGATAGAAGGGACAATATTGTGAGAAACCAAATAGATTTTATATTAATTAGTGCCAGATTCGGATCCTCGGTTAAGAAATACTCAACATATCCAGGCGCTGATGTTCCTTCAGATCACAATCTTCTGATGATGCAGTTGCGCACAAAAACTGTTGCAAATAGAAAAAAGAATATCCGTCGTAAACTCAATGTGGCAAAACTTGAAAATACCACCTTGAAAGCAAATCTTCGAGATAATATAAATCGAGAACTAAGAAATATAAATACTGAAAACATTGACGACTTGTGGAACGCACTAAGGACTACGCTCAAACCCCTAGCAGATAATACCCTCGGATACGGCAAAAAATCTACACAGAAGGAATGGATGATACAGGATATTCTCAACATGATGGAAGAGAGACGAAAACATAAAAACAAGAACTTTGAACTGTATTGGGAACTAAACAGGGAAATCCAAGTCGCTATAAGCATGGCAAAAAAAATAAGCAATGTCAGGAGATTGAACGATTGAAAAGCCTTCACGACGACTTTAATCTCCATAAAAAGTTAAAAGAAATGGCTGGTGTATACCGCAAAACTCATTCAAAAGTACTATATAATGATAATAATGATCCTGTGTTTGATACAGAAGAAAAGAAGACTATTTGGAGAGATTATATAAAACAAATTTTTACAGATGAAAATCGAACAACTCTTGAACAACGGACTCAACAATCTCTTACAGGAAATCCCATCAGTCGAAGAGAAGTTGAAACAGCAATAAATACTCTGATAGATAGGAAAGCTTGTGGCCCTGACGAGATTCCCTCGGAAATCCTTAAATTAATAGATGACGAAAACATCGCACTTTTAACAAAATTATTTAACCATGTATATGATACAGGTCGATACCCACAAGACTGGTTAAAATCTACATTTATTACCATTCCGAAAAAATGCAACGCAAAATATTGTAACGAACACAGACTTATAAGTCTCATGAGCCATGCCCTAAAAATTTTCTACGGATAATACACTCCAGAATATACTCAAAGTGCGAAAAAGCCATGGGAACATCTCAGTTTGGATTTAAGGAAGGTATGGGAACCCGAGAAGCACTTTTTTCTATACAAACATTGGTCCAGAAATGTAAAAACGCACAAAAAGACGTATTTCTATGCTTCATAGATTACGAAAAAGCTTTTGATACAGTGTTACACGATAAGTTGATTGACATCCTCATCTCCATTGGCCTAGACCAGAAAGAAGTGCATTGTATCAACAGTCTATATTGGCATCAAAGTGCACAAATAGAAGTGGACGGGGAAATGACAGATAGAATTGACATATCTAAGGGAGTGAGACAAGGGTGCATATTGTCACCTTTGCTATTCAATATCTACTCAGAAAAAATTTTTCATGAATCCATAAACAAAATCCCAATCGGCATTCATATAAACGGAACATTTCTGAACAACATAAGATATGCTGATGATACAATCTTACTGGCGCATAGCATATCTGGACTCCAGAACCTTGTGAATAAACTCGTAATACACAGCGAAAAATACGGTCTGAAAATTAACATCCGCAAAACCAAATTCATGGTTATAAGCAAGAAGAATGAACACAATAATACAACATTAAAAATTCACAATACCTATGTTGACAGAGTTAAAAGTTTCAAATACCTGGGAGTTACAATAACTGAACAGTGGCAGTCCTCGCAAGAAATAAGATGCAGAATTGAACAGGCCAGAGAAGCATTTTCAAAATATAAGAGAGTACTTACGAGTCATGACATTAATCTTGAAACAAAGATTCGTTTTATCAAAACATATGTCTGGTCAGTGTTATTATATGCAACGGAAGTATGGACAATTAAAAGTGCTGATATAAGAAGACTGGAAGCTTTTGAGATATGGATTTATAGGAGAGTACTCAAAATTCCCTGGACAGCCCATATGACAAATACCGATGTACTGAGAAAGATGCACTGCGAAAGAGAACTTATCTCAGTAATAAAAAGACGAAAGACTGCATACCTGGGGCATATAATGCGAAATCAAAAATATAAATTGCTACAAAATATAATTCACATAAAGATAGAAGGAAGACCTGTTAGAGGAAGAAAGGAGACAACATGGATGGATAATATTACAGAATGCACGGGCATCCGAGATACTACAACCCTATTATCAAAGGCTAGAGATAGAAATGCGTTTGCAGACATACTAAGCAATCTTTAAACAAATATTGTATATATACGTTTTTATTAAAACAAATCTATTTATAATTGTATTGGTCGCTAACATTCGGAAAACGAATTGGCAAATAAAGAAGAAGAAGATAGTCAGATCTGAAAGAAATCAATGCACTCAACCAAAAAAAAAACAACAACAACAAATTTAATTAATATTAAGAAATTGATAGTACCTTTAAAATGGTCCCCGAGAATTTGTTCAACCTCACTTAAAAGTTATACGACATTTTTTCTTTTATTTAAATACAATTTTACAGTGTTTTCATTGACAGTGTTTTATTTAACTTGCTTTGGTGTCCGTTAATTCAAATCTAGTAACTCATTTTTAACACATTTGCAGTTGACCAATCGAACTTAAACTATAGTTGTGCCAAAGGAACTATATGGAACTATCTCGTTCACTTCGCAGTTCCAATGGACCACATTTTTTCTTTGAACAAACTGCGTATACTTACTATCACACGTTATATTTCATAATATTACTCATACGTTTTGGAACTAGTACAAGGAACTAGGAACTAGATTACCCAACTCTAACTTAAACCTTGCACACTTTTTAGATTTGGATGACAATACATGAATATGAAACCTAAATCAATATAGGTAAATTTTTTTCCTATAGCCCCCATATAACGGTACCAACCGATTTAGTTCAAATCTAGTATCTCATTTTTAACACAGTTGCAGTTTACCAATCGAACTTAAACTTTGCACACTTTTAAGATTTGGATGACAATACACGAATATGAAACCAAAACCAATATGGGTCAATGTTTTCCTATAGCCCCCACATAGCGGTACAACCCGATTTCAATTGGCTGCAACTTGGCATTTGGAGTTCCCAATTGTACAGAAACTTATGATCAAAAAATTTATTTACAAAAAAATGTTAAAAATGAAAAGTATTTAAAACAATTAAGTTACAGTGTTTTATTTATAAATCCTCTTAAAACTAGAAAATATTTTTCATGACGAAATCTCTGAAATAAAACACTTGCCGTTCAGCATTGTCACAATTTTTAATTCAAATGCAAGCGTTTTATTTGAGAGATTCCATCATGAAAGATTATTTTCTAGTTTTAAGTGCATTTATAAATGAAACACTGTAACTTAATTTTTTAAATTAATTTTTATTTACAATTCGATAAGAACTTTAAGCTCATATCGAAACATGTTTAAAAAATGCAAGATTGACTTCTCTAGATACGAACATAAAACCCAAATCAATTTCGCGAGTTACGTCCGTTTTTGACTCCAATGGGAGTTATTTTTAAATTAAAAGTGGAATTATGAGGCAGGCATACTGCATGTATTTAAGACTTTTTTCCTTAGCAGCTACAAGTACCGTCTAGGTTTTTGCAGTCTTCTTTACATTCAAACCTTTGGCATATACTGTGGCACTTACATCATATAGTTAAACCCTCAGCCTTTATGCTAATGATTGAACTTTGATATGCTTCCGTACAGTTTGAGGACTGTTCGAGGATCATTTTGAGAATTTTACTGAATTAACTTGTGTTTCCATTCTCATGTTTGCAGACAAATTGTCCAAAAGTTCTAAAAAAATCTACGTTGATAAACTAAAATAAAAGTTTCAAGATGGAAGGAATTCATTTTGAGATATGGAACCAGAAGTGACACAATATTTAGGAACACTTCTTCCTACAACTCTTGCACCAACATTTTTAGTATATTTGCAACAATGTTATAGTTATAACCTCAGCCTTTAGACTAAAGAGGATATAAACACTTTGATACGACCAAAAATGTGCCTCATAAAAATAATGGTTTCAGACAATTTAGGGTCGATTTAGCAATGTCCGTCTGTCTGTCTATTTGGTGCCCACAAAAACTCTCGAACGTAACAACCGGTTCCTTTCAAAATTTGGCATTCGTAATATTTTGTCCCAAATTAAATACAGTTCTAAGATTGGTCATATCGGTCTTCCCACGCGGGCACCTCACCCACAAAAGTTCAATTTTTTTCTATAAAATGGTGTAAGCAATCGATTTAGTCCACGCTTTGCACATCCTAAAATTTCTACCAGTTATAGATGATTTTCCAATATGGACTCTATCGGTCTACTTCTTCGGCAGTTTAAGACCTCCTCTCAAATAACCTTGATTTTTGTTGTAAGAACTTGTATTCGCTGCCCCCATTACGACGGTATACGTTTTTTCAAGAGCAAGTCTATACATCTTGAATAAATGGTCCGAAAGCTGTACAAAAATCAGCCGACTGGACACAAAATTTGGCCTTCGTAACATTTTGGGTGACACCGCGGTGCAATGGTATGCACACCCGCCTTGCACTCAGAAGGTCTGCGGTTCGATTCCCAGGTCAAATTTCCAACGGTGGCAAAATACCCCTCAGTAATGTTGGCGACATTTCCTGAGTATTTCAGCCATGTAAAACTTCTCTACAAGTTGTGTCTCAAGACACGCCGTTCGGACTCGGCGATAAACTGTAGGTCCCATATCATTGTACTAATATGAATCGGGGTGCACTCATTGATATGAGAAAAGTCTCCCTTGTCCCGCCTGGCATGTTTGTGGAACATTATCATTATTATAACATTTTGCCCAAATTTAGTTCAACTTCAAAAAAGGTCCATATCTTTTTCTTAGGATACCTCTGTTCGAAGATCCCTTGGAAATGCATACCAAAGCTACTCCTTGTCGCCCTGTTTCAAGCGATATTATGTATTTCGTGGGCAAGTTCATGCATTCTGACGTAGTTATCCAAACCTCTATATTATACGGTGATTAACTCAAATGACTGATGGGCGCGATATCTATAGAAAAGAAATGACTCTCAAATATAAGATCCACTTCCTCAAAAATAAGATCTACTTCCCTTGGCAATACTCTTAAGCCTTGATTCAAATTCAAATTCGTCAAGTTCATACGTCCAAAAAATGTCATAAAATTCAGAAAACCCTCAAAATACATAATATTTAGGGAAAAGGATCCTGGTTGCGTGGCCGATCTGTCCGTAGATGAAGGTTTCAACTCACACAGACGGAGGGTATATCTCAGTCAGCAAAGTCGACTGATACTTTTCTACTCGTTTTATTTGATATTTTAAGAGGCTGTGAGTATATACGTTAGAATGATCCAAAAAGGTTTTTGTCGAAAGGCTCAACCTCTATTTTTTTTACTATTTGATTCAAAAACCTAAAATATGAAATTTCATAGCGATCGGTTAACGTTAACCCTGAGCGATCTTTCTTTCCGTAGTAATTTGATGGGGACCAAAGCCGAATTTTCACTAAAATGATCTGAACTCTGCAATTATTGTCCAATCGATGATAACATTTTACCAATTCATTAAATGTTTTCAATTATTCTGCAACAAATCTCAAATACTAATTAATTTTGTATCGTAATATTTCGAATTTTTTGCCAAAACTAAAAGCATTCTTTCAATAAGCTGACCTTCTGCAGGAATAACATGAATAATTCATTGAAACTACTTTTTTACCTGCCACAATAGTACAAACTTATTGTTATGTGCGGTTTCCCCTCAAATGTGGTTTTGTGTATTTCTCTGCGTACATTGTTTATGGACCATCAACTATAATGAAAACATTTTCATATTTCAATTTCAATAGATGTAACAACAATCCTATAACCTCAAAAACTAAAACGATGGATTAATGAATCTTTTTTCTTTGCATTAGTTATCATCTTCACTTAAAATATTCAGATTATTTATATGAATTGCAATTTATATCTGCTCTCAAATACTCTCTATTGTTGTTTGTAATTCTTAAGATGAGTAATAGTTTTCATATTGTTTGATTTGTATTTACGATTACATATACCATTTAACGCGGAATACTACATGGCAAACATGGTGACAACAACTTTTTAATTTAAAATTGTCCTTGGTTGTTTCATGAAAAGGTGGCTCATTAATAATTTATTTTGATATCAAAACAATGCTGCAAAAAATTACCACCAGTAGTGTTGAAATTTTAGGCAGTTCGAGAGCATTCAGACACCTGTGTTTAAAAATTACACTTTAAAATGATTGGCGAATTGAAAATACTCTCAACTTTTGTTGATGATGACATGAAGATTTGATAACTCTTGGCAATATAATTTAATTTGTTTTGTTGTGATTAATACTCCAGTCATCTCTCCAATGCTGATCATGGTTTATGAGTTGTCACTTAACTGATGCTATGCGATATAATTGACAGCAAATCAAATCTTTGTTTTGATGGCAAAATAAACATTGAGATATACCGTTGACACAAACACTTTTGGCTGAGTCACAACACGACATAGTCCTTACAATAATGCGGGATTATCTAAAACAAACACCATAAATAACCTTAGGCAAAATATACTCATCATCGTTGTCATTTTTATTATTGCATAGATTAACTATGGGAAATTGGCACAAAACACAACAGCACAGATTGTTGATTTAATTTAAGTACAAAATCCGGAAAACCTTAACTTTTCTAAATGTGTTTATATATGTAGTCCATATCCTGCAGCCAGAACGTGTCTATTTGTAAAGTTTTTGTTTCTAATCTGTCCCAATGCTGGCTTACGGCCGTTTCAGTTGTCAACTTGTCGGCATTAAAACAACTTACACAACTGCCTATCAATGTTGCTGCTGCTAAAACATAGGTGTTTATCTTGGCCATGTAGTGGTTCTAGCAAATTTCATAGTTGTTGTGTTAACAAATCTCTTTTCAATCAGGGTCATGTTAAAAGCTACTTTCACATTGCACTATAGGTCAAACGGGCCATTTTATTGGCCAAAAGTCTTAAAGTTAAAACAAGTATTTAGTTTAAGTTAATATAGCGTTTTTAGATTCAGGGAGAAAAATGGAACAACGTGGGCCAAAAAATTAACCCTTTATGGATCAAATACACAATTGGTACCTTAACCCTTTGGGGACAAAAACTGGAAGGTATGTTATTTGTCTATAGAATTGAAGGCATCGACGTCCGATAAGTCCAGAAGCTTTTTTGTTCTGTTTCGTTTTAGTTTTAATGTGAATATGCCTTAAAATTATTACTTTGAAAATCCCAAAGTATGATGTGACATATTTTGACTATAACTGTATATATTAATAAAAGATTTGTAAATAATTTGACTTTAGAACACAGCAGAATGCTGTAGACTCCAATTTGGCTAACATTATTTGGTAAGAGGTTTAACCTGACTTCAAAAAAATCAATATTATGGAAAATATGGTAACCTAAAAAAAGTTGTATAATTCTTGTCGAGCAAATTTACGCAAAATCACATACAATTTTCTGCATTCGGCACGAGTTAATGAACCAATTTCAATTTTCACTTTCATTGCCGAACGTTGCCGAGACTTTAAAAGCGTACATAACCTCAAAATGTTCTACTTTCTTCGAAAATTCAAAGTTATCACCCATTTAATAACTATTTATACACATAAATGATGATAGGAGGGCATTTTTGATAAATATATATCGAATACTTTCTAATCAAATCGTTACTTATGCTAATATTGTGCTTTTGTTTCACCCTGAACGTATACAAGTAAACATATTTCGTTAACAAGTTTTTAAAGATATTTGGATAATACATATTTGGCAGCCTGCCATGTAACGGTATAATTTCTCATACAAAAACAAAATTTATTTTTATTATATTT
The DNA here is from genome assembly GCF_047663935.1 of Musca autumnalis. Taxonomy (NCBI): domain Eukaryota; kingdom Metazoa; phylum Arthropoda; class Insecta; order Diptera; family Muscidae; genus Musca; species Musca autumnalis. The sequence goes on along the minus strand of NW_027411644.1, from coordinate 5,953,630 downwards.
GAAGTGTTCCTTACAAGAAAGAAACACAAAATAAGTGAAAATACAAAGTGCGAAATCTGACTTTTGGCCAGTAAAATGGGCTGTTTGACCTATAGTGCATTGGAATGGGAATTTAATTGTCTTGACACACAAAACATTTTGTCATTTTTCAGCACAAATTGCTTTCGGCTGATCTATGAGGACGAAGTTTTTGCATTAAAGGCATATGGGTGTAGGTTACCATTTTGTTAATGTCGTTAGAGGCAAATTGGAGAAAAAGTTTCTGTAATAGACTATATTATGTTTCTATCTCTGTTTTCTTATACCAACGTTATTGTAGCCTAAAGTTTCCAAACAAATAAATTAGTGGTCCTAGTTAAAGTTTTAGATAATAACAAAAATGTACTAAGCTATTTAAGCCGACCTTACGACACCAACAAATACTCATATGAAGTTAATAGTTTGTTGCTAAAGGGAAACTATAATAAAAATCTTGCAAACATTGTGATGCTTTATGTTGCTATATATATATATATATATATATATATATATATATATAATAGATTATATATATATATATATAATAGATTAAGTATAGGTTAGATTTAGTATTAAGAGAAAATAAGATGAGACAAGCTCTCAAAATATGAAAGGGCCGGGAGCAAGCTCGATTTAAACATATTTACACATTTTATTATGTGCTACACAAATTATTATATAAGTCTGAAACTGATTATTTGCAACAAGTATTGTTATTAAATCAACACATAATAGGTTTAAGTTGTCTTTATACATTGTACTTATTCAAACTTCGTATGATTTTAAAAAGAAGACTCAATAAATTTTGATTTGATTTTTTGATGTGCTGCTTTGTATACATATGTTTCTAAATATATAAGATTAATTATTTTCAATAGGCTTGATGTTGTCGGAGACTCGAAATCACAACCCACGTTATTAAAACTCTCGTCGTTATGATAATGTTATTGCAAAGGGTCGGTGAAAATGAAGTTTCACGAAGAAAAAGAAGTTTCACGAAGAAATGTACCCAAAACACAGCAGAAGTTCAAGTTTATTTTGCACCATCTGTCTTCTATCATTCGTTCTTCATTAGTTTTTAATAAATCTAACAATAAACTGTCAACATATGCCAAATTTCTAATGTATTATAGGTAGACAGCGGAATCCTATGCAAATGCATATATACTTAGGATGGTCGTAGAGAAAATCTGATTAGACAGAAACTCGTTTTATTACAAAATAAAACGAATTAGGCCCAGAAATTTTTGCATATTTTGCATAAAATGAGCATATGCAAAAATCTATTAAAGGATTTGTGGTCTAAATATCCCACCGAAATGGTTGAAATTTGGTATTAAGTCTTCGTTAGGGGTATGCAACTTTACAACTGAAATCTGTCCGCATAGGTCCACGTCTTCATACAGCCCCCATAGAACGGTACCTCCCGGTTTTCGGTATTTTGAAGATTATGGCCTCAATATCCCACCGAAATGACTGAAATTTGGCCTTTTGTCTTTGTTGTGGGTGTAAAACTTTCCACCTAAAATTTGTCGGTATAGGTCAACGTCTACATATAGCTACGGTGACCAACCGTACTCTATTACAGAGTACAGTACTCTATTTTAGGTGTCCGTACTCTATTTTTTTAACGTACTCTACTTGTCCTCTATTTTCATCGCACATACTCTATGTCTTCTATTTTTGATTCGTTTTACAAATACATGCGAATGCAAGGTAATCCAATGAAATCAGAGAACCGTAGGCAGAAATTAAAACAAATATTGTCATTGTTTGAATGAAATCAGTGGTTTCAAATCAATGTGTTTTCTGTTGGTTTTAAAATTTTGGAAGGAACATCATCAAAAGTATAATTGCTTTCTACAGTATTCCTTAGCACGATTTATACACTTGTGCATGCGCTCAAACAAATTGTTGAATCACTTTTCCGCTCCTATTCAAACACCTCCAAAACGTGGTTTTGAACGTGTCAACAGTATGTTTTAGCGATTTCTGTTTTGTTTCGGGCTTATACGCATAGATCAATGATTCATCACCTGCGACGTCCTCCGAAGCCTCGCGATCGTATTTTTTGACATTTCGTACACCAATCTACACGGAATCCAACGATAACAAACCTTGTTTACGGCCAGCTTTTATTGCAATATAGAATGTAAGCAGGTGGAAGAAATTTCCAAGGATGTTGTCTGGCACAACGGCCGTTTTTGGACGACCCTCACTACCTTCGTCGTTGAACGAGCGTGACAACGATTGAATTAATTTAACCAGTTTTTCACAGTTCTATGCCCGTAGTCACACGTACATATTTTTCGGTAAAGTAAATTGAATTTTTGGGGGAAAGCTGAGAGGAAAGAGCTCCTATATACTCTTTCCTACACCCTATTTCCCAAACATATTAATAACACTACGCTTTGCACGGTCAATGATGACGCCCCTACCAGTATTAGCGGCAAGTGTAACAGTTCGCGAGACATAACCGTCGTGTCACCTGGCCTGACAAATGAAGTCGGTTCTTTTGGACGTACAAAGTTTGCCGTAAAGTAAGTCAAGTTTTTTGTACCCCCTACCCAAAAACTCAATTTACTTTGTGGCAAAGTGTGTATGTGTGACTACTGACTATAACATATTGTGAGAAATGATTGGACGAACATTTTCACAAGTAAATTTCATTTTTTGTTTACAAATTTATTCTTCAACACGGTGGTACGTCAAATCGTACTGAGTACGCTTATGGTAAAAATGTCAAACTTTCCATTTGAAATGGTAAATGGTGCCTGGCCTTGTGGTCTAGGCCAGAAACTTATGTAGTAACCCTCGTATATGTACTCTATTTTCATCCAATAATATGGGTCACCGTACTCATAGCCCTAGCATAAGTTTTCATACCTAGCAGTTAAGTTGTAAATATTGTCATTTGAATTCACTCGTAATAAAGCACTCAACGAAGCAACACGCCGTCTTTCATTTAGCGCACAGTAGACATCATCACATAATCAACAAGAATAAGTTTCAACAAAAACTATGTTTGGTTTTTCTGTGTACATTCGATATTGGTTGTTTATTGGTATGTAGACTTTCCAATTGCTTATTGCTTAAGTAGACATCTGGGCGGTTCTTAAATATTTACTACAAAAAGCTCCTGTAATAAAGAGCACGCTAATAATTAATTTTTATGGTGGACAGAAGTTTGACCTACGGCATACCTGTTCGTAATATTATCTTCATCGCCAAAAGGATTTTTTCGCTCCAGCCTTTTATCTTCATATTTGCGCGTTGTGTCCGCTTTTTATGTTGGCAGTCCCGAAAACTTCTTCAGATTCGTAATTTATTGTTTTTTTTTTATGATTCAAAAGAAGTTCAATATATGTATTTCAGCACGTTGTTAACACAACGCGCATGTGAATTTAATCACGTACAAATTAATAGATTGATACAAACTACAAAAAAAAATATCTTTACGAAAATTTATTTATCAATAAATACAGAACCTTCGGTCGTATATACAAACAATTTTTAGCCAGACTTAAGACAAGTTTATGAATTCTCGATTGGTATAATATTATTCTGAAGTGCAATTACTTTTTGATTTTATTTCGTATGTTGGGATTGTCAATATAGCTCTACCTTTTAGTATAGAAGAAGTTTGGCACGTCTGAACTTACTGCTTTTTTTGATAATTCCCCTACATTCATCCGTTTGTTTGTATATAAGTGTACGTGTATATGCGAATTTATGTTATTCCATTTCATTTAGGCATTGTAGTATATCCCTGGTTAAGGATTCCTGAACATTCTATCCTTCAGCGAGCATTTATTATTTTGTATCCACATTGGCAATTAATGTAAATTATGTCCTCTTTTACAACCAACACGTCCTTATGCAACCGGTACATACTTCTATCTATGAGTAGCACTTCCTCATTTCCCATTAAAAAAGTTCACATGGAAAAAATTCCTCTCATATCTCAAATTCCAACATTTCACATACGATGTCATTTGTTTTAATTTTCATGGGCCATAACTTCAAATACCCAATGCTATAAATTATTCGAAATTGTTTTCCATCTTTATTTTCAAAATTGTCAACAAAACGTGAGAGTTGTTTGTTTTCTCAAACATTCGAATGGTGCACGCCGGCCAACGTTTTACAATAAAAATGGAATTGTTTTTACACACATAAACGAAGGAAAATCAATGCTCGAATGATTTTGAAGCAGTATTAAATTCATTCAAAAGTAGAACATTGCTAGAAAGTCTAGCAATTGCTGTTCACTGAACTGAACACCTTTAAATGCTTTAAGACTGACAGAGAGTTTCAGTAGTTGCATCCGGTGTTGACTTAATAAAGGCAGCCCGCCTATCATTAGCTTCTTACAGGCACCACTTGCATTGTGTCGTTTCCCCAATGAAAAGTTCATAATCTACTCGAGGCATAATCCTTGACAGCTTTAGACAACGTTTATGCAGTCGCCAAACGTGTAAATCATGACATTGCGGCTAAAGTAAACAATTGTTAGCATTTGCCAAGCACCAGCAACACCTAAAGATGGTTGACTTGCTGGCATCACCATTGACGTTATTGCCATAGTTATCAGCCGGTAGCAAAGTTCATTAAAATCAAAGGATATGGCCCGCGTAGGTGGATATCGCTATTTACATTTGATTTTAATGATATTTCATATTTGACATATCAGCAATAAGTGTATCTTGTAGTAAAAGGCAGAACTTATTCCGCATTTCTGAGTTTCAGTCTATGAGTTTTCTATGTATACTGTCTTAATTAAAATTTGGGTGCTACATACGATGGAAAGTAAGTAATAAACACGATTTGCTTCAAAACACTTAACCTGCTTTATTGAAGAGCTTTCTACTCCCCTCACTTTTAAATTGCGTACAAAAATTTAATTTTATAAAAAGCTTATTATTTCGCATCGTTGTACCAATAAAATTATTGTCTTCGATATTATACATTCATTGCTTTATTAAGACGTTGCCGATGTTATAGTTGTTGCTTTTTTTCATTGATGCTAGTTTTCATTGATTATTAGCAAAAATTGCGATGTTTACCCAAAGATGATGCATGACGATATAGCTGAGTTGTTGTTTTTTCTTCTACAACTTCTTCTGTTGTCACGTCATTAATCCATGCTACGTGCACAAGGACCCAATATTGAATCCTCTGCGAATAACGACAAACTTCTATTTTATTGGCTGTAAAAACTCTATGCAATATAAAATATACCATGAACATGGTTTTTGTTAGCGAATAATTTGGAAGCTAGAGATAAATACTTGCCATAGTATGCTCAATTGTGCTATGACAAAAACACTTCAGCAAAAACGTTCTGAATTCAATAGCGGAATCAGTCTCATTATCAATATGACAAGAGGGTTTCACATTTTCTACAAAATTGACAGAAAAATAGCACTGCAGAGTGATGGATAGATAAGTGAGGATAAGAAAGAGAACAATAATTATGAAACTTAAGCAGACCAAGGATACGCAAGAGGACTGGGCACATCTTTGCGTTTTTGTTTGTTATAGTAGTAGAGAAACTAATAAATTAAAAAGCACCTGACGTTTATCTGCAAATATCTTAAATAAAAACCTAAAAATGCTGTAGCAAAAATTAAATTTTCCAGCATCTTTCTGTAAAGGTCGATGAAGCCATCTGGTGAATTGCCATGGGCCTTATATCCTATTCCTTTGCAGCAAAAAAGAAACGTACAACAATTTTTGCCACTTGCCTTGCTTGCATAAAGCATGTTCATTCAGAATTCTTAACACACCCCCTTAGCTCCTTCTAGCTACCCACGGCTGTAGTAATGATGGCACCACGACAACTTGTTGTGCCAACAACAAGCTTTTCCCATGCACCACCAACCAGAATTGCAATAACAACAGCCGCTAAAAAATGTATAAAAAACAACGACAATAACAACAACACTAGTGGCTTCAAGGGTGTAATTAAAGCTTTTGCTAGCTTTCATCTTTTAGTTTTTTTCAGCTTAGCGTTTGTTTTTTCCTACTGGCGATAGTTTTTAAGGCACAATTGCTGCTTTCATTTTAAACCTACATGCACCTCCCTATTACCACACTGCAGTGGAAGAAAATCTATTAAAGGGAATTGTTAAGCAAAGTATTTCTTTCTAGGATTATGTTCACGTTGCAAATGATTAGGCTCAACTTTCTGTCTGTTATGTTTTTCTCTTTGGCGGTTGGATAATTATGACAATAGTTGAGAAATTATACCATTACATTGTAATTTTCTTCTATTCTACTTTTACTGTTTTAATATATTTGAAAGCAAAGTGTGTTTACTATTAATTCATCGGATCATAATTAAAAATAAACAATAAAAAAGTATGTTATGTTCACACTTTAATGGCCTGTTTGACTAAGACGATTCGAATTCAAATTAGTTCGAACCACTACTAACTTCTGTTTGTTGAAAAATATGTTATGGATTTTATAGTACGTTTATATATAACTGGATTTAAAAAACCGACTGGGTTCTAAATGTCAATTACATTGATTATATGTATTTCAAATAAATACTCATAAAGAAGGTTAACCATGCAAAAGGCTATAATATAAACATGGTCTTAGTTTTCAATCAAGAAAAAAACGTTGTACAATGACAGGAGTTCGTTAGTATTTCGAACGAGTTTGAATTCGAATCGTCTTAGAGAAACCAACCATAAATCTTCAAAGGTGTAACTTCGCCTACATTTCGTTTCCATAAATATGCCATTGAAAATTTAGCTCACATTTGCCTAAGTTTTTTGCGATAATTCTATTTAATAACGTAAAATTCACTCATAATTTTTATGTGACTTAACAAAAAAACTCCACAAGTGACATAATTTAGGAGCGCAAACTAACATTTTATTTCACATACAAGTATCAGAATTGGAATTTTCGACATGAAAATGTTGGCTTAGGCAGAATAAGGCACATTAAAACATATTTAATAGTTTCTATTTCTAGCTTGCTTTATAAAAACGATTCACAGCTTAATATTGTTCGCAATTATTTATATCGTCAAAGAGAAATTTTGAATTAATAAATTTGTCAAATAATGTGTCCATATTTTCCTCCTCCACTATCAAATGTTGTTGTACGCAACTTTACTCATACGCAAAGAGCAACATTTTTGTAAATGTAGTTTTCTTCTTAAAGAAGGCGACGGCAAAGTTTTTTTTCGTCCAAGTGACACACACAAAGTGTTGCAATTTTAACGAGTTGAAAACGTCACATATCGAAGAGATTGAGTGAAATATCATTAAAAATATCACCAAGCAATAACTTCTCTCCTGCTTACAGTCTACATATATACAATTTGCAAATACAAATAAACAAAATAAAATAATATAAACAAGTGAGCCAAGGCTACAGTCGGGTCGAGGCCAACTATGTGTTACCCTAACCCACTACCCTGTGCATATGCTTTTGACTGGTAAAATTCCAAATATTAAAATTGGGATAGCTTAGCGCCTTTGCTCTGAATGTCTTCATTAATGCAGGTCAATTTTGTTGAAACGCATTTAAGTGCATCGTCAGTACAACTCAAATAAAAATTGGAAAAGTGAGATGTACGCCTATCATCAATAGGCTTCTTTCTCTGTGAGACCCCCATCAACCCCCAAAATTTCGTGGAAAAAGGGATGCATTATCGACTATTGCGATATCTCTGTCGTTTGATTACCTATGACAACCTACTTTACATCGATGTAAAGATGTGATTTTCTACTTTCATAGTCAGACTTTGTTTTTGGAAGGTCCGCAACCAAAGCTGTGATATTCGTCATTATTATTAAAATCGCAAAAATGAAATGTTGTGTTCTATTAGCGGCTATTGCGATATCTACGTTGTTTGACCACCTACGACAAACCTACGTTACACCGTTGCAAAGGTGATATTTTCTACTTTCATTTTGCTTTTGATATACCCCAAAACAGAAACGGAGATATACGCTTTGAAATAAAACGTTGACTTTTTCTCCAAATAAGTTTTTGCCCATTCCGACCCCTGAATATTATTCGACCATCACCAAAATCAATGGGCTTCTTGCCCTCCGGTACCCTCATCAACAACCAAATTTTGGTGACGATCGAATCAAAATTGCGACCTGTAGCGTGATTACAAGGTTTAGATGGACAGACGGATAGACGGACGGACGGGCGGACACGCATCGACTCAGCTCGTCGAGACATTCATTTTGGTATATATAAGTATGGGTCTACGACCATTATTTCGATGCGTTACAAACTTTTTGGCCAAAACCAACTTATAATACCCTTCCCACATAGTGGTGTAAGGTATAAAAATAAAATACTATTTATTTTGTATACGGCAAAAACCAAAAAAGTTTTACAATCGATTAATCCGAGTTTCACCATTTCAGAATTCGCGAACTGTTAACATATTCTATATAGTACGACTGCAAATCTTTAAAATGAAGTGTTTTAGGAGGAATCGCATAATATAGACAATTAAAATTAATTTACGTGGAATTTGTTGAAGCCAACAAGTCTTTTTATGTTCCTTTCCTATTTCTGTCTTAACCTTACATTTTATAGACCTATGCCCAAGGAAAGACTCAAGTAATACTCCATGGGCAACATGACACTCGTGTATGATTTGTCGATATATCCACGGCATCCACCTAAAATTGATGCTGACATATTGAAGCCGGAATTTCGGGGTTTTTTGAATTTTTTTACAATCCCGACGCGCAACAAGATAATATTCCGAACTCGTAATAAGATTATATAACTCGTGGTTTTACGTCGACAAACCTGCGTAGTAAGCCCCGAATTTCTTTGAAAATGTTTACATATGTAAAATCCTTTAGGCGCGATTATAATATTTGCAAAAAAAGCTAGTCAAAATTACAAAGATACGCGAGTAATATGGGTCTTTTACCCAAACTAGAATGTGGAGGCACATCCGCGGTTCTTGAAGAATTTATTTGAAATAGCTGTATTATGACGTATTTTTGATGGGTGCTCCTGAAACCGAATGCGCATCTAACTCGTATGTACATTGCACGACTTTTACCAACTTTAAGCTTTTTTGCATTGTGTGATGCAACTGGCGGCACACTTTGGTCGCTGAGTGAAACATTGAAATATGCATAACTATCGAAAGAGATTGATTCGCTGTATCTAAAAACGCATCAACTGATTTTAAATAATTCGCGAATAATAGGCCTATTAATTTTTAATTTTTTGAATGATTGTAATTTCAATATTACTCTTAATTTCCTATCCTATCCCAGTAAGCCACTAAGCTTTCGCGATGTTAAACCATTTTTCTTGATGAAGTTTTAGCAGTATATATAATTATTGTATGGGATTTTAGCGAAATAGTTGGAGAACTCCCAAATATTTTTTTTTTCTAATTTTTCAAATCAAAACAAAAAAAAAATTGCAACAATATTTTCCAACAATGAGTTTTTCTCTTTTGTTGTTGCTATAATTTGCAATTTATGTACCCAATCTCTATAAATTGGTGAAATATTTTTCTACGCATTGTCTAGATTCCGTAGATATTTTTTAATTTATTTTTTGAGGATTTGTACATACTCTGGAACAAGATAATTTGGATTTAATAGAATATTAGTTTATTATTTGTTGATTTTCCGCGAAAATAATAAAAAATTTAGTATATATTTTACATCTACGAAAAGATATGGAATGCTATTAACGATTTATGCATAAATTTCCTCATAACAACAAATAAGAAATTTTTAAATATTTTCTCTTTATATGAGAATAAAAACCGCTATAACTTTTGCGCTCATCGGCCAATTTTGTGAACGCGAACGGATTTGAAACCAGAATTTTTTCCTTAAAACTTTTTTAAATGGAATTGCAAAGGAAATTAGGTTTTTACCATATATTGTTTCGGAATTTAAGCCTTAGCTCCCCGTAGACGTTGTTTTATTCCTCGATACGACTTGGTACAAGGTTTCTTTAGATTAGTATTTTACTATGCTTTATTACCATTATTATTCATTATAACTTAGTTTACACTTCACTTAATTCACTTATACTTCTTTACTGCTGACGGTTTTAATTTGCGGTCTGAAAAAAGAATGAGTGAAAGAGATAATTTACACTAAAAACTGGACTCCAATGAGCGCAAACAAACACAAGCCAGTTCTGTTGGTTAATGTGGATAAAAAATATCCAAAACCGGCGGTAACGTTCTATGGGGGTTTCTCAAACCCTGAACATATACCGACTATTTTCTTCGGCAGTATTTTTATTTCTCGGCGAAGACTTAATTCCAAATGGCAAATATTGAGGATATTGAGATAATAAGGATAAAAAGTAAAAAAATATAGTAATTGGGAAATACCGTTCTTTTGGGCTGTATCGAAACGTGGACCTGCACCGCCCATTCTCTTTGAGAATATTTTATTTCCCTCAATAAAGCCTATGTATCAAAATAATAGAAACATTTGCACCAAATTATAAAGCTCATTTATGATTGAGCTGCATGCTGATCACAAATACGAGTATATACTTTTTAGGAGGGTATAAAAAATTGCCCATCTAAATAATGGACGAAATGCGTTTCAGGCAATTTAGTGTCGATTTAGCAGTGTCCATCCATTTGTCCGTCCATCTGTCTGGTTGGAGCTCATAATAACTCTCGAATGAATCAAACAAATTGGTCAAAATGGTTGCACTCATAATATTTTTTCTCATCTTAGATCAAGATTAAAGATAAGCTATAAAAATCCAATCCTTTCGCTTATCCCCCATAAAAGTTAAAAATTCTCGACATAGATATGGTGCAAATATGGACCATAAAATCGAGCATTTGTATTATTGTATTATTGCAATCGTTCTAACTGGCATAAGTATATATGGACATACGTATTTGTGTGTCTCCACTAGGACAACACAATTATGAAAGTGAATGGCAACAGCCAAAATCAGCCGTCAAAACTATGACAGTATTTTGAAATTATTCATATGGAACACAACGCTGCTGCTGGATACTTTTCGTAATAACAACAAAATTCTCATGTAATAAATTCAATAATGGAGGGATGTGAAAATATCAAGGATAAAAAGTACAGCAGATGAACGAAATCAGTTTCGATGATTATATTTTTTCCGCTGTGAAATGATTGTGAAAGAAAAACAAGTAAAAGTATTAGTCGGCATCGCCTAAAGAGATATACCCTCAGCTTATGTGAATTAAAACTTTCATCTTCGGAGAGATCGAATAGCAGCTACAAAACCAAAATCCTTTTCCCCAAACGTTATGTATTAAGGAGGATTTTTGAATTTTGTGATCTGTTTTGAACATTCATTAGATCTTGCCGACAAAAATGCGGATTAGGATTAATACTCAAAAGTGTTTGTGGGGGAGGTACCCTACCGGTATGGGCCATTTTCGAATTTGGACAAAATATTAGGAGATCATATCGCTCATTTACTCAGAGAGTGGCATAACTCAAAAAATGTGTTTTCTAAGTTAGCAAATTCTATTTTTTCTTAGACTTCTACTTTATCTTACGTCAAATTTTCATGCTGGTATCTCTAAAACTCAAAGAGTAACATCTCATTTTCCACGAGGATGGCATAATTCAACAAAAAAGATTTTTTAACACTAAACCAGTTTAAATCAGGTTTGGTCTTGCAAAACATTACATGTTTACAAACCATGGTCCAAGTAGTTATTTTATTTATTGCGTAATACTATTTTTATGTTGGGAAGTTAAATTTTAGTCGCCAACTTAAAACGCGTTTTTCTCGAAACTGGATATTTTGAGATGTGTCACTCTTTGAGTAAATGAGAGATATCTTGTCACAATAGACAACAATCCTATTAAACATGCTTTTGACCTACATTATGTCGTAAGTTGTCGTCCTCATCAAAATTTTGTTGGTGCCGGCAGGGATTTTTAGAGGTTTTAGGCCATTATCTCAGGATCAAAGACATGTGTGGGAGTTTTCCAACAGAGTGGACCGATATGGTCCATATTCGCACCATATCTATGTCGAGAATTTTTAACTGTTATGGGGGATAAACGAAAGGATTGGATTTTTATAGCTTATCTTCAAGCTGGATATTTAGGATTCTTCTGTTGCAATGAACAGTCACTATTTTGTCTTATAAAGTCAGTCGGTGTTCCTAATTGCTTTCTCTGCCGATCTACACGGTATCGGGTAAAAAGTCAATCAAAACATATTCATTTCTTGGAGTATTGAAAAGTTCGTATTATTGCCATTTAGAATATCGACGCAATTGCCTGAAGCCATACAAGGTGTGTTTATTTTCGTTTTGTTTTAATTACCAACAAACACCAACCGTATCTGGGACCTATGCATAATATTCGGTTCTTTCATTTGAAAATACATTCATTTAAGTGAGTAATTATCTCCAGGTAGAATTGTTTAATTTCAATTTGTAAACATCGCAGCCCTACCATTTATGGGCTACTAAACATGTCGATTTATTTGATCAGACAAAATCAAAAGCATCAATCCTTTGAAATCAATGTATTTTTTTATTGAAACAAAATTGAAATAAAAATTTCCTTAAAAAACAACTGAAATTGGGATCAACAGTTTGATATGCTTTGCAATTGTAGTCAAATTGATAAAAATGACTGTTGAATGTTCTTATTCATCCGTTATGTATTCATCGATTTTGTGTAGCATTTCCCAAATAAAGAATGAGCATAGCCATGAAGAGGATATAAATTCTTCCACATACATATGCATGTTTGTGTTCATGTTTCCATATCCGGTGGGCAACAAACGGCAAACAAGTCATGTAGCAAAAAAGCACAACAAAACAAGCAAATAAATATGTCTGACAATTTTATGTTTCCAATAAAAAATATAAAAAAGAAACCCATTTATTTGCAATCCTTCGGTATTTATTAGGGTGTGTAGTTGATTAAAATAGAAAACAATTGAACAATGCATAGATGCGTCAATGACGTGTATCATTTCTTATTCGTGTAGTTTGCATAGGATTTTTTCTCATCAGAGATTATAATTATTTGAGGTACCTCATTTTCTTGAGGCGCTAAATCTATAATTCAGCCACAGTCATAAAGGGTAGTGCAAACGTCTTGCATAGTGTATCTGTTGGACATTGTAATGACAGAGCGAAATAAGATAATCAATTTATTACCACCTAGTTTCTTTATTTTGTCCTGTATGTCAGTAATAACTAGATTTAGGTCAAGAGCATGAGTGATCGAAATTTTATCTAGATACATTGTTTTTTTAGCGTCGGTGCTAGGCTATTTGTCTTGTTGGAAAGTTGTCTAATGTATCCTTAATAAAATGTATCTTATTGAGAACGTAGCGTAAAATGAAGAACATCTCAAATGTCTTTCCAAGGGGGTGATACCTATGTATGTACCTCAAGTATATAGTAGGTCCTCTTCATCTTAAATCACATCTCCTTATTTGGTACTTTCGCACAATATGACGCCAAAACGATGTACCTGATACTCAAGAATACCATTTTAATTTACTTCTTCATTTATTACCATTTTCACTCGTATCAATTCAATCAATCATAGCTAAACAAAAAATAAAATGTATTAAACTGTGTTAAATCAATTGTAATATATTTATAAATATTGATAGTGTGAGTTGACTATTTTAATGTTAATGGAAACAAATACTGAAAATGGGAAATGCCACAGTTTATACAGTTGGACACTAAGCCCACCTGATTGTTATGTTTGTTGTCAAAAACATTATTGTGATTTAAAATGCAAAGAAACTCAAATCACAATAATATAAAATCTATTATGTTTGTTGTCAAAAGTTGTTATCAGAACTCATAATGGCCGACCTTCTATAGGCCTTTGGAAATACAAATAAATTTCTAGCAATGAACATAGCAGAAAATAATAGATAAATAGAATACGGATAATGTAAAACTCTGTTAAAAAATTCCACATTCACACCGAAAATAATGTGTGTGTTTCTATATGGTGGCATATCTACAATTGACTAGACGCTGAGCACATAAATATCTACAAACAAATTATTGTTGCTTAGTCATGTTTAATATTATTTACAATGTATCCAAATAATATTGCTTACCAAACGCAGTGAACTGACATCCAATATATTTGTAAATAATAATAAAAAAGCACGCACAGACAAAAGTGTAAGAAAAAGAATTGCTCAGCAGGAAAACCGTTTATTAACGTTGAGCATATAATTCAATATTAGGTCCTAGGAACATGCTTCACATTATCTCTTTAACATTCAAGATGTGTCAATTTCAAAGATGATGCCTTAAACAATGTCTGCGTTTTGAATTTAAAATATACATATGGGTATCAAATACCCACTCGCATATAATAAACCTAAAATTTCTAATACTTGCACACTCTTTTGAAAAATGTATGTGAAATTGGCTTAATAATTGGAATGTGGTTTAAAAATGTTTAAATTGTTATTCAAAATAAAAATACAACTTCAATTAAAAAAATACCGTGACGCTGGTATTTTTTTTAATTGCAGTTACAATATATATTTTAATAATTTTTAATATTTTGAACATACTTAGACGTATATAGAAATAATTGAATTATCCCCACCAGGTTTTCTCGAACTGTTTTAGGAAAACAAACCCTACGATATTATCGTGAAGGAGTAGAAAAATTATAAACTATATTCCAACTTTGTAAAATTATTATATATGGAAAATTGTGAAACTCCCATCTTACAAAAAACTTAAAAAATATTTTTAAAAAACTCAGATCAGCCAAAACGAAGTTTTTATTTACCATTTTTCTGATTACATCAAATTAAACAAATATTGAGTTAATATCGAAATGTAATTTATTATCTTAAACAAATTGTAAATTGTTATTATTTGCAAATTCGAGAAAACTAGCCAAAATTTTTCTACATTCGCAAAGTATTTACGTGCATCGTACATACATTTGGCACAAGATACCGAGAGGTCGTAGAAAAAATAGAGTTATGCCACTCAATGAGTAAACGAGCAATATTACATACATGAATACCCCATCATCATATGAACCTGTAAGCAGATTTAAATGGAATAGAATGTTGTTATAATTAAGACCGATGATTATGAGAGCGTCATGCAAATCGAATTCAAAATCAAACGAAACGTAATAATTATTTCGAATGGACAGGACCGGTACAAACTTGTTAGTGTTCCGATACTATGGTAGCTGTGCCAGAGACCACACTGCCAATGCCACCAAAGAACATAACTCACAAAACATATTAGCGGTTTGTCATGTCCATTTGATTTGACAACGAATGTGGTAACGGCAAACGAAAGTCATTGCGTGTACATTAGCTGTAGAACGTTTTTTTATAACCTTAGCATTTATGCTAACGAGGGTATATACACTTTCATACGGGCAAAATGTGCCTCATCGAAATAATGGTTTTAGACCCCAAGTATGTTTGGACGAAATGTGTTTCATACAATTTGGAGTCGATTGAGTAATGTCCGTCCGTCTGTCTGTCTGGCTGGCTGGAGCGCACGATAACTATCGAACGGATAAACCGATTTGGTCCAAAATTTGGCTTTCGTAATATTTTGTCCAAACTTTGTTTAAGTTCGAAGATGGGTTATATCGGTCCACTCCCACAAAAGTTCGAAAGTGTTCGTAAAATTTGTACGTACGATAACTCTTGAAGGAAGTAACCGATTTGGTCCATACTTTGTAAATTGTGAAATGGCTACCAGACTTAGATAATGATTCAATATGGACTCAATCGGTCCACTCCTTCGGGTACCTCCCACACAAAATGTCGGATAAGTACAGTTTAGGACCTGCTCTCGAATCGCTTTGATTTTTGTTTTAGCAACTTGTATTCACTGCCCCCCATACGACGGTACAAGTTTCATCCGGCGCAAGTCTATACAATAGCCTGAAAGCACAAAACCCCTATGACACCGTGTGAGATGGTTAAAGCGCAACATAACTCTCGACCGGATCCGCCGATTTTGTCCTTAGTAATATTTTAATATTTTGTCCAACCATAGTTTAAGTTCGAAGATAAGCCATATCGGTCCACTCCTTCAGGTACCTCCCCCACAAAAGTTCAAAAATGTTCGGAAAAATTGTTCGTACGTTAACCCTGGAAGGGAGTGGCCGAATTGGTCCACACTTTACACATCCTAATATATCTACCAAATATAGATCAGGTCAAATACGGACCATATTTGTCTACTCCATCCGGTACCTCCCATACAAATCTTCGGATAAGTTCACTTTAAGACCTGCTATCGAATCACTTTGATTTTTGTTGAAGCAACTTGTATTCACTGTCTCAATTACGATGGTAAAAGTTTTTTCAGGGGCAAGTCCACACTTCATGAGCAAACAGCCCGAAGGGTGTAAAAACCCCCAATGGCACCATATGTAGTGGCTGGAGATCCACTTCCATAATGGTCAATGTCGATCCATTCCTTTAAGTATCTCCTCCGCAAAACTTTTGCTCTTTAATCCTAATCAACATTTTTGTCGGTTTATACCCCCTATATACATACGTTTTTTGTGAAAAAAATTGTTTCAATATACACAGGCTGAGGGTATATCTCCGTCGGCCAATCCGACTGATACTTTATTTATCAACAAATAAAAAAGTCGAAGAAAAACAAAAATAATTACTTTTTTACTTGTTTTAATACCAAAAATCTCCCCATGACCGAATGGGATTTAAAGAAATATGTTGAAATGTTGTCGCTTCGAAAAGGTTACAGTTTGTAATAATATACAATTAAACTAGAATTTATTCACTGTCAAAATACCATTCTCCTGGTATGTATATCCATACTACATTTGTACATAGACATACACATACATATATTGGCAACTAAACTTTATTGATTGTTGTGGCTATTCCAACTTTAGTTATTGCAGGCTTCTGTTGCAAATTTTTGTTGCATAGAAACCAAAAATAATTGATCCAATATTATACCATGTTGCCGGAGAATGTTACCCATCTAGCAGTGACAAACATTCTGACAGATATACCAAATAACCATAACCAGATCATGGCATGTGGTGGCTACTGCCATGGCTTTTTAGGATTCATTCGCTTCATAAAGCAAACGTATACACGTACATATGTAAGTGATGGAATTGGTAGCGTTCGTAGCGGCTGGATTTTTGGTTGATTGGTTCGATGTAGTTGGTTTCCAACATCCATCCATTACTACCGCCATTTAATTATAATCTCATTAAGCGCTTAACATGGCACTGCATTAATTTAATTATTACAATGTAAGACAATCATTATTTTGTAGGGATTTCAGTGTGAATATGTTTTATTTCGCACGATAACTCTCGAGCAAACTAGCCGATTTGCTTCAAATGTTGGTCTTAGATAGTTCCTGTACTTCTTTACAAATATTCAAAATTTTGCCCAATATTTTACCCATATGCATATTTGGTTTAAATATTTAATGTATCAATCCACGCTCTTTGGTACCTCCCACATCAAATTTAAAACAATTTTCGTACAAGTTCAGTACAAAGACATGTCACGAATAGTTTTTATTATTTGCAGCAAGTTATTACCGCGGCCCTTTTTGCAACAAGGGCAAGTCCATATTTCCTAATGGCCGAAACAACTTTAAATAATCATGGAGTCACCAAGTAAAATGTCTGATGAAGATTTATATCGACAAGATCTATATCAAACAACACCTTCGGGTACCTCCCTCACAAATGTTCAAAATGTTTCCTTAAGTGCAGTTGAAAGTCTGATCGAGGATCGTTTTGACATTTTTATTGGAGGGACTTCTTGCTGTACTGTCTACAGCGATATTATGTGTGGCAAGTTTCAGATATAATGGCCCAAAAGCTTTAAAAAATCCTGATTGACTCTCAAAATTAAAACCATTTTCTATATAGATGGAAATGTATGTGAATTTTAAGAGCGTGAAGCCATTGTAATCATGTGAGCCCATAAAGTTTTTTACAATGCTGTAATCTGATTCTGTGAAGACTGAGCTGTTTAGGTATGTCAGTTGAATAGAATGTCCCAATGTTTTATAACCTACCCATAAAAGTGGCTATATAACTAGGCACATGTTCTTAATCCACCGACAAAAAAAAATATCTGCTGTTCAAAAACAGTTAGAGCACAGCCCAGTATATATATAAAACACTGATGCCACTATTGTTCATCATAGTATTATATGGAATTAAGCCATACCTAACTGCTCCTCTTCTAAAATCGTTCAATAAAATTTTTTTAATCATAATCCTCTAATTGTATATCAACTCTGTTGCCACAATTGGATTAGAATTATTAAACGGATTTCCAATTGAATGCAGACGCTGCTGCTAATGCCGATACTTGTAATTAAAATGCGTTACACATCATAATTACTAAAGCAAAGAAACTGAATCGAATACAAGTGAGGAGCAAATGAAAACATCTGTATCAGATCTTTTGCAGTGGTACAAAGAAGTACTTTCTATAATTGCAACATAAGATAAGTGGCAACAGAAGAACTGGGAAAAAGAAACGAGGAATAACAGAATTGCTCTTGAAACCCCACATTTCCTTTCAAACTTGAAAAGTTAGCCAAAACTTCATAATTAAGTTTTTATTTAACTTTTAGTTAAAATTTAATTTACAAAAAAATACAAAACACAGCAAATGGTTTCTATTTGGCATAAACTACAAGAGCAACTCCTTGTCGTATTCAAAGCCAAAAGTTATATTTACAACTTGCATTTGCCAAATACTTTTCATAAGTTTTTATTAATGCTGGTCCTGAATAAGCTTAACAATCTTTGGTGGTGTTGGCGTTGCTGTCATTTGCGGTGGTCTTGACATAACATTCACTCGCGAAACTGCACCCACGTAGCTTTTGACCATATACGAATGAGGAAAATATGAACTTAAGCCCAGAGAGAAAACAAAAGAACTCGTTGCATTTGCTTGGCTCTAATGAATCCAAGTTGCCACACAAAATAGAATGAAACAACAACAGACAGTCGCTCAGATGCAATGGCTGCAGCCATCATTTCTTTAACATTTATTTTAGTCGAGTTCCAAAGACCAAAAAATTTCTATTGTTTTTGCAAATGTTCAGGGGCAAATGCCAATAAGTTGATGGTTTTCTTTAAAGGCATTGCATACGGACATTTCAACAGACAATGATCGGGGGGGTATTTGCAATTAGTGGAGGACATAGAAAAATTACCTAAATTAATAGTTGCGACAGTTTGTCTGCCAAGGACGCGAAAAGTGAAAATTTACCACAAAATGATTCTTTTATATTTAGCTAAACAAGTAAAATAAATAAAAATGTTTTATTTTGTTTAATTGATTACACTGTGTGACCCCAAATAAAAACTATATTCTGACTCCGCAGCGGTGTTAACAGTAAACAAAATAAGAAAACTATGTCTCGAAGTTTTCTCGATCACTTGCGAGGTTCATATCTTCTAAACCGTTAAGAATTTTGATTGACTTGTACCTCTTGTCATAAAGATCAACACTTGTGGAGACATAAAATCAATCAAACTTCATCTGAAAGGTCAAAATTGTCATGGTAAAATTCCTTTTATAAATTTTATTCTCGGGTTTTATTCTATAGATATCAAACGGTTCTGGGGATGAAAGCCCTTGGTGAGGATATTAAGAATCCCGAAGGACAGATCCGCCGTGAGTCGAACTTCCGAGTTATGGCGTGATGAAGTTTCTTCTGAAGACCTTGTAAGGCATCTGAAAGTGGCGTTATACCTTTGGTTTCTGTTGTTGTTTTAGCTTATATATGAGATTACATGTCTTTAGTCAAATCCAATGAGGATTTTTTTCATAGAGCATTCCGACCTTCTTACTCGCTTTCTTCAATGCCTTTTTCATCCCTTATTTTAAGAACCGCTATAAAAGTACCACAAGATGACGTTTTTCAGCTTCGAAGTGTCCTGCAAAAATGTCGCTCAGAAAAATTTAGGTACGGCTCTCTTTGACAACTGATCATTATCCCTCAGCATTTATGCTAACGAGGGTATGTACACTTTCATACGGGCAAAATGTGCCTCATCGAAATAATGGTTTTAGACCCCAAGTATGCTTGGACGAAATGTGTTTCAGACAATTTGGAGTCGATTGAGCAATGTCCGTCCGTCTGTCTGTCTGGCTGGCTGGAGCACACGATAACTCTCGAACGGATCAATCGATTCGATCCAAAATTTGGCTTTCGTAATATTTTGTCCAAACTTAGTTTAAGTACGAAGATGGGTTATATCGGTCCACTCCTACCGGTACCTCCACCACAAACGTTCGAAAATGTTCGGAAAGTTTGTACGTACGATAACTCTTGAAGAGAGTGACCGACTTGGTCCATACTTTGCAAATCGTGAAATGTTAGATGAGTTTCCAATATGGACTCAATCGGTCCACTCCTTAGAGTACCTCTCACACAAAATTTGGGATAAGTTCAGTTTAGGATCTGCTCTCGAATCGCTTTGATTTTTGTTTTAGCAACTTGTATTCACAGTCCCCCATACGGCGGTACAAGTTTCATCAGGGGCAAGTCCACACATCCTAAGAAAATAGCCCCAAAGTTGCAAAAAAAACCCTATGACACCGTGTGAGGTGGTTGGAGCGCGAGATAACTCTCGAACGGATCTGCCGATTCGACACATAATTTAACCTTAGTAATATTTTGTCGAAACATAGTTTAAGTTCGAAGATAAGCCATATATGTCCACTCCTTCAGGTACCTCCCCCACAAAAGTTCAAAAATGTTCGGAAAAATTGTTCGTACGGTAACTCTTGAAGGGAGTGGCCGAATTGGACCATACTTTACACACCCTAATTTGTCCACTCCATCCGGTACCTCCCACACAAAATTTGGATAAGTTCACTTTAAGACCTACAATCAAATCACTTTGATTTTTGTTGAAGCTACTTGCATTCGCTGCCTCAATTACGATGGTAATTTTTTTCAGGGGCAAGTCCATACTTCTTGAGCAAACATCCCGAAGGGTGTAAAAACCCCTTATGGCACCATATGTAGCGGCTGGAGATCCACTTCCATAATGGTCAATGTCGATCCATTCCTTTAAGTATCTCCTCCGCAAAACTTTTGATCTTTAATCCTAATCAACAAAAATGTTGTCGGTTCATACATCCAAAATTTTTAAAAACCCCTTAATTACATACGTTTTTTGGGAAAAATTGTTTCAATATACACAGGCTGAGGGTATATCTATGTCAGCAAAGCTGGCTGATACTTTTTTACTTGTTTTTATCTCGTTTTCATGTAAGGCTTGAGTTTACGACAAAGATTGCAATTTAACACGATAATCAGATAATATTTAGCGTGTTCAAAGGACCAGAACTTTTGTGCAAAAATCGGTAAAATTTTTAGTATAATGACTATAATTTTACCTCTGCAAGATATCTACCACACAAGTAAGTTATTTTCAGAAGAGGAACTCTTGACATTTCCATTGAAGCCAACTATGTTGATGTACATGGTCAAATTACAGAGTTACAGCCTAATATATACAGAGATTGCACAGCTTTACTTGTCATCAAATTAAATGTCCGAAAAATTAGGAACGTGAAACTTGAAAACCAACTTGTGGCCTCTCCGTTGATGAAAATTATATCAATATAACGGTTACATAACGGAACTATTGTCTAACATATACATAAGTAGCTTCGTTTATCGGTTTGGTTTGTGTGTAAAGAACTATACTTACCTTCCAAGCTACAAAATGTCGCAATTATAACACCGCGTGTCATTTTTTGAGTCATGGTTTATTAAGCACATTCTGACACCACAGCGTGACAGAAGACCAAAAATAAGAAGGCACGTGTCTCGGCGTTTTTCCCTATCACTTCAACATTCGCGGTTATGGGCCCACAGAAACCTGAGGCTTTGATGTCAAAAGGGATCATTTTGTCAGGCACATATCATCTAAACCGCTTGGAATTTGGTATTACTCGTGGAGGCAAAGTTGTAGCTCTCGTCCTAAAGAATAATAATTGTGAATGCATAAAATCCTTTCCTAAAAAAAAACTAAAAATGTGAACTTTGACCGTGATTTAAAAAACCCTCCGGCGATTTTTTTGTTTTTTTTTTAACCAAACGAAAAATCTCAGAGATTACGAGGGCGGTTCGGAAACTTCTTAGCCTATCAATGAAAGAGAATAGTTAGTTTTTCAAATATATTTTTATTTTTCAATATAATCTCCTGAAACTTCAATACACTTAGTCCAACGCTTTTCTAGCAATTCTATCCCTTGATTAAAATAGTTTTCCTCAAGGTCTTCAAAATAGTGGTTTACAACTGTAATTGCATCTTCATTTGAGGTAAAACACTTGCCAGCAAGGAATTTTTTTAGTTTTGGGAACAAGTAAAAGTCACTGGGAGCTAAATCAGGAGAATAAGGTGGGTGGTCAAGCAACTCGTACTTTAATTCGTTGATTTTAGCCATTGTTAAAACACTCTTGTGCGCTGGTGCGTTGTCTTGATGAAAAATTATTTTGTTGTGTTGTAAGCCAGGACGTTTTTCTCGAATTTGTACATTTAATTGATCCAAAAGGTTGCAATAGTACTCTGAATTTATTGTTTTACCCTTTTGCAGATAGTCAATCAATAAAATACCTTTAAAGTCCCAAAAAAACGTTCCATAACCTTACCAGCCGATTGAATTGTTTTTGTTTCACCGATTGTTGAAAATTCACCTTTGGCCCCATACAAATTATTGGTAACTTTGAGGACCCAGTGGCACGAGTTAACATATTCCGATTGTGCTCAAACTTTAGCAATCTTAAAATCTAACAAAACTTAACAATTTAGGGGGATGCCTCCTAAAAAAAATTCGACATTATTTATTGAGATCTTAAAATATCCCCAACGGAGATAGTTTTAAATATTTTAAGTGTTAGTTTTAACTTTCTATTTATGTCTCAAGTAACAATAATATACATATCCAATTCAAGGATTTCTTATTTCCCTTTTTTAATATTACTCGTAATGAATTCGATGGCCACAATGGCGTATGAATAATAACCGAACAATTAACGACTTCACGGTCAGTTTTAGCGTATGATTGATTTTTATTATTCAAAAGCAAAAGTCCCAGCCAGACCAAATGGTAAAAAACCTTGGCATATGAGCAACATATGTTGTTTATTTGAAAATTATTATTTATTCATTTATGCTCTCTCTTGTGAATACCTCTACCTCCACATACCTCTTCTTTTTCACAAACGTTTTCCTATCTGAGCCACGACATCATTAACGTTCTGCGCCACACCAGGTGAGGTCAATCAGAATGTTAATTATTTTTTTAACACAATGAAGATGTTGACCAAAAAACAGATTTTTTTGTTTGCCCACTGCACACAACGAAAATACTTAAACAAGAGAGAGAAAGAGAACGTGTTATAGTATGTGCCAACTACATATGTCTTTATCTTTGCTCCATGCCCTTTTCGCATTTCAACAAAATCACTCTGCTCTAATGTACAAAACTGTTGATGAGGGTCCGGAACATCGCACTCTACTTGCTATTCAGGTGGATGAATGGCACTTGTCTTCCAGTAATGTGTTTCAAATTTTTTGATTTTCTCATACAGTGTTCCAAAAATGAGAAGGTAGCTAATATGTATGTACGTATGCATACATTCAATTAGCCCTTAACCGAACAAAAATTAAAATACGAACTTTTGCTGAACTACTTTTTCATTACGAAAATTAATATCTTTGAAAAATTACAAATGGAACAAAATTGAATTCAGTGGAACAGACGGAAAGTATCATTTTATTAATTTTTCATCGAGTTGAACTGAATGATCAATATGATATGTTTTCAAATGAAAGTGGAGAGCCCCTCAGTGCGTTTTTGCACCATTGAGCAGTTTTTTGTTTCAATCTGCTATGGCTTTATAGGTTAAATGCTCTTTAGCGCAGCATTTGGTGATGATAATGATGATGAAAAATCAAATCTGCTTGTTCAACGAATTCACTTTAAATACCTTAAATATCTCTAGAAAATATTCAATTCCAACAGTAACTATTTTTAATCTACATGTTTAATCAGAGCGAAAAATATGTTTATGCTTGTTTCACATTCAACCAAATTTAAAATTGTCCCCTATGGTGAAGGATCTTAAATAATCCGTATATAATAGACTTGTATATTACACTATGCAACACTAAAAATGCAAACAACTTCTAGTATGGATTTTTTGAAACCACGTATTTAGACTACAAAAACCCTAGTAGGGTTTTGTCCTGTCAGATCCAGTTCGAACTTTATGGCCTCATCTAAACCGGGCTAAATCTACACTTTTTTGCATTTATCAGGCCTTTATCTCAGAAACGAATAGGAATTTGGCCTTGCTGTCTTTAGCAATATTGTAGAACTTATCTTTTGAACAAACCACATAAGAAAAACTCCATCTAGGGCATCAAAATCCATAAAATATAGAACATTTTACATAATTGCTGAAATTCTGGTCAGTATCGGCTAAACTATTGGGAGCTGAACCAAGTAACACTTTGCAAAAACCTTCCAAATAATGTTCTCAACAATTCTTTAGAACATTCTGAAACTCCAAAATGCTTACTTCATGTTGTTTCAGCGGTATTTTGCATCATATCTTTTACAACACGTATTTCAAACACAGTTCACACCAACAGTTTATTCTCACATTTCGGATTTCACTACATTATTGACATTTTTATTAAATCGTCGTTGAAAAATGTACTGAAAACAACGGCATAGAGGCATTTTACAACAATGACATGTTCTGAAGACTTATGTACTACATTCCACTATAGGTAATTTGCCCTGTTTTTGAGTCAAAAATTAATAACAGCGGAATTAAAGGATTTTTTAACTTTTTAAATTATTTATGTGTAAAAGTGAGATAAAACAAAGATTTTTACAGATAAATTCGGATATAAGGAACAACGGTTATAAGCAACTACGTATATAACGAACAAAGCTATTTTTTCAAATGCCATTTTCATTAGTTTTCTTATACACAACAAACTGTTGAAAACGATCACGGTAGTAAGTAACAAATTTTTTGTCCCCGCGAGTAGATTTTCCAACGAATTGTTACTACAGTTTTGTATATTTTTTAAATATATGTTAATAAATACGAGTTTAGTACTCCTTTAAACCGTATCTATGATTAATATGTAAAAGAGAGATAAAATAAAGCTTAATACTGCCGCACCGTTTATAGAAAACCACGGATATACCGAACAATTTGTCGCCATTACTTAATTTACTTGCAATGAAATTGTAAACAACAATATTTTTTATATTTTTATTTATTTCCTCAAACCAAATTTCCACAATTTTAAGACTTTTTATTGAAAAGTAACCTTACAAAATCTCATAAATATCAAAAAACGGGTAAAATCGGGTTTTGAAACCTAGTAATACCAATGCAGAAGACTTTCAGTAATATGTTCTAGGTGGCAAAATCACGGCCAAACACGGCCAATTTAGTATAAGTCTATATGAAGTGAGTTTAGGAAAAATAAAATATTTATTTCTGACTTTTTGGGTTTTTTGGTCGCTACCTAAAATGTTTAAGCTATATTATATATTAAATAAATTCCTCTCGCAATTGCCAATCTATTCCATTTTACATATATTTATATTTGGTTTATTTTTCCGCGGTTTTAAATACATTGAAATATGCCTCACAATATATATTTTTTTAGTTTTTCTTCGAAACTCTCATTCTGACTGCAATTTAAACCTCGATTATGACGCTATTTTCAAAAATATCATTCATATTAATAAATTTTGACATGTTCTTTTTTCAATGCCAACTAAAAAATTATTATTATTGAAAGTTGCAAAATCGACTTTTTGCCTCAAAAACTTGGCAAATTACCTATAGTGCATTCCAGGGAATATTTTTCCAAAAGAAAATACTCAGAAAAAATTAACGGTTTTGGAGATACGGTGCGAAATGTATAAAAATTGTGGAATTTTTGCATATATTTCGAAATTTGAGGCGATAAATGAAGTTTTTCGAGTTCACTATTTCTCCAAATATTTTATTCTTGTCCTTATCTACAAATTTGCTTCAGAGTTCAGAAGAAGATTCGCATTGGTTTCAGAGATATATCCCCGAATTTCTTTAAAAACTCAATATTTAACCATGTTTAGATGGGGCCATAAAATCCGAGCTGGATCTGACACAACAAAACCCAACTAGGGCTTCTTGTCGTTTGGGTATCTACTTTCAAAAAATCCTCAGTTCGAATTGTTTGCACAAGATCACCTTAAAAATGTTGCACAGTGTTATATACGGATTATTTAAGATGTCCAATTGCTCTTTGAGTGCAACCCCAATGTGTGTAACCAGAAGACAACTCATTTAAAAAAATACTTTCCTTATTCTTTTCGGTATCAGTGGCACTGCCCGAGGGATTGTACAAAAATACACCATAAATAATACCACACTGTTTGGTACATGTAAGCGTAGGCTCTACAACAACGTCTACCGAGCACTCTATTTGAATAGGTCTTTTACATTCGAAAGACGAACCGTTTTAAATAGAAACATGTCAAAGTTTACGCTTCATACAGTTGCATTTATTATGAGCTCTGCTTTTGCGTCAACAGTTTTTGTCAATAAAATATCACGCCATCGTGTATATATAAGTGTAAATGTGTGCGAATGTGGTAACATCTCTATATAATGTACGACAATCACTGTCAAGTACCTTCACACAGCTCAGGCTTTAACGAAACATGTAGAACAGAATGCATATCTGAATCACTCTTTATATGACAAGAATATAAAAAAATGAATACGACAAATTTGTGCCACAATGTCAGTAGAAAGAAAAAAACTGTGACCTGAGGCCTATGGAACAACATGTTTCGTCGCTCTAATCTATGTCTTGTCTTTATTTGCTTTTTCATAAACATTCATTCTCCAGCTCCGAAACAAGTTCATAAAAAAACACGTAATGTAAAGCAGTAATTCTTATGTAACGCTGTCATTGTTATGCCATATGGTTACTCCCAAGCACTTAGAGTCATTTTATCACAGAGATACCAAACAAAGAATCTTTAATAATGTTCGGCCCAGTTATTAGAGAATATGACATAGAATGCTTGAAAAGAACAACACGTGCTTTCATTAATTTCATAAAGCTTCGCCATATTTTTTCGATAATGGTTGTTAAATAAAGTCCCTTAAATGAAAAGCTTTTTTCTTTCTTTAGCTTTAACCCATAAAATTTAAGCGTTTAATATTCCTAAAAACAGGTTCAAAAATATTTAAAATACCATTTTTGTCTTAAAAAAGGGAAACACCAAATTATGTCCCACCAAAATTTTGAAAAAGACAAAATACGGTTTCCTGATATCAGGGGGCACAATTGGATGGATTAAAGTTTTCAGTCGATGATAAGTTCAACAAATGTTACGCGAAATCTCTCTTCTCACTTTCCAATAAAACGGTCAATAACAATCTCTCATAGCTTGGTAGAAGCATTGAAGTATTCATAACGGGTCACTGGCCCTTAATAGCTTATGCAGAAATAATTAAATCTCGTACAATGGCCAGTGTAGCTCTCGTTAGGCAGAAACAGGCCACCTTTTGTTAAAAAAAAAACTTCAATGCAGCCGATATTTTCAGAATATGAAACCTAAAATGAACCCTTCTCTAGCTCATCTGAAAATTCGGTAAGAGTAATCATCGAAACCTTATATTCCGCTTTGCAAGTCCTTAAAGTTTTAATCCAAATGAAGCTCATAATATCCTAGATCACGCCGACTTATTTCCTATATTATAGCAAATTCTTGTTCCTCTCAATGAAGGACATACAAAAATGGCATTTGTCAAAAATGAGACAATTTATCCCCTTTATTTTGTCGTTTCGCTTTTTCTCTGCTTTTGTAGCCATGAATAAAATGAATGTTGACTCAATGAAAAGCACACCATCGTCCATACTTCTTGGTCAAATGACTTGTTAATACCCAAAAGCCTGTCACTTGCAGTGTGGATCAAATGAAGGTGTAGAATATGTTTTTTTCTTTCTTTTGTAGTTAAAAGCAAAGAAAAACGAGCCACCACAACTTGGACAGAATGAATGGAAATTCGCCTACATCGATGGCTATACTCGAACATAGAATCATCGAAGACGATAGTGAGTGATGGCGATGCTTGTTTTGGTTTGACTTTAGGTTTCATTTCTCCAGTAAGAAAATATACACAATGTTGTTGGCTTCAGTATGTCAATGCCGATTTGTGGGGTAATAGAATTCCAATACAGAAGAAAAACAAAAACAAAAGGAAAACAATTTCAGTAGCTTAGCCCAGAAACATTGACATTATCGTCATTATTATCATTTTAACATAGTAGCCTAACAGCCTAACTAACCATTCGAAAAGTATTGATGAAACCATTTTTGATTTTATGTTCTCCTAATAATCCGAATGACTACGATTTCCCAAAATAAATGCAGGAAAAATTTACATTTTTAGTAGAATGAGCCTTCTTCGAATACCAATGCATAAATATTCGAAGATAAATTCTTAGACCCCTGCCTCTAAACAAACCAAAACAGAATCAAAAACCAAACAATAGCAGAAAAAAGTTGACAACCACAACAACTACACCAACTACACTCGCCACCAGCAACAACAGCCATGCCAATAAAGAGAAATAAAAACACTGGAAACCACAAAAACAACATTTATTAAAATGATTTCATTATTACGACATTTCGGATATAATTTCACCTGACATTTGTTGAAGTTTTACTTAACAGGCTTGTGGGTGGTTAATTTAAGATAATCCAAGCACAGTAACTTGAAATGTGGAAATTGTGCAAGTTAGGGACATGGACCCCTAACACTGTCTAACTTAATTAGCCAAATGTAGGTATTTTTAGTTCTGAGTATATACAAACCACCTATGCAAAACATCATCCATATATGTCTACGTTTTGGTATAGCACTCATATATAGGTAAGCTATTTCGAGGGTCGTGGTCGAATTTCCAATTGAATAGGCTATAATTTTGCATCTTCATTTCTCAGGGGGAGAACGCCTTTTTCCAGAAAATTATCAAAGTAGGTCCAAAATATATACCTATATTGAAAATGTTCTGCAGGAAGGTTTTCTACTCCTAAAGAAACCAAAATACAAATTTTCAGCCAAATCGATTGGAAAATGTGGCCAGGACCCTCGAAATATGTAAAACGAAGAGGTAACTTTATGTGGGTGCTACTCCGAAACAAGGATTATGAAAATTTTCTGCCCCTAGGAAACGAAGATGCAAAATTATTTGCCTAATCAATTGGAAAATGTGGCAAAGACCCTCGAAATAGTACCTATATATGAAAGCATACCAAAACGTGGACCTGTATTCTATATCCTATATTTTTGGTTGCCTTCGGAACACATTATGTCGCTGTTGACAGGACCACAAAGAGTATATTCGCTAACAATTTCAAAGCAATATTTCAAAAGCCCGTAAACTGCTCGTAAGTGAATACTATGAAATTTTGGAAAAGACTTAGGTTCCAGTGTTGTCCAATATGGAGCTTATTATACGTTTGGAAGAAGAAATTTTACGTTGTATAAGTTTTGCCAAAGGTAATCGTTTTCATTAGTCACTTTAGTTAATGCCGGCATGGTTTTTTAGCTTTTAGAACAGCATTTCAAAATATATGAAAAAAATATTACTAGAATCAAATTTTGGACCAACTCAGCAAATCCCTTCGAGAGCTTTCCGGCGCTTCAGGCATTAAGACAAATAGACTCAAGTAGAAATACCTAAATCCACGTATCAGCCAATCGGATGTCAGCAAATATGTTGCTAGTTTCTGTTTACCCAAATGTGTACAAAATAGGAGGAGAGAACCGCAGTCATTCGCATAAAGGTAAATTTCACTTTGGGCGTTATGACCTCCAATCGATGTACAAAAATCACAAATTATAAACAACGCCCAATTTGTTGATTATAAAAGAAAAAGAGATATAGTCTTTATATAGTCTTTATCACGTATTGAATCAACCTTAAATTCAATTTTTGTAAGTAGCAGGGTTTCGGTGCAAAAATCTCGCAACTTTAGAACGTTTTTTACTAAAAGTTATTGTCTTTTATGACCAGCAATGTGAAATCATAATCCTCAAACCTGAAATTAGACATTATGACCGCGACCAAGACGGTCAAGGATCATTTTAGGGCTATTTTAATTTTTTATCACAATGCGGTTCTTGAAGCACACACAGAAAAGTTTTTTTTTGCTTAATAGTCAGCCACCGCCTAAAATTTGATGTTGTGTTGTCGAAGTACCGAACACCCAATGTGCAAAACGTTAGTATGTCTAGCATTATTTAACTATTCTTTAATCACCAACTTTTCATTAACAATTTGTTTCACATGACAAATTCTAATAGGGCAATCCGCCTGCCTGTCTGATTTTCACTTTTAATCGTCAAATAAGTGAAACTAATAAATAAACGATTTATCTACAAAAACAAGAAAAAAATCGAAATGAATTTCTTGTCAATCTCAATTCGATCGTAACAAAAGGGTCCCATAAAACCCTCATGGTCTTCTTGAGCCCAAAAGACTGTCGTTGCACACACAAACACATTCACATCCTCTCTTATGCTCTGTACGAACATACGTTTCATTCTATTCTGTCCAAATGCTCGATTTATCTTTCTGCTCGGCATGATGTGAACAACGACAACGTCAGTTTTAACACTAGGACCATACACCCACCGTCTACAACCTCTCCAATCAATTTCAATAGATGCGAATTAATTTGTTTACTTTTCCACTACATGTCGACAACGTCATCAAAGCGTCTGAAGCGCGTAAAAAACATTCAGTGTTGAATATTTGCTCGTATTGAATTTCAAATACATCTGCTTTTGTTACGTTGATGTTGTTGCCGTTGTCACTCCTACTGCCACTACATACCTAGTTGATGATATTTATAGTTTTCAATTAAGCTTGGAAATATTAAACGAGTGAGGAAGTATACCTTTGCAAACGGAGATATAAATTGTTCCTTATCAAAGCTATCGTTATAAGGGAAAAGATTTTCCATTCAAAAGTAGAAGGCTGAGTGGTTAAACCGAAATAATTAAAAAAAGTATTTTTAATAAATAATTTTCTAAAAGTCTTCAGAGTGTTTCCTATAGAGAACAGAAACGTCTCATAGAAGAATGAACGAAGATTTTTGTCGAGAAACAGAGAATGAAATTCATATTTAGAGGGAATTCATTATAAGAGATTAGAAATTCATTCCAAACCCAGAGAAGATTAGATTGTCTTGTTATGAAATGACCTAGAAACCTAGCGAACCAACCATGTATATGACAAGATACAAAATCCGTCATAATTCTGTTCGATTTCGTATCCAAAACTAAAATCAGCATCAGAAACTTCGACAATTATGATCCGATTAATGGTACTATTTAATTCCGCCATCGGACAAAATAAAAATAGTGTGGGGAATTGAAAACAAATTAACCTCTAAATTGCTTCTAAATGTCGGAAATCGGTTTGTCACTGCATAATGTAGAATGAAACAAAACGCGGGCAGTTCTGTGACTTTTACTCACAATAATGATTTTCCTTTCGAGATTCTCAAGCGTTTCCAAGTTCCAGGCAGAAACCTAAAACAACCTATCCCTTACCTCGATCCGAAAACATGTCAACCTCTTTTTTCAGAACTCGGTTCGATTCCAAATCCGAAAGCAATAGCGTATTACACATAAATTCCCTTTCCCTTTTCTAAATTATTAGCAGTATACTCAATATTGCAGGGTGTCACATGTGCTGAGTGCGCGCTTTATACACATAACTAAGAAATAATTTGTTGACATTATTGTTTTCTTTACAATTTTATTTTTTGTTTTTAATAATTCTGTAGACATCATCTACTCAGCTCGTAGATGAGATATGTAAAGCAAAAATACTTTTATTTAATAATAAAATAAAAACAAATAAGTAAAGGAGGAAAACTACAAGTACCCACTGCATGCTTTATGCCAGCCAGCAACTAAGTGTACGCAAGAGATGGCAAGGGCCAACACAACACACAGTTTCGAAGTGACATTGCGTGATTACGCTAAACGGCGTTTTACACCCATTACGAGAGTAATTAATTACTTTGTTTAAAATGCGACACAAACAAAAACTGACCAATTGCCTGGTAAAATGAAGCAATTTTTCATTATTTATTCTTTTTTTTTTTTTTTTGCAAAATATGCAATTTATTCAATTAACAAAACATCGTAAGTTATGACCAAATTAAGAATGAATCAAAATTTTTTTTGAGTTTTCATTTATAATACAAATTGGGGAAAATGTTCTGTCTCGCCCTCCCTGCCACAAGTATTTACATGCTCCTACAATGATAATGCCATCATGCAAATAACTGTCATTGCCATGCTAGGGTATTCATTACAGAACGGGTTATGATTGACAGAACAATGGCAGGCGAATGATTTGTAAAACGTGCCAATGTCCAAAAAAGGAAATCAGCTCTAAGCACACACAGAAATAGGGGCCTTCATTTGCCGCAATGATTGAAACGGGAACATAATACACAGAGAGAAGCAAAGGTAGGCGGCGTGCCCACAAATATTTGGGAATTCATAGGAAAATATTGTCTCATGTATATATTAGGGTTATATAAATTTGTTTTGAATTTGTTTTCTTTTACAAATAAATAAGCGCTATTTATGTTAAAAATAATAGTTAAATTATATTTAAACGAAAAATAAAATATAAAAACTGTTTCTGTCTTAGAAAATAAAATAAATAAATAAATGCATTGATGATATTTTTATTAAAAAATGTAAAATTTGTATCCCAATGTTACATAAAATTTTATATTTATGTATATTTCCTCATTACAAATGTATTAATATGAATTTAAAATACTGTACAACCAACATAATGACATAATGAGAGACTGCCTTTTTATACCCTCCACCATAGTATGGAGGGTATATTAAGTTTGTCATTCTGTTTGTAACACATCGAACTAATCATTTGCGACCCTATAAAGTATATATATTCTTGATCAGGATAAAATTCTAAGACGATCTAGCCATGTCCGTCTGTCCGTCTGTCTGTCCGTCTGTCCGTCTGTT
This sequence comes from Musca autumnalis, assembly GCF_047663935.1. NCBI lineage: Eukaryota > Metazoa > Arthropoda > Insecta > Diptera > Muscidae > Musca > Musca autumnalis. Next base: position 5,920,461 of record NW_027411644.1, on the reverse strand, counting down.
GTAATCACTCTATCGTCCGTAATAATTGAGATAGAGTGCTGAAATTTTGCACCCGAGGGTCTTTTTTCCATAGGCAAGTCAAGTTCGAAGATGGGCTATATCGGTCCACTTTTTTGTATAGCCCCCATATAACGGTACCTCCGGATTTCAGGTATTTTGACGTTCTTCGCCACATTTGCAGACCGAATTAGCTATAATTTGGCACTTAGGGTTCCTAGTGATCAACAAACTTATATCCCAAAGGATATGGGCATAGGTCTATGTTTTGGTATAGTCCCCATATAACGGTACCTCCCGATTTTCGGTATTTTGAGAATTTTAGCCACAATTTTTAACCGAACTATCTGCAATTTGACATTTGAGGTTCTCAGTGGTCATGAAATATCTGCACGAAACATCGTCAACATAGGTCCATGGTTTGGTATAGCCCCCATATAACGGTACCTCCCGATTTTCGGTATTTTGAGAATTTTAGCTACAATTTCTAACCGAACTACCTGTAATTTGCCATTTGAGGTTCTCAGTGGTCATGAAATATCTCCACCAAGCATCGTCAACATAGGTCCATGTTTTGGTATAGCTCCCATATTACGGTACCTCCCGATTTTCGGTATTTTGAGAATTTTAGCCACAATTTGTAACCGAAATATCTGCAATTTGACATTTGAGGTTCTCAGTGGTCATGAAACATCTCCACCAAACATCGTCAACATAGGTCCATGTTTTGGTATAGCCCCCATATAACGGTACCTCCCGATTTTCGGTATTTTGAGAATTTTAGCTAAAATTTTTAACCGAACTAGCTGTAATTTGCCATTAGAGGTTCTCAGTGGTCATGAAATATCTCCACCAAGCATCGTCAACATAGGTCCATGTTTTGGTATAGCTCCCATATAACGGTACCTCCCGATTTTCGGTATTTTGAGAATTTTAGCCACAATTTGTAACCGAACTAGCTGTAATGATCGGTATTTTGAGAATTTTAGCTACAATTTTGTCTATTCAAAAATAATCGTCAATATAGGTCCATGTTTTGGTATATCCCCCCATATAACTGTACCTCCCGATTTTCGGGAATTTTGAGTGCTCACGAAATTTCTTCACTAAAATTCGTCAACATGGGTCCATTTTTGAGGGTCTACATTGTTTTGATGAAACTACCCTCAATTTGACTCTTGAAGTTCCCTGCAGCTATAAAACTTTTCCGCCAAAAAATTTAAAGATAGGTTGACTCTTTGATATAGCCCCGTAGGTGGTACCTTTCACCTAGCTGAACACATTTTTTTAGATTAGATCAGATAACAAAATGCAACAAAATGGAGGTGAAAGCCTGGGGCACGGAAAATTCCTCTTGGGGAAGAAAGGCCTTGGTGAGTATATTATGAACCCCGAAGGACAGATCCGCCGTGAGTCGAACTTCCGCCTTATGGCGTGATGAAATTTTTGTTAGAGACCTTGTGGGCCATCAGGAATTAGCGTTATATCTTTGTTTACTGTTGCTTAAGTGCTCTACAAAAACAACAAACAAAGATATAATGCTAATTCAGATATAATGCTAATGCTAACAGGGTCTCTTGCAAAAACTTCATCACGCCATAACGCGGAATCACGGCGCATCTGTCCTTCGGTGTTTTTAATATACACACACCAAGGGCTTTCATCTCCAAAAGGAATTATCTCTGTCCCAACATTTGTGTTCATAGTGTAATTTAAGCAATAGCGGGAGGCAGTAGGAGTCTAACCATTATCGAAAAGTTGTTCCACCTAAAATTGTAAAAGGACCCTAATTATTCAATTTTAATTAGGACTATTTTATGGTGGAGGGTATAAAAAGTTCGGCCCGGCCGAAATTAACGACTTTTTACTTGTTTTCTTTAAATTTCAAAGGATTTTTTCATGAGCTGGCCAAGTAGAGCTCATTTAAATTTATGTTGTTATCGGTGTGGACAATTAGTAGCTCAATTAATGGCATACGAGAGCAGTAAACAACACTGACACTTGCTCAGTGAACGTCTCACTGGATGGTGGAAATTTGCATGTTCGATAATGTGCCAATTAGTGGATGTGTCTGTCCTCTTCAACATCATTATTGGCATCACCATCCGGTAGCAACAACTTGGTAATGAGTCACAGTCCGTTTGGCAAAATAAAATCGAAAAAAAAAGATTTCCCAAAAATGTATTCATTAACTGTTGTTGCCATAAACAGGAAATAAAAATAAATCAATACAATTTATTTAGACGCAAACATATTAAATAGTTAATTAAAAATATTTTGAAAATTGGTGCTAATTTTAAGGTAGTTTTGTGGTACTTTTAATAAATAAATATATAAATAGTAATGGTAAACACATTCTTAGATAGGGACACAAGAATTATCCTAATATCTCCCTTGCTTGTGTTTACTGCAACTTCGCCAATCGTAATTTCAAAAACGCCACAAAAATTATTAATAGTTTTCAAAATACACACTATGATTTTTCATCAACTGCATAGAGTAAAATATAGTTTTTGGAATTCCAAATGAAAGTGCCAACTTTGGTGCTGCGTAAAATAAAGAACAATTCAAATCGGCCTCTACTTTTTGGACGTACACACACTCCTCAGTTTATATGCAAAAGTGTGAAAACAATTAATTTAAACTCAATACGATTTTGTTACCATTCCACAGTAAGTGGAAAATGGAATGAGAAAAGTGGAAAAACGAATTAACATAAATCAAAAAATTATATTACTAACGAATGAACGGACGACCGACCACCACTTTTGACTGATTTATGACCACAAATTAATTGTGTTATGGTTGCTGGTGCTCCTGGTGCTCAACAATTTAATTGCTATTCCAAAAGCATTTCTTAATTCGTTGCATTGTTTTTTTTTCATTACTGAAAATCACGAAACCTGGGAAAGTTGGAACAGGAAGGGCAACTCCACCTCCTGTAGAAAACAAACGTCTAATTCAAAGCTTGTTAAACAGCTTTGGAATGAAATGGATTTGCAACAAAGACTTGGTCTTCGACGAACCTCAACAAATGTCAGTGACAGTTTCACAGAGGCTACAACAACGACGGCAACAGCAAAAACAACAACATCAAAAAACGAACACAATACCTACACCGAGTGTATTGGTAGTCTGTACGATTCATTTTGTTGGTGCGGTATTAGCCCAGGTAACACAGCGGAAAACACGAATCAAAAAGTCTTACCCCTGATTTGGTGTGACGAAACACAAAATCAAATACAAGAGACTACAGCATACCCCAACCACGACAATATCACCCAATGGGATAACACCATGTCTGAGGGTAGAGGATCAACATCCATATAGTTTCACACATTCCGTTGAATACCCGAAACATCATCAACTGCATCCTCAGCTACACCGACAACTCATTACAGCTGCATTTGTACACAACCGGTGTTCCACCGAACAGCAAAAATCTGCAGATCCCCAAACTGAAATGCCACAGGAATCAACTCAGTCGCCTCCCTTCTTCTCAAACCCTGTCCCTAGTCAGCATTCCACACCATCGTCGTCATCATCATCGTCCTCAGAACATTTCCTGCAAAAATGTGTGGAACGTTTGAAAGTTATTGTCGATGATTTGCAACAACCAGTTCAAGATTTCCAAATGTCCTTTAAGTAGCCACAACAACAGAGATAACATCATCATCTTTATTCTCTAATGGACTTGGATGAAACTATAACAACAAGTATTACAACAACATCAGCAAATATAAATCAAAGCTATAGTAAATCTGTGATGCTCAGTGATTTCTCCCACCCTGGCCAACAGCTTACAATGTTTTCTGGCAAATCCTCCGAATTTGCAATATCCTATCCCCCTTCGTCTGCCACAACAACGTTAAGCAATAGTGTTCAATGTTTTGTATTTCATCATTTACCGGAAATGGTAAACGCTTCCTTAGAATCATTAAATAGTAGTGTGCCAGCCTGGAGATAAAGTTCCTCCCAAGTTCATCACAACGCCAGATCTTGGATCCAAGGAACGACAACTGCCAACATCTCATCGCGGAATGATGATTTATGGCCATGAAGTTTGTCATTACTTAATTCAACAGTTACTGCAAATTAGTCGCTGATTACACTTACTGATGCCATCAATGGCCTGGTGATCTCATTGGGACAACGCCACCAGAAAAGGGTTTCGATTGGGGATTTCTATTTGTCCTCTTTTTTATATTTGCCGGTTGTTTGGGTAATATTTTGGTGTGTCTGGCCGTCGTATATAGAATCTTACCTATTAGTTCCTGTTTTCAGTGGCCGTAGCTGATCTGCTCGGCGTTTTTGGGTAAGTGCATTTAATTTTTCCTTTTAGTTTACTAGGTCACTAAGAAGTTTGTAAATTTGTAATTTTGCCACAAGGTGGATATGGCAGGACATTTGTTGCACGTAGGAGAGACATATTTTTGAGCGTTCGACAGTATGTGTGTTAGAACTCTAATAAATATAATACTAATTTGAAACTTTAAAACCCGATTATGATAAAATCGCGTTTCTTTAGATCTTCATGTAATATTCGACAAGATTTATAGCTTGCAGCATTATCACCTGTTTACACCTACTAATTCATTTAACAATTTAAATTTGAAAAGCAATTTATCTTCTACACACAAATATTCGGGCAGTAAGAAAACGTCTAAAAAACTGGCTGACTTCCGTATTGTCAATTGTTTTGTGTTTTGTACACTTAATTAAAATATTTCAGTTTCACACTCATGCATTGTACACAACAATGCAACGGTGAACATTGTTTACATTGACGATGTGGAATAGCTGACAGATGTTATAAGGAAAACAAACATGAAGAACGCGGCCGCAAAAAAAAATCGTTAGAAAATTTTTTAAATTTATCACAATGCGTGAATGAAACCTCCAGTCAAAATTTTCTGAGTGTGATAAACACAATAAAAATAACAAGTAAGAAAAGCGTTAAGTTCGGTCGGGCCGAACTTTTTATACCCTCCACCACAAATTTCAGCCATTTCGGTGGATTAATGTGGCCACTACCTTCAAAATACCGAAATTCGGAAGGTACCGTTCTATGGGGGCTATATGATGGCGTGGACCTATACCAACAAATTTCTGGGGGAAAGTTTTATACGCCTAAAGAAGACTAAATACCAAATTTCAGCCATATCGGTGTGATAATAAGGCTAAAACGTTCAAAATATCGAAAATCGGGAGATATTGTATTATGGGGGCTATATCAACACGTGGACCTATATAAACATTTTATGGTAGAAATGTTTCTTAGCCTCTGGAAACACAAAATACAAAGTTACAACCGATTCTCTGAAGACACAAAATACCAAATTACAACCAATTCTGTGGTCAAATGGGTCTAATACATTCAAAATATACTAAAATGACGCGTACTTTATATGGGGCCTTATATGGGGGCTATACCAAAACGTGGACCTATATAACCCAACTTTGGTAGGAATATTTTTTGGCCTCTGGTGACACAAAGTACCAAATTACAACCAATTCGGTGGTAAAATGGGCCAAATACCTTAAAAATTCCTTAAAAGGACGACGCGTCACGCGTCATTTTGTATGGCTATACGAAAGCGTGGACCTACATAGTGGGGTGTACAATGATTATTTCGAGTAGTCACAAACGTAGTGACAAACTTAATATACCCCCATCCTATGGTGGAGGGTATAAAAAGAAATGTTTTAGAATCATCTGAACATTTGCAACGCAGAAAGATTCCAAAGGCATGTAACTTCTGGGAAGTCATACATAATATGCCGGATGACGTATTTTACTCCCATTTTAGGATGAATATTAGCACTTTTGAGGTGTATATGGGTATCATGTATAGTTATTTTATAGTTTTTTATTTAGTTTGTCTTTTACTTGTTTAACATATTTAAGAAACTCCCATGATGTGGCTGCTTCTCCAGAAGTATTATTCCTTTTTTTATCATTTTATACGTAACTAGAAAATTAAAAATTTTCTCGAAATATCATCGCGCGAGAATGGAAAGATCTCATAATTTCTCTTGATCCCATAAAGCTTTCTTCGCTTCAAACGAAAATCTGGTTCATTACGCAGCCTTGTTGTAAGCAGCAATTTGTTTTGCTCGAATCTCCACAAATAATCACTGTAAAATAAAAACAAAATGTTTTGTACATAATTGCTATTATTTATTGCTTATATATACTAACCTTCGCAAATCATCCATTTTAATTATATATTTTTTTGTTTAATTTCAAAATTATCTAAATCAAATGCGAATGCATCAGAAAACAAAGTGATACTTGTTTGGTTTTTACCTGCGTTATAAATACCTGTTTTTGACGTTAAGAAACACGTAGCTTCGTAGTTGTTAAGTACATCGGCGATAAGAAACAGAAAACATTGTATATTATTTGTCATTTGCAAAGCAATTGACATTACGGAATTCAGCACTGTTATTCCCTTCTAATGTTACCCTTATTGTTTTCTCTGCTTTCTAATTCGGTTTCCTGTTTGCATATTTACAGACCAATTCGAATCAGTGACAACACAAATGCACACCCAACACACACTCTGAGGGACTTATTGGGGATGACTGTTAAGACATTCGATTTTACTGCCAGTTTAGGTATTCATTACCAAGTACCAAATATATTTAACACCTTTTCAGTGGACACCCAACAAAGAGAAAACTTTAACCCTTCCTTCCCAAAATTCTATTTCGGCACCACCACTTCCTCCGGTTTAACTCTTGCAAAAAGTTACACACGAAGAAGAAACTTTAAAAACAAAAGATTTTTTTCAACTTTTTGTTGATATTGGCACAGAAAGAATTGGTTCTGTTGGCATGAGTTAAATGGATAACTTTCTATACCCCACAGCAGCATTTCAAACGCATAGATTTATAGAACACTTTAGTTTTTGATAATTAAAACAAACTAAAGGCCTGGGTACATAAGCCGCTCGGCTTTCTTACTTAATTCATTTCTGGCAAAGGAATAAATAAATGTCAGAACCACATTTCAATTAGGTCGAACTTGGCCTTTGGTATTTTACCAGAAATGAATTAAGCAAGAAAGCCGAGCGGCCTATGCACCAAGGCCTTAAGATCAATTTTCAACCATATATTTAAAAGCTATGTTTTTTCTTTAAGAATATTTATTAACCTTATATATGTAGGTAAAATTAGAGTTGGACAATTGAACAACCCAGTTTACTATCCTAGTTCAAAAACGTATGAGTAACGTCATACAGACTACTATGTTGTTACATATACGCAGTTTGTTCATACAAACGATCGATATTCATTGAACTAGGTCGTTCAATATAGTTCAATTGGCACAACTCAACGTAAAATACATTGTAGGGTGTCAAGTAATCTGTATTGCCGTCCACAGCATTTGGTTAATTCAAATGCAAAGAGGCATAATGTGAAATAATTTAAATCGAATTGGAGCATTTGGTAAGCCGAAACAATGGCGAACCTAAAAAACAAGAAAAGGTGGCCAAGTATAAAAGTCGTGCAGAAACCAAAACCAGTAAACAGAATTTAAGAAAAGGAACATGTATTTGATAAAAGCTAAACAAGTGCATGTATGTTGGTGTGTGGACACCCAAAAATGTTCCCTTATTTGTTCAACAAATACAAATAGAATATTCTACACAAATTAATGGATTTGTTATTGATTTAAAGGAGAAAAACGGATTTTATTGTTTTTACAACACAAAACAATGACATTCTCCATAACAATCAGCCGAATTCCATAAGAAGGTTAGAAAAACAATCCAATGTTTTCTTTCCTTATAGGTATATATAGAAGAAGAGCAGCATTTCGGTACTCCATAAAGACTTTATATATATAAGAAAAAAAAAAACAAAAGAACAAAGGCCTAACCGAGGGGGTTCTCTATCAATGACAATTGAAATAAAGGTTTCGTTAATGGTTTCAAGTTGCCAGTCACCTAAATGGATAACTCACGTACTCATATGAAACATAACACAGGGAAAACATTCCAATATTGTCGCAATAAAGATAATCTTTACAAACATTCTGTTTCTCTCTCTGTTATTTGTCATCTCTTGCAATTCAATGAAAAGGCGGTAAAGGATGGGATTTTATAAAATTTTCTGCTAAGAAATAAATGATTATGGTGGCATACTTTAAAACAAAGTCTTCGTACCTTCCTACATGTCTTTGTAATATGATTTCTCTCGCACACAATCCTACACTCATCCACTAACAAACTCTCTTCAAATGTGCCAAACATTGCAAACGGATATAAGCGACTTGTAATTAATTTCACAATTGACCTTAACAGATACTCGTATGTATGTACATATCCATGTGTATGTATATCCCAGCAAAATTTTAAGGAAGCTGTTCTATGCGATGACATGATTTCATGTCATCATTGGTTCAAACGAAGTTGTGAAAGATCCGAAATTTTCATTACCATTTGAACCCATTCTATCGATCCAATAACGGTAATGTTTGTGTTTTTAATTTACACACGTTTATACTCTCTATTATTTATCTATGTTTAAAGCTATACAAGGTTTATTATTTACAATAGGGTTGATGTTGCCGGCGATTCAAAATCACGACAAAAGTTGTTAAAACTTCCGTCGTAATGTTGTCTTATATTTCCTGTATATCATACAAGTACGGCTTCTAAATAAAGCTCGAAACGTCGTTCAGACACTGCAATAACAAATTTTTATTTTAAGTCGTTAATTCACTTTTCTGTTATAAATCTTACAGAAAGAAATCAATCAAATCTCGCTTCTCGAAATTTGAACAAAAAGTCCGAAAAGGAAACGAACAAGAATCTGAAAAGAAGGAAGTAACGACGTAAAATTAAATGAATAACCCATAAATGATTTTTTCCTGAAAAAGTCTCTCCTCTCCTTTCGTTACATTTGATTCTCTAGAGATCCCTAAAAAGCAAGCCGATTTGTAGACCCCTTCCCAAAAAAAGAGTATAAAAATGCGGAGAGCGGAGTAAGCTGATAAATTAGTTGTAATTATTTCAGGCATTCGTTTGAATTAATAAAGAGTTTTATTTGTCATGAAAATCATATTTAAATACAACATTTTTAATTTTCCAAACGAAACATGAAAATGTCATGCCAGAGGTTTAGTGAAAATGACATGTCAATGTATTGGTCAAAATGACATGCTTAGGATCCAAATAAGAACGTTATCTTTTGGGGTCACGTTCATATAAAATTCATGAGTGAAAATGACAAAAAGATGACAGTCCAGATCACTTGTACCTATGATTCAACTCATGATTTGTCATCGAACATTTTGCTGGAATGTCACATATCTTTATAATCAGCAATAAAACTAACAACAACACACAAAATATTTATGTTCCATCTTATGGCTCATCCTGTTTGAGTGATTTTCTAAATGAAAAGAGGATGTTGTCAAAGAAATTTGTAGAAAAACTGCATGGATTTGAAATATAATGCCGAGCAGAAGAATAATGAAAGTATTTTTCCATGTTATGTCAGTCAATAATCCACTCACACGCACGCACACAACAATACAAGGCATGAAAATGCTAATGATTATTTGGGTGCGTGCCTGTCCAGTGTCCATTTGAATAATAGAAAAATTCGTTATCCGTTGTACACCTGTCATTAATTAACACCCAGGTTTATTTCATAGTTGATGTGTCTGAAAGAAAGACAATTTATGTAAATTTGCGTCAAAATAACAAATGACCGTAACTTAAAATATAAAGAAAGGCATTTAACTAAATTGCCTAGGTTGGAAAAAAGTTAATTTCCATAAGAATTCCATTGAAAGTTTACAGAACTCCAACCACATAAGAAAGGACATCCCGTGCAAATGATTATGGAGTGGTTAGTGAAAAATAAACGAAACGTAGAAATTAGTGTTAAAAATGTCAACGACAAAAAGGTTAAATTAAATTATCTATATTATATTTACCTGCGCTATTTAATTATATCAACTGCTATCTTTGATCTAAGCTTGGACAATTTTTTTATCATTTCGGTTCATTAGTTCGAGAGTTATCGCAAGCTGGCCAACCAGACGACTTAAAATTGTCTGAAACGGATTTCATTCACACATAATTTTGATCTTAAACCATTATTTCGATGAAGCCTATTTTTAATCGAATGTGGGTAAAAAAGTCTTAAGGGGAAATCCCAACATGCTGTTACAAATTTTGCAAATTAAAAGCGGTTTGACAAAAATATAAATATTCTTCATAAAAGGTATGCAACCATTGGATTTATGTACAAAACGCCACAATTCGAAGTTTTTTAAAAACCATTATTTCAAATTATAGTAAAACAATTAAAAAAAATTTTTTTCGAGGCAAGAGATACATCCTTGCTTATTTTTTTATACATAATACTGATCTATCATTTTGTGAATTTTCTTTCATCCCCAATAATTTTACCCTCTCACTATCCATTTGCACAGCCATAAATATTTATTCATTTTCGTCTCCTCATTTCTGTTTGTGGCCAAACTTTTTTAGTTTATTCGGTTAGTTGAACAACAGAATAACTTTTTTGTGAAAGTATTATTGGTAGGTATTATGGCTTCATTTACAGTTTTCTATTATCCATCATTAGATTTTGATTAAGCAAATAAATGGTTAAGTGTCTCTGTGCTAGTTCTTGTTTCAGAAAAAGAATAAACGTTGGACAGAAATATTATCAGGAAATCTTATAAAGAACTGCCGATAAAAGTTATAAATCCAAAGAAATGGAAAACCAGATGAAGTACGTGTGTGGCATTTGGGCATGGATATAGATGTGTGTGCGTGGATGTATTGGTTTTTTTTCTGATTGATAACATAAGTCCTGGCTTTGATTAAATATGTGATAATAGTCATATCATAATATACATTACTATGGATGGCAAATTGGAATTTCTTTACTGTGTTTCGTTTGCAATAATCCCTGCCCATTTGCTGTATCAGAAAAGAGTAATGATAAAAGTTACGCATTCAATATCAATAGCAAACAATTGAATATCTCTGGGAACATCCTGTTCTACAGTAATAATTACAAGCAGCAATAGTAATTTTTTATTATTTCTTTCCCACGAAATACTAAAAGTAGCAATATCTTATAATCAGGAATTATAATGTGAAATTAATACAGCTTTAACCACAAGGTACTAAGTATATATACAAGATACCGATTCGTTGCATAGGAAAATGCTTATTTCTCTATCTGTCTGGGCATTGTCAATTCCGAAGCTATTCATGTCTGACTTTTCTTCAATAAATATTAATGTAGTTTAAGTTTTCAAAGGAAGCAAATTTCCAATCATTAATAAATTCCAAATTCAACTACTCAGTACATTCATGTCATCTGTATTGTCGATAGTTGGTTGTGTGTATGCGACGACTGTTATAAAAGGAACATTGCAAATGGATTCCAATACGTTGCTGAGTGATTGTTATTTACTTACTCTAATTTCACTGGGAACACAATCTATGTTTCTCTCGCAATGTGTGTAGATGTTTGTGTTTGGATACTGAGCATGAGAAAAAAAAGAAATATTGAATAGAAATGTCAATTTGTTTGCGAACGACAGAGCACTGCAGGAAGCAGCAAATATTAAATTTGTCATAATGTTTAGGAATACATTTGAATGGTCCCACATGGAGAATGAATACATACGGGTTATTGCATGTACAATCAGACAACTCCTTCCCCAGTACTACTATATGGACATAAAAAGGTCAGTACCAGCATGTGAGCCTACATAGAAGATGGTGTTTGTAATTCGTAATAACCATTTAAGAACCAATATTTATTCTTTATTAGCGTGGAATTCTAATTCGATTTATACAAGCCCATCGATCACTATAGCTTACGACCGTAATTTCACTCTAGCTTCCGTAATTTCACCCTATCGTTATCATGTTGGAGTCGATTTAGCGATGTCCATCTGTCTATCTGGCTGGTCCACACGATAACTCTAGGAGAGTATAACTGATTTGGTATAACTGATTTTTTTTTTTTCAAAAATATATCCAATTGGAAGATGGACTGTGTCGGTCCACTCCTTCACAATAGTTCAAAAATGTTTGCTAAGTTCAGTTAAAGGGTCGTTTGAAAAGCGGTTTGAAACTTTTACCGTTGGTAATTTTTGTCGTTCTATTTGCAATGACACAATTTTTTAAAACTGGCTTCAATTAAATTGACCCAGTATCCAAAATGGCCAAAACTCCAAAAATCGTAAAATTTATTTTTAGCGTATATCAAGTTCATGACCGTCTACATCAGACACAAATTTCGGGATCCTCAATCACAAAAGTTTAATATGTGTACTTAAGGGCCTTCTGGTACCTAAATTAGGGTTGTGGTGGATAGAAAATTTAGGTTCGTTGCTTCTGTTATTGATTTTTGCACACTAAGAGAGTGGAAGTATTTAGCTGTTAGCAAAGCCTACAGATTACTTGTTTTACTTGTCTATATCGCACAAAAACTATGGAGGTATATTAGTTTTCCCTTGAAACCATATTAAAATCTAACTTAAAGAAGAATCTTTTGTGAACATCTGTTTCAATTTTGTAGTCAGTATCTGCATTGAAATTTATGTGGCTGTGTTCAAATCGAAATATCTATTTATATACATATGTGTAACTACAGCTGTAACATGCATACGTAGAAACATACATTTTTGTAAGTAATCCCTGTAGACTAAACGTATTTACATTCGGCGATTGCTGTAGCAGTTCTTAGAATAAGATGGTGGTTTTGGCAAGGGATCCTGAAGTCTGGCCGCAATAAATTGGAATAACGGTGTTACAAAAAAGTGAATTCTATTTACCAAATAACGATTGTTTTTCTCCCTTTGTATTTTTGTTGGCCAGAAAACAATTTAAATAAATTGAAACTTTTGCATTTTTCGAGCAACAACAAAATAGATAAAGCGAACAGATTCCGAAAAATTAGAAATTTCTGCTTCAACACAAAACAGCAACGTTCAGCATACAATGTTCTTGGAACAGACACTAGACCAAATGTTGCAATTCTATTTGAGTTTTTAAAAGGTGCTGAGGGGTTATGAAACCAAAATTTACCCATTCGGCAATAAGCATACATACCCTCAAATATAAAATTTATTTTTGGTAGTATTTTAACATTGGTTACATTCCCACATTTATTCATTAAATGAACTTGTCTATTATGATAATTACACTGTGCGACAACAAAAAAAAATGACAAGGAAAATCGAGTAGATTATGAAAGTAGAGCTAAAAATATGAAACACGTGTATCGGCGTTTTTAAAGTTTACGTCGGAAAGTAACCAAAATAGGCGGGGCAAGTTCCGCCCATTTTTAATTTCTTCGAAATATTCGAATTAAGATATCTTGGAATCCTTGCATTTCAGGTATATAGTGTCTTTGGCAACTTTACTCAGTAGGGTGTGGGGAATATTTTTGATAAAAATTTTAACCCTCATGCGGTTCATCAAAGGGGTCTTTTTTGTCCTTTTTTTGAAAATCTTTCAAAAACTCCTTAAAAATATAATCGTATCAAATCCAAATATTCTACAAAATTGCTCGCCATAAGATTTTACTATAGGTCTCAGAATACACTAAATCTGTAACTCTTGTCTTATCGCCAGGAATCTCTAATAATGAAAAACACGTTTTAGGGTTAAAGTCGGACTTCATCTGAGTTTATTCAAAATTGTCCCACAAAACATAATTTTAGAGAGATGATGTCAGAGACAAAAATATTTTTCATTAAATTTCACTATGGGTCACAGCATGAAAATCTCAGTATCAATTTTGCTGGAAAACATGAAAATATTTCCCAATTTTATTGATGAAAAATGTTTCCTTCTTTTTTCGAGTTGATACATGGAAGTAATATAAAACTTGGTTATAGGTGAAAAGTGTCAAAGGCTTAAAAATTCTACACAAAATTTCACTATGCGTTTCAAAATAAACCATGTATCTACGTATACTATTTCTTTAAAAAATTAGATTACAAATTTATATATGTATATTAGGATGAAATTATATGTTTTAATTTTGGACTGTTCATTTTACATAATTCCATACTGGATCAAACTCTAGCAAAATCCTTTACTTTTTGGGCATATTGTTAAAGAAAGAAATGTTCCAAAATAAATTTCATTGTGAGTCTCTGAATAAAAGAAATCTGTAACCATAACGTTTAACATTCTTAGCAGCCCTTGTTTTTGGTGTAGGGTTTAGGGCCGTATTTTACAATTTTTAACCAGATTGTCGTTGTGATTAAAAAATATAAATATCTTATTGATGGGTTTTCATTACAAATTCATACAGAAGATGTTGTGTGTTCAATTTAAAAAGATTTAAAAACATTTGTGGTGAATATATATTTGAAAAATATAGAAAACCCAGATCGGACCTGCCAAAATTGCGTATTTTTAATAGTGTTGACTTAAATTACGTATTTAGGATAAACCATTGGTTGCTTATATTGTATGTGAAAATACATTAGAGGTCTACGGCTATAGTCCAGTGAAAATATAGGTGTCATATGGGCTCTCACATGTACAATTTGGTGTGGTCCATAAAACTACAATGATGGGACTCACTCAAATTGATATTTCATTTCTTTAGTGACCCATAGTGAAATTTGATGAAAAATATTTTTGTCTCTGACATCATCTCTCTAAAATTATGTTTTGTGGGACAATTTTGAATAAACTCAGATGAAGTCCGACTTTAACCCTAAAACGTGTTTTTTTAATTTTTAGAGATTCCTGGCGATAAGACAAGAGTTACAGATTTAGTGTATTCTGAGACCTATAGTAAAATCGTATGGCGAACAATTTTGTAGAATATTTGGATTTGATACGATTACATTTTTAAGGAGTTTTTGAAAGATTTTCAAAAAAAGGACAAAAAAGACCCCTTTGATGAACCGCATGAGGATTAAGATTTTTATCAAAAATATTCCCCACACCCTACTGCCAAAGACACTATATACCTGAAATGCAAGGATTCCAAGATATCTTAATTCGAATATTTCGAAGAAATTAAAAATGGGCGGAACTTGCCCCGCCTATTTTGGTTACTTTCCGACGTAAACTTTAAAAACGCCGATACACGTGTCTCATATTTTTAGCTCTACTTTCATAATCTACTCGATTTTTCCCATCATTTTGAAAAAAATTGAATTTTGTTGCACAGTGTTACCGGACAATCTTATGTCAATTAGACCCGACAGATTGGACCACAAAAGTATGGCAAAGCTTTGTGAGGCACGTATAGTATTAAAACACAACACATGCGCAAAAAATTATGACTGACTTTGCTAAGCTTTAGGGGCATAATTTCTCGTTCTAAACAATAAAATCCATTACTAGAAATGTTTCAAAGGGAGAACAATTGTTTTTGCAAGAAAATAGGTCAATTACTCATTTCAATTGTTTTGTTGTTTTAAAGAGGATATTTTGTTTTAAACTTTAGAATTTTCTTCAATTGCAATTTAAAATATTTAATATTGTAAAGCCATTGGGCTTTACGTGGTACAATATTTACGTTACCTGCGATGTAAAGGCCTGTTCGTCCAGCATCTTGCACATGTGTTTCATTTCGATGGGTCGTTACTTGGGTATAGGAAATCCATTGGGCTCATGACATCGGTCAACCAAACGTTTGGCCGGCGTAGAAATTGCCATAGTTTGTCTAATGACCATACGTGTATCAAGTTCTATAAGTGTATTGGGTAAGTATAATGATAAAGGAATGGGTGTATTAAGATGGAATGCAATTTTAGGAAATAGCTGAATTTATAAACAAATTCGCAAAATAAATAAACGATTTATCAATTCATTATAATGCAATTAACTGAGGATTTATTTTGTATTTTCTCAAACGCTAACTAAAACATAAATGCGTATCATCCTAATATACATAAATAAAAATCAAATGTCGTTCGTTGGTAATGGAACCTGTTGAAAACGGCTGGACCGATTTGGATAATTATTTTTTCGAAATGTTCGCCATAACCCGACTTAGATTTTTATGTAAAGAAAACTATTAAATGGGCTACAAATTTTGTTGAATATCGGAGGGGGGTGGTACTTCCCCATTACTCTATTTCTGTAAAAAAAAAGCTACATCTATATAAATAAAAATCAAATGTCGTTCGTTGGTTATGGCATCAGTTGAGAACGGCTGGAACGATTTTTGACATGTTCGCCATAACCCAACTTAGGGTTTTATGCAAAGAAAATTTTGACCACGCCCACATTTACACCCACTATTTCAATTTTCAATTTTAATATTTTCAACGAAACCTACTGAACTGATTTTCCTGCAATTTAGAGGCAATGTACAGGGATGGTTCACTTTGCCATATTTAAAAAAAGCCATATCGTCGGTGCCATGATTAAGTGTTCCATAAGCCTTTTTTGACATTTTGAGATAAAGGTACATTACAAGGTTTTGAACCATGCTCTTTCAGATTTTTTGGTCGGTTTTTCTCTATCTCTTATAGTTTCTGAGATATTCAGATGCCAGTATGTTCCATATTCGCCTTTTGATCCAAAAAATCTTGTCGTTTTGTTTCATATCCATAAAGCCTGGCGTATGGAACAAAACAACTTTGAACTTTTTAATTCCATATCCATGTCGTTTGGCGTATGGAACGAAAGGACTTGGTTTAAAATCTGAAGAATAATAGTTTCTAACCCCCAGTTTTTGTAAAAATGTTTATTCTTTTCACACGAACTGACAAATTTTGTAGATCGATTTACTCGATTTAGCGCAAATGTAGAGCGCTGATTTTTAAATGAGGAATCCTTAACGATATATGGAACGGGTATACTAAAAATTAGATGTGTATGTCATCTGGGGGCTGAGCTATGAATGCCTAAATTATTACGAATATAGACGAACGAACAAAAATAAGTTACAAAAACTGGGGGTAAATCCAAATATTTGTGTATATTGTATTGTTATATGAAAACGAAAATTTATCAATCGTTTAAACTAAAATTCCTAGTTTAAAGACAAAATTTTGATGTAAGTCCACAAAAATATACGCAAAAACATCCATTCGACTTGAAGCTAGTATGGACAACGACTACAAAAATGGTATTATAAGAAAAACGCGTTTAAATGTTTTACGTTACCCCACAGATGCAAAATATCAATCCGTTTTGTCCGATCGAAATTTTTACCACAAAAAAAAAAATAACGATAAGTAGAGGCAATTCCTTAAATAAATGTTAAGGAAACCTATAATAATGGTCCTTATTGTATTTATATGAGAAAAATAAATGTTTCATTTAAAGTCCTGATTTTTAAACTCCACTTCATATAAGGGAGGTGGAACACGATTGATAAAAAGTTTTTTGGTTGAAATTTGACAAAACGTGTTCCATGTGACACAAACTGCCAAAAACATGAAAGAAAGATTCCATGGAACAATTCAGCAACTTTTTGCAATTATAAAAATTGGCCATAACTTCTAGACTATCACCGATATCTGACTAAAATAAACTACTGATGTATTCTATGAACTGAGCTCTTAAAGTATTGGACTATTGCACCATTTTTATCCTGTATGGTCTTAAACATTAACTTGAGTTTTTCTCGAATCAGGAAATATAAAACACAAAAAGCATCCGATTTGAACAAAAAAGACATTTTCTTTAAAGAAATATTCACCATGTGTTCTAAAAATGTCAGACGTGTTGTGGTCAACACTTTTGTTAATTATAGCCGTAATATGTTCTAACTAGTGATCATGATTGCGTGATTTATTTGGTCCTTTAAAAAAAGTAATATTTATAAAGATCTTGATTTTTCAAAATAGTCTGGCTTAATCCCTTTTGTTGTTTTAATATTTAAAACAACAAGTTTATTAGTGGAGAAGGTTTGGCATTGTTCGCCAAGGGGTAAGGCAAGGAAGACTAGTTTCGATCCACGCCACTGGATCTCATCAGTTCCCTTTGTTTCTTGTTTGTGGATATTCTCCACCGAAGTTATTTTTCAATAACTTCTTCAACAAGGAACTTTTTATACCCAAACATCAATCGTCAGCTCGAAGTATAAACGTAAACAAAGAAAACCCTTCAATGAGAAGTTTTTCTTTGGGTACCTAACACAACTCCGACGAAAGTGTTTGGGTATGTGCATTTGTTGAAAAATCAACGACACATACGAGTGGAAGAAGGTTTGCTTTGTTTCGTAAACACTTTCGTCGGAGTTGTGTTAGGTACCCAAAGAAAAACTTCTCATTGAAGGGTTTTCTTTGTTTACGTTTATACTTCGAGCTGACGATTGATGTTTGGGTATAAAAAGTTCCTTGTTGAAGAAGTTATTGAAAAATAACTTCGGTGGAGAATATCCACAAACAAGAAACAAAGGGAACTGATGAGATCCTGTGCCGTGGATCGAAACTAGTCTTCCTTGCCTTACCCCTTGGCGAACAATGCCAAACCTTCTCCACTAATAAACTTGTTGTTTTAAATATTAAAACAACAAACGGGATTAAGCCAGACTATTTTGAAAAGTCAAAATTGTAACAGCTATCCCAATTAAATAAACGCCACCAATGTTCTATTTATAAAGATCTTTTCGCGAATCAATATTTTAAACATATCAATGTTTATACAAATCTGTTGGCGGATCAGTACTTTAGTTCATTGTAACCGTTTTTCTTCTGTTTTAGCCGCGTTCATTGGGTTGGAACGAATAAAATAGGTAAAATGAGAATAGGGGGTAGGAAAAAGAAAAGTTGTTCGTTATATCGGGCGTTCATTATAAACGTGTTCGTCTGTAACATTCTTATTAAAGCCTACTTTTAAATATCATATGTTTAAATATTTGAAACAGTGCTTAAATTCGTCGCTATCAGCTTGTGCTTTAAAGCGGGACTGAAAATCCTAACAAATTGTAAAAAATTCTACTCGCGGGGTAACAATTTTTGTTTATTATAATTGTGGTCTTTTCAATACATTATTTTCCCAAAACTACTGAACCTAATGTCATGCAATTTTCAGAAAATGTTCAGGAATGTCCCGTGGTTCAAAATGCTATGTATTTGTGGACGAATTTCGGGGGAATATTGTTTTATAAACGCTATATTTGCTAAACCTATGAGTGCATCGGCTTGCAAATTAATTTTCGAGACAACGGTGGTTGCGCCCCCGATCAAAAAACGATATATCTACAAATTCCCTTAAATGGTTAGGTTCAACGGTCCATCAGCCATGAAAAACTAAAACATATAAGTTTAAATAAGCGGAGAATTGGACTTAACCATTTTTTTAACTTTAATAATTAGATCGATTTATAATAAAGACAGATGACATGGGCGATAATAAATCCTAAACAGCATCAATGCGCGAAAAAATCCGACAAAGTTGATAAATTTAAAATACTGCTCGATTTGACGATGGACCGACGAAGTGAAGTAGAAAATACCTATTTTTGAATTGTCAAATAGAAAGTCCATATAAGGTTGTCATTAAAATTCATGACGACGGGCCAGCAAAGCGGACCGGGCATCTTCAACAATTCTTTGGCATGGCATCTATACCAATTCCCTAGAATAGCATTTTCACTAATCTTTGGCATGTCATTTTGACCAACCCT
Source organism: Musca autumnalis (assembly GCF_047663935.1). Lineage (NCBI taxonomy): Eukaryota > Metazoa > Arthropoda > Insecta > Diptera > Muscidae > Musca > Musca autumnalis. Next base: position 5,900,856 of record NW_027411644.1, on the reverse strand, counting down.
TTGGCATGTAATTTTCACGTCTTGTTCGGAAAATGGAAAATGCTGTATTGAAAAATGATTTTCATTTTTTTTATTTTATTAATTCAAAGGAATTAATGAAATAACTATAATTTATTTATCATCATAAAGTTTACATCTATAATTGCAGTTTGTTCTCGTTGTTGTAACAGTAGTTAATATGATTGTATTCTCATTTTTCTGCTTAATCTGACTCTGGGTCTATCAGTCGTAAGAATGTGGCTATTTCGCTATTTATATGGTTTGTAACCACAAAGCTGCAAACTTAATTTTCTTAGCAGGATTGGTAGGGCAATTGAACAGGAGCAGTGTGTCGTGGGGGCCTGTGCTGTATGCTGGGCAGATGTTTTCCACGGTGTCATCAGTACCTGCCCTATAGGAATTTTGACGGCTGCACCATCCCGAGCGTATTGACCCAAAACTACTCTGGTTTGTCCTGACAGCTGGCGCTTCTCAGCTGCGATAGATGGTGGATGTTCTCCAAGGACCGCATGCACACGATAACTGTTTACTGCATCTGCGACTGCATTCATGTGAATGCTACTTAAACCTGGTTGAAAGGCTTGTTGATCTAGAGGTTCTCTCTTGTAACGTTAGACTTCACTTTCTAGATTATGAAGACCCCCTGGCTGCCTGGGTCTGTGGTCTGAATTCTGCTATCATCGACCATGACATTCAACTCTATTGTTCCCAACTCTGCCGCCCAGGTAGTGAACAGAGTGGCCGTAGATTTATTGGCTGGTATTTGCATATTCCTCGCGTGGATAAAATGGTAAGATCAGACAAAAAGGAGTTCAGTCTTTCACAATTGTTGTCAGGGAAGGCACCTGTAATCATTCGCATACGTTACGATCTCAATGCCGTCTGCAGCGTTTGGAATTCAGAAGAGGTTTTCTTCACTCTACGGGTCTTGGGACTTCTTGATCCTAAATTCTACGTACTACTATCGTCCACACTTAAAATTTATTATCCAACGTTTCAAACTTGGACGGTGCGTAGTCTGCTCGATGACATCAAACAACGAGGGTACTTGACAATATCAAAGGGCTTTGCTAAATCAAGTGTCACTATCACTGTTCTATCGCACGGCTTTCTCTGAGTGAGTCCTCGGCTAATATGGAGATGGAGATGACCTTCAGCGCAGTTGTTGTGCTGCTTACGGATCCTATGCTATTGATCGGCAACTGGAAAGTTATTTGTGATGCTGGAAGAACTATAGCCACAAGGGTCCTTGCTACGGGCGACAAAAGCGAAATCGGTTTGTAAGATTCACCTTTGCTGGCATCCTTTTCGGGCATCAGTAGCTGGCCTATTTTCCAGACTTCGGGAACGATGTGTTTGGCAAGCGACAGGTTGTACATTTAAGTGACAAACTTGACTTCCGGCCGTCCCAGCTGTTGCAGTCTAAACACCTAGCATAATAAATCTTACATTGCTTTAAACGTACATATTTAGATAAATAAAAGAATATATACATGTGTAAAAATAAAAACACAAAATTCATCTCTATTGGATCGATGGAATCTATCACGACTTCCTTTGAATTGGTTCAAATGCTGATGAAACGATCGGATCTTTCACGACTTTCTTCGAATGGGTTCAAATGCAGATGAAAAGGTCGGATCTTTCACGACTTCATTTGAACCAATGCAAAAGATCCAGTGAAATCATGGCATCTCATGGAACCACTTCCATAAAATTTTGCTGGGATAGTCTCGATAATGCGGACCCTCGCTAATCCGGACACTAGAATTGTTTACACTGTAGACTCTGTAATCCAGACTTCACATATTTTTCTGACCTCGATAGTCCGGACATCAATATTTTTTTCTCAATTTGAGTATTATATTCTTATTTATTTCCTTGACGTTCATTCTTAGCAATAGCAATTGGTGTATAAATAGGAAAAAATAAAGTTTTTCAGAGTTTTTGGTCCCAGTCTCGACCAAAGTTGACTCAGTTATACAGCCATGAAGATGTCGATATGGAGCTAAATATCTGAATCAGTCGAATGAAGCAACAGTATTTAAAACATAGTGCTGGGTGGCTTAGTTCCCTGTTGGTGTTGAGTGTTTCTTTCCTCTAAAGGAATTTGTAAGTGGCCCAACGACTAGTGAGAAACTCTTTCAGGAGCACGTAATGTATACCAAGGATATTTTATATAGGAATTTAAACAAATTGGAACGTTTGAATTAATAGTTTAGTTGTTATTGGGATTAAAAGCTGAACGAGGAAGCGAGTAGAGGACCAATAAATTAATAAAACAATCGTATGACTCCCTTTTGGGTGCCACCGTGGTGCAATGGTATGCACGCCCGCCTTGCACGCAGAAGGTCGGGGGTTCGATTCTGCGGCCAGGCAACATCAAACATTTTTCAACGGTGGCAAAATACCCCTCAGTAAAGCTGGCGACATTTCCTGAGTATTTCAGCCTTGAAAAACTTCTCCACAAGTGGTGTCTTAAGACACGCCGTTCGGACTCGGCGATAAACAGTAGGTCCCATATCATTGAGCTAAATATGAATCGGGGTGCACTCATTGATATGAGAGAAGTCTCCCTTGTCCCGTATGGGATGTTGTGGAACAATGTTTTTTATGACTCCTTTTAATGTTCCTTCATTGACATTCAAATTCACGGGTAACTACGGGTTATGTAACCAACAGATTTAAATTCCAGTTTGTCTTATTTGTAGTTCTGAAACTAAAATGTAAAGCTATATAATTATTCATAAAACAATATCCCTTTTTTTTTTTGGTTTCAAGGGCGAGATGAAGTCATTCACCATAATGACAGAAGTGCATTTTAAGAGACTCATGTCAAATAATTTGGTAGCCAGGAAATCTGATCTCAGTCTTAAAATGGTCACAACCCATCACATTTGCTAAATACACTGTGTAACAGTTTTAAGGTAATCTTGTGCAAACAATTTGAACTGAGAATTTTTTGAAAGTACGACAAAAAAAGATAGTTGCGTTTTGTTGTGTCAGATCCAACTTGGATTTTATGGTCCCATCTAAACATGATTAAATGTTGAATTTCTGGGCTATATTTCTGAAACCAATGCGAATCTTATCCAGACCTCTGAGGCAAACCTGTAGATAAGAGCAAGAAGAAAATATTTGGAGCAATAATGAACTCGAAAAACTACATTTATTGACTCAAATTTTCTGCACCATAGCTCCAAAACTGTTTAATTTTTCTTTATATTTCCTTTTGGAAAAAAATATTCGGTGGAATGCATTACGCAACTCCTCAGAACATGCCATTGTTGTTATTTTTAGTATATTTTTCAACGACAATTTAATAAATATGTCAATAATGTGGTTAAACCCCAAATGCGAGAATAAACTGCTCATATGAACAGTGTTTAAAATACGTGTTGTAAACGATATGAGATATGAAAATACCTCTGAAACAACATGAAATAAGCATTTTAGAGTTTCAGAATGCTCTGAACAATTGCTGAGAACATTATTTGGAAGATTTTTACAAAAGGATTCTTGGTTCAACTCCCAGTAAAAACTGTAATTTTAGCCCGTTTTAAATGTACTACTCGGTAATCCGGACAATTCCATAATTAGGACACCGCCGAAACATGTCGTGTCCGGATTATCGAGATTATACTATATCTCTATTGTTTTGAGTTTAATGCAATGCCACACAAAAACCACAACAATAAACCAAAGTTGTTTAATTTTGTGTTTAATTTTCCTTGTCATAACGAAATATTGCCTCCTATTATTTAAATTGACGATTTCTTTTTTGCATTGCATTGCAATATTCTTTTCTCTTTCTTCCCTACTTCTTTTTTCGTTTGAATAGGTCTAGTCAACGAAAAGAATATCATGCCACAACCGAATATTTGTTTTATAAAAACTATGTAGAGCGTTTTCCGTATCCGGATCCCTAGTGGCATTCCACATACCCATAGTGATGATGGCAATCACGTACGCTCTGACCATTCCATTGTTACGGAAGAAGGCTCGATTTGCTGCCGAACATCCGGAAAACGAATTATCTCGACGGTAAGTTTATTGCACACTTTCTTTTTGTAAGTTGGTGGTTACTTTGTCAGTGTTAATGTGAACGTATCGAGATGTGTCAGGAGTGGTTTTTATACCCTCAGCATTTATGCTAACGAGGGTATATACACTTTCATACGGGCAAAATGTGTCTCATCGAAATAATAGGTTTAGACCCGATAGCACGATAATTCGCGGACTGACCAACCGATTTGGTTCAAAATTTTGCCTTCGTCATATTTTGTACAAACTTAGTTTCAGTTCGAAAACGGTAAATATCGGTCCACAACATCCCCCCAATATTTAAAAAAATGTCACTAAAATTATATGCACGATATCTCTTGAACGGGGCAACCAATTTGAAACTCAACATTTGTATCTAAGTGCAGTTTACGGTCTCTTCGAAAATCCTTTTGAAATGTATGTTCGTTGTGGTCCTGTTTAAAGCTATATTATGTTTTCCATGTCTATTGAAAAGATATGACTTCCAAAATAAGATGTACTTCCATAATGGACCATGTCGGTCCATTGCTTTAAGTACCTCCTCCGCAACACTTTTAAACTTTAATCCTAATCCACATTTTGTCGTCAAGTTCAAATGTCCAAAAAAGGGCCACAAAATTCTGAATAGACCCTAAATACATTCGATCTGTCCGTAGATGACAGTTTCAAGTCACACAGACTGAGAGTAAATTTCCTTCCGCAAAGCCAACTGATACTTTTTTACTTGTCATATATGATACCGATTCGTTGCATAAGGAAAACAACTTCTATCTCTATCTGCCTGGGCATTGCCAATTCCGAAGCTATCTTAAATAAATTCCAAATTTAACTATTCAATTCATTCATGTGATCTGCATTGTCAACGGGCGGTTGGTGTGTGTGTGTGTAAACGAATGCTGCCAAAGGAACATTGCAAATGGATTGCCATACATTGCTGTTTGTTGCCACTGTGTGATTGTCATTTACTTATTCTAATTTCATTGGGAACACAATTTAAGTTTCTATCTCAATGTGTGTAGATGTTTGTGTTTCGATTCTGAGCAGAAGAAAAAAGAAATATCAAATTGTTTGCAATCGACAAAGCACTGCAGGATGCAGGCAATATTAAATTTGTCATAATGTATAAAAACATTTGCATATTCAATTTGATATCTCACATGGAAAATGAACACATATGAGTTATTGCAGGGGCAATCGGGCAACTCCTTACCCAATACTACTGCCTACATAGAAGATGGTCTGACCATGTGAGACATTTGTCAAATATTAAACAAAAACTATTTCCCATAACTCATTTCGTAACTCATCGAAATAATCATTTAGGAACCAACATTTATATTGTTACGAATGTAACTTGTAGATTTAAGTTAATTTAGACTAATTTCTTTTAATTTAAGAATTTGAATTGTAACGTAAATTTCATTAAGCATTACTCTATAAGAATTCCAATCACTACTTTTTTATGATCTCGTTGTACGCTTTCAGTTCTCTATATTTTACAACAACAACTGTATAAAGCTCATTGCTTAGTCCTTATTTACACTGTTTACTTAGCTATTGTTTTTGTACTCTTTCTTTCTTTTTACTTTGACTATACGATTATTCTTCTGAATTGTAACCCCTTCTGCTCTCCCTTATTTATTAGAACAGCCCCATTACTTGTTTACAACTCACCGGTCTGTTTGTCTGTGCGTAGATGTGTGTATTTGCCAATTGGTTAGCAGTTCGTCTGAACATTGTAGAAGCTCCTAGATCGAGGAGACTACAACAGTCTATGTAGCAGCGGGCACATATAAATACGGGAAAGGAGAAGCTGGATGTTAGTTGTGAATAATAAACCGCGAGCTTTAAACCGTAAGAGTAAGGAAGTAACCTAAATAGAGTAAAGCTGTGTGCTTACTAGTTACTAGAGATAAGCTTTGGTCTAGTACAGAAATAAAGTCTTGTGTGAATAACTGAAGTGAATAACGTCAATTAAGCATTTTAAATCGTAATCCATAACGAACCCTGTTTTATTTGGTACAGATCGTATCAGGGAATAAAACAATGTCTTCACGGGATTAAGTTAAAACCCTAATCCTGTAACAATATATTCCTTATAAGCGTGAAATTCTAATTCGATTTACATATATATGTCCAGATCGGTGGACACTATCACTTCAGCTTTCGAACAGACATGTTTGTAAGTAATGTAGACTAAATGTATTTACATTCGGCTAATGGTGTAGCAGTTCTTAGAATCCGATGGTGGTTACGGCATGGAACCCTGAAGTCTGGCTGCAATAAATTGAAATAATGGCATTACAAAAAAACGGGGAATTATTTTTACTCAAGCTTGCGGTTAGAAAACATCCTCATAAACTATCTTTATAGATCCAAATTGAAGTCGATGTAGATATGTCCATCTGTCTATCTGGCTGGTCCACACGACAAGCGATTTGGTCCAAACTTTGTACATGATAATATTTCTTCAAAAATTAGGTGACATTCGCAGATGGACTATATTGGTCCACTCCTTCGGATACCTACTCACAATATTAAAAAAGTTTGTTAAGTTCAGTTTAAGGGCCGTTCGATCGGTTTGGATTTTTACCGTTTTTTTACTTGTTCTGATTGCAATCAAACAATTTTTCAATTTTTCGCTTAAATGCTGTTCGAGGATAGATTTGAAATGCTTAATGAAAGTAGTCTTTCTTTACCTGATCCCAATGATATAATTTTTTCGTGGGCACATCGAACGATTATATCGAAAGGAGTGACCCCCGAAGTTATGTGGGCAATGCCGCTACATACATAATTTAAATTAGGGATATGGTCATAGAAAATTTAGGCCCCCCACTCATTATATCGGTTTTTACACACTTATAGGTTGGAGGTATTGTTGCTGTTGGCAAAGTCGACAGATTATTTTGTCTTTGTCTACATTGCAAAAAAGCTGTGGTGGTATAATATTTTCCGCTGAAACCATTTTGAATCTAACATACAGGAAAATCTTGGTGAACATCTGTTTCAATTTTTTAGTCAGTATCTCCATTGAAATTTATTTGCCTCTGCTCAAATCGAAATATCCATTTATATTTATGTAACTACAGATGTAACAGTCATACATAGATACAGACATGTTTGTAAGTAATGTAGACTAAATGTATTTACATTCGGCTAATGGTGTAGCAGTTCTTAGAATCCGATGGTGGTTACGGCATGGAACCCTAAAGTCTGGCTGCAATAAATTGAAATAATGGCATTCCAAAAAAACGGGGAATAATTTTTACGAAATACAGCTTGTTTTTCCTTTTATATTCATATTGGCCAGAACTAAATTAAAATAAATTGAAACTTTTGTTTTTTTGTAACAACAAAATAGTTAAAGCGAACAGATTCCGAAAAATTAGAAATTTATGATTCAATACAAAACAAACATCTACTTACAAAATTGCAACGTTCAACGTACAGTGTTCTTGGAACTGACACCAGACCAACTGTTGCAATTCTATTTTAAAAGGTTTTTAAAAGGTGCGGAGGGGTTATGAAAGCAAAATTTACCCATTCAGCAGTAAGCATACCTTGAAATATAAAATGTATTTTTGGTAGCATTTTTGACATTGGTGACATTCACACATTTATTAATTAGATGAGCTTGTCTACAATGATAATTACCGGATAATCGTATGTCAATTAGACCGAATAGATTAGACCAGACAAGTATGACAAAGCACTGTGAGGCACGTATTGCATTAAATCACAACACAGGCACACAGCTAATGATGACAGAGTTAGCTTTGCATCATTTCTCCTTCTAAGCAATAAAATCCATTACCAGAAAATTTTCAAAGGAAGAATAATTGCAATTGCAAGCAAATTGGTCAATTAGTCATTGCTCTGGTTTTTTAAAGAGGATGGTTTGCTTTATACTTTCGAATTTTCTTCAATTACAATTCAACATTTTTAATAGTGTCTTTTGTTTTTCTTTTGTGGGCTATTGGCCATTGGGCTTTACGTGGTACAATAGTTACGTTACCTACGATGTGCGTCCAGCATCTTGTACACGTGTTTCATTTCGATGGGTCGTTACTTGGGTATACGAAATCCATTGGGCTCACGACATCGGTCAACCAAACGTTTGGCCGGCGTAAAATTGCCATAGTTTGGCTAATAGCCATACTTGTCTCAAGTTCTATAATTGTATTTGGTAAGTTTAATGGTAAAGGAATGGGTGTATTAAGGTGTAATGAAATTTAAGCAATTAGATGAATTTATAACATATTTGCAAAAAAATAGTTATCAATTCATAGTAAAGCAATTAACTGAGGATTCATTTTGTATTTTCTCAAACGCTAAATTAAACATACATGCGTATCAACCTAATATTAAAAAAAATATAACTCTATTGTGTTGAGTTTAATGCAATGCCACACAAAACCCCACAACAATAAACCCAAGTTGTTTTATAGTGTTTTAAGGATAAAACTGCAACAATGAATTTTGATAACTTTTCCTTGCCGTAACAAAATATTGTCTCCTATTATTTACATTGACGATTTTTTTTGCCATAACATTGACATTGCAATATTCTTTTCTCTTTCTTCCCTACTTCTTTTTCGTTTGAATAGGTCTAGTCAACAAAAGAATATCATGCCACAACCGAATATTTGCTTTATAAAAAATATGCAGAGCGTTTTTCTCCCTGGTGGCATTCAGATGTTAATCACGTACGCTCTGACCATTCCATTGTAACGGAAGAAGGCTCGATTTGCTGCCGAACATCCAGAATGCGAATTATTTCGTTGGTAAGTTTGTTGCACACTCTCCTTTTGTTGTTGCAGTTGTAAATTTCATTGTTGTTACTTTGTCAGTGTTAAGGTGAACGTTGCCAGGAGTGGTTTTTATTACTCACATTACCAAGGAAAAAATATAAAATGTGGAAACAATTGCAATTTGTGGACATTAATTGTTCGGTTTTTGCATTCACATTAAATTTTTAATTTGTTTTTTGTTATTGGTCTTCAATTTTGTGAATGCTGATGTTACTTTTATATGTCATATAGAATGCTTTTACAGAATGTGTTATTTTTCAGGGCTCCGGTATTGATTGATATAAGCGATATATAATATTTCCTAAAAACTTTGTTATGCTTATCTACATAATTAATTCAAAGGAAGAGTTTGTAAAAAGTAACAAATATTTTTGAACAGATTTCTGCTACTTTGAATGTTTGGGCTTTGCAGATTTTTAAAGCCCTTTTTGGATGGTTTGTTAATGGTATAAGCTCTTTTTGTATTTTAAATGCCTTATAGGAATTTAGACGGCTGCACTATCCTGAACGTAGTTGAGCTAACGACATTCACGCGTTAGTTGTTTAGGGCATGCAACAACCGCATCTGTGTGAATGTTATCGAAACCAGCTTGATAGACTTGGTGATCTAGGGGTTCTCTCTTATACCATTGGATCTCTCTATATGATAAACATCATTTCTGCCATACCTAGACGGGGGCGTCCTATCCACTATACGGTGGAGATGATTCTCACGGTAGCAACCGACTAAGTACTGCAATGAGAGCATGTATTGCTGCACTGGAAGAATCTTCGTCACCTAATGCAGATAGTCCACCAAAGACATGAGCAGGCACCCTGTTGTAGTTCTCTGGGTGGCGTTCCGCCTTTCACTTATATTCGCCGACCACACTGCCGCCCCCACAGTTTAGCAAAGGCTGACCTATTGCGTTATATGTGCTCAACAAGGTTTCTTGGTCTACGACGCACAGTGCACAGTGGATCCACTTGTATGGAGAAAGTGGCCAAAAATATTTAGAGTGTAAAAATCAAGCCAATGCGCCGGATACAGCTTTGTGCTGCTGCGAAGAGTGTTTTAAGAAACCACGAGCGTAACATTCTCCCCCCTTTCCCCTCTGGAGGGGTTATACGGTAAGAATTGTTTTATGCTGTTAATACAAAATGACATGAAGAAAGGTTCCGATTACCTTATGATGCAAAGATGGGCTTGGGGAAACAAAACAATCTCCAAAACAACATAAAATCCAACCAATTTAGCGAATTAAAAAATCAAAATGTTTGTCTGAAAATTGGTAAAACCTTTAATATAGATCTTATAGCGTTCTTCCTGGAAGGCACGTACCGCCAACCCAAGACAAATTTGGAAGAAGATTTCTTCATCTTGCCACTGACACCAATTATGTTAATGTACGTGGTCAGATAACAGAGTTATACGCTAATATATACAAAGAAACCCTATTCTGGGGCAGCTTTAGTCCGCAACCCACCATTTATAGTCTGGCACTAGATGGCAGCTGATTTCAATACTGAATAATCTTAAACCCATGACGTACTTTGGAAAATTATTCCTGAGGTGGGCATCATGACTAAAACCTTAGGTCAAATTTAAGTATATGATCGAATAGGCATTACAAAATGCACTAAGAAAATATGCAGCTAACTAGAATTCCATAACACGCTAAAACACAATTTTTTAATGAAAATTAAGCTATTACCTCTTTTATTTTAAATATATTAACTTGCACATAAAATTTAGGTTGTACTCACAACAAAAAATATTAGTCAAATGTTCCGATTTTTGAAGCTGTTCTTAAGAAGATCGCGTTCGAATGAAACAAAAACTAATATATTTTTAAAAAGGCCCATGTCATAGCTGTCAGATTTGCCAGATGCTGTATCAAAATTTTGAAATTATTTTTTTTATTTTTGGCCAATGGGTGGATCCACTGTGCAGTGGCTCAGAATCGTTTTTTCCTGGTCAAAATTCTGTAACTTTTGAACGGATAGAGATATATTCATAATTCTTTTTTTGTTAGACAGATAACACAATCAGCTTTCAGACGAATTATAAGCGGTCAAGTTCGGTCTGGTAGTTGCAGAGAAATTCAAGGTCAAAGTTAAACTTTTGATTTTTTTTAACTATTTTTCATCAAAATATGAGTGTTTTTGTGGTTTTTATATTTTCCTATGTATTAAAATGGTCAAACACCAACAAATAAAAACTAAAAAAAAAATTCGAAAAAATGTCAAAAAAAATGTTTTCAAAAATTTTTAAAAAAAAATTTTACAAAAAAAAAATAAATATTTTCAAAAATTAAAAAAAAATTCCTTGGGTTTTAATAAAACGTATATAACTCGTATAAAAACTCATATACTCAAAAAAGTTGTAATTTGTGTCAAAAAACTGTAATTCATATAGAAACAGTATAGAAAAGCACATATTTTTACACATGTAATTTTAATAAATTGAAAAAAGTGTTAAACGGACGGAACGGGACGGGTACAAAAGTATATATGGGCTGGAAGAGGAGACTTTCGGGCATTTGTCTGTGGAAACAGAACTTTGTTCCATGTTGTTTCACAAAAGTTCTAGTCCACTAAATTTGGAATTTCGTAAAATTTAGTACCCGAGGAAAAATAAAATAGATCATGTTGTGTAAACGCTACGGTAATTTACTAAAACGATTGTTAAAGGCCACAATCTTACCTACCTTACAAAAAAACAATGAGCACAATAACTGTTATAGTTTCAGAGAAATAGCTTCGTCTTTCTCCAGAAATTTGCAAAAATGCCGTATTTCCCAAAAATGGGGAAAATGCTCGTCTTTAGGGGCACGCCACGCCCACACCTTCCAATATTTGGGCCTAATTTTTTGGTTTACTTAGTTTCAATATGTTTACTATCGAATCTCATATAGAAATTAAATATCTTTGACAAAACAAAATTTTGATTTTTGGCCAGGAAAATCGATTCCTGAACCATTGTGCGACGTGAACATGTTGTCGAATGTAAACGCTAGAATCTTGAGGTAGTTAGTGGTTGGAATTCTGCTATTATCGACCCTGCTTTTCAGCTCAGTGTTCAACTCCGCAGTCTATGTGGTGAACAGCGTGGCCATATATTTAGTGACGGATAGTTGCACATTTCTCGGGCGGAAAAAGTGGAGAGATCAATCATATATGAAGTCAGCCTTTTACAAGTGACATCTCCGAATCAGTCCGAGTAACACCGCCAAACGTTACTGAGGTCCTAGCTGCCACATTTCAAGGTTTCGAAAGTGACATAACCGTTTTCTTCAATTCATCAATTCGGTTCCAATGTTGCAACTGTTCAGATGATTTATCAACTTGTTCCGCTTATACTCACCGACTGGCTTGTTATCTTCCAGTGTTTATAGAAATATAGTCTGACCCAAGAAAAACAACAGCTCGCCAGGTGAGGTCATTTGTCCGACCAGGTGGCAGACACGATGGTAATATCTGGTGAACTGTTACACTCTCCGCTAATTTTGCGAACTCATTGACAGTGCAAAACGTAGAGCTATTAATTTGACCAGCTAGCGCTATGCCCCTCTCGTCATTGCCGAGGGCGGAATGCCACAACTAATGATGAGCATTACAGTCCCATAAGACCAGTCGGTTATGACCGGCCGAAAGTACGCAATCCTGGCCCTATAACCAGGAAAATAGCTATTTTTCGGCAGTGTGTATACGTTATGCAACTCTGTCTCGGCGATATCACTCCTGACTGCTACGTCGAGGCTCAAGCGAGATATGTCTGTATTGAACGGACTGGTGCAACAGACTGGTGCTAGTCGCCAACCTCCACTTCTTGTGCGATCCTTCCTCAGTACGTTGTAACCATTTAAACTCTGTATGTTGCAGTTCCTGTTGAACTTCGTTTCATGCAACGCCGCGACCATAATATTCTTCTTTTCTTTCTGTTTACAAACACTGATGCCCTAAGCCGGTAATAGAATGTAAGGTGAACACTAAACTTGAGGAAAAATAATTATGCTGTAAGGTAGATATCTTCGGACACTTTCATACATCAACAATAGCACAGTATAAAAATAGAAAAACTGTTTTTTTTTTAATCTTTTATTTACGCCACCGAGAGCAACAACACACATTTTCACTTTAAACACTTTTATTCCTTCAACAAAAGAGTTTCTAAACAATCATTTCAGACCGGCAAACAACCATGAAAATGTCAATATGTTATCCATGCTTTCTAAAACAATAAATTTACACGAAACTATAAACACCAAGTTTAAATAAATTACGATAATATTTGTTACCAGTATTACAAGTAGCAGCTAGCTGCAGTTCTATCTGTGAAGTGTTAATACATAGACGACAAAAAATCCCCCTCAAAAACATGTTACTTTTCTGTTGAAGAAATTTGAAAGCCACATTTTTACTCCCCCATGCAAAACAATTAGCCAACCAAACAAACCACTAAAACACATTTTCATGTTAAAACTGCAATAATCATTCTCCCGCGCTACCATAAACTTCCTGGCACCATTATTGCTGGTTGGTGATGCGGTTGAATGATTTTTGTTTTCCCCGAAAACGTTTCAATTCGGCTTGTTTATGCCTCCTCCATCATAAATGTAGCAATTTTTTTTTTGCCGTACGCAAAAAATACCTTCAACAAATATTGAATTTGTCACATATAAACCCTGCAAAATTAACACTAGCCTACCGTTTAGGGATGGAAAATTGTGTATCCATTTACACAATACTATATACATATATTAAATGTATCAGAATTTTAATCTAATTTTAATCTACTTGGCTCTAATACCAATTTTTATTTTTTTCCTTATGAACTATGATTGATCATGCTTAAAACCATTTGAAAGCTATGAATCACCAGTGTTGCTTATAAGCTCGAAGTAGTGTTTCTTTGTTAAAGGACAAATTCATCAATATCTATTGAGTTTGCGCTGTCTTCAGGTCTTAAATCATAGATATGTCTGAAATGAAAATAAAAAATTCGCCTTTTTTAAGGGAGGTATCAAAACTCTCATTTGCTTCACTTTTAAAAATAATTGTCACAGTTTGTATCTTGTTTTTCACTTTGAAGTGGCAACATTTTCCCAACGGTTGTACGTGACGAAAATGCATTAAAACACTAAAAACACAACAGCTACTGACTGTTTTGAGCTGGCAAATAACAACCCCATTCGAATATAAAAACGCAATTCTATCTTAGCCGAGCCCCAATTGCATACACAAAATAGAAAATATAGAGCAAGAGAGACAGCCATTTGAATTGGCTGTTGAATGCAACTAACAACAAATACAACAACAAAATGTATTTCATGAACTTGCATAAAATAATAATAACAGTAATGTAGAAGGATAATTGCAGTTGTTTTGGGGTGAACGATGATGAGAATGGCGACTGATGGCACTTCAACAAAAACTGAAAGCATTCATAAAAGAAAACATTTTTGGGGGAAGCCCCAGCATGTGGCAGGCACAGTGTTTTTATAATGAAATCTAGTGATTATTGCAAATATTGTATTCGGTTGAGTATAGAAAAGAGGAGAGCTTTTTCGTAAAGACATAATTCCACGGTGGCACTAAGCTTTTCGTTGCATTCACTTTCATTTAATTATGTCCGTCCGTCCGTTCGCATAGTAAAGGTCACATTTTTGTCAGATTCGGAAAATTGGGAATATTATTTTTTAGCCATAGGAAAACCTCTATCTGAAAATCGGTTCAGATTTGGATATATGTCCCATTTATATTTTCGGCCGATTTCACGTATTTGCTGAAGCAAACACCATATATATCTGATTTCGATGAAACACCCTACATATCTGATTTCTGTGAGACTGAATTCGATCTAAAAATAAATGTGCCAAATTATATCGAAAACGTTTCAGATTTGGATATAGATCCTGTATATTTTTTACCCGATTTCAGAAAAGGGCAACCTAGTTCGCAAGCAGGCAAGGCAGCTTACGTTCCTTTACTGTTTTTTTAATTCCTAAAATAATATTCTTAATTTAAATATTTTTTAACTGATTATTTCTTTTTCATTTCTTTTTGTTGGCACGCCACGAAACACTGACTCAGTGTAAATAACGCACAGATTTAGCTAAATACCCTCACTTACATATGTAAATACTCAACATTTACATAGACACTATTACTGTAAGGACTCAGTCACACAAATTATCACAATTGGATAAAAACAACAGTCCTTCAAACAGACTGTGGACACTGACACTGGCAGGTGGCTATGTTTGTTAAGTAGAGAAGTATTTTTTAAAAACTAGGTGAAATGCATTTGGTTTACATTTAATTTTCCCTCAAAGCCGAAAAGTGAGCATCATTCTCATTAACATGAGAATACTCGATGCTTAAAGAGTTCAGGTTTTCACTAAAAAATCATCATTTCAAAAACTGAAAAGCCAATTGATAATTCCCTTCGCCGGGATGAAATCATGATATTGGTAGCGATCAGTAAATTTTGCAAGCTGTCAGTGCGTTTTGTAAACATTTTTCTCTGCAAAGAGGAAAGTGATGAAGTTAAGCCAATGGGGGAAACTCCAGACTTAGACAATCATATGATTGAATCTTCAACTAAAACAAAACAAACATAAAAGGTCAAATTATTCCAAGAATCAAGGAGTATTTTGGCGGTTGTATTTAAAACATTTCCGAACATTTTGTAATTAAAAAAGTCCTTGCACATTGTTGTAAATTTCGAAAATCCATTATAATAAATAAACATTTACTTTGTCTTTGTCGGCTTCTTGCAAATCAAGAGAGAGAGTTTTCTGGTAAATTTACAATAAATTCTTGTCACTCAAACTGAACAGAAGCATTTTCGAAGATATGAATAGAAACCTGTGAATAACTGGTCCTTTACATTTTCTCCCAGCCAAATTACAGGTAATGGACTTGGTATCTGTATTCATAGCAATGACTCATTAATACGCATCCATCCCACAACAGTTGTAGTCCACATTAAAGTGACATTTTAGCATTATCGACTCTATATAAAAGATACGCGAGTCTAATAGAAACGGTGCCAGAATAACGAACACGAACGATGCCAGAGTAACGAACATTATCCGGCTGTTGTCATACAAGCATGCAGTCAACCGTTCCTCGTGCTGATACTCATTGTTATTGTTGGTATACTCGGTGATGGCGAAAGAAAAATAACAAAACACGAAAAAATATGACAAAACTAAATGCAGATTCACTCTACTGCAAAGCAATTTGCAAATGATCAAATCGCATAAACATGCATGTTTTTCAGCCATAAAGAATGGGTATTGGTGTGTGTACTAAGTATGTAAGAAAACTAAATGTATTATTTTTTAAGGAACATGTAATGCGACATAGCTGGATTTTAGTAAAATCATGTTCCTTATTTATTTTTAACGATTTGAACTCAAACATAGCTGGATTTCAGTAAAAGCATGATAATTTTTCATCATCTGAAATGTTTAAAAAAAATTGAATAGTGGATTGTGGAGCGTATATTTGTCGATTTTACATATACATACGTTGGAACTTGGTGATGTAACAAAGAGGCTACACATACATACATATCTACGACTGTTCAGTATTAAGAACAAATATACAAAGTGCAAAAAGTAGGCAATATATTTGATTTATGTATGTGTTTCGTGCTTATATACTGCTGGACAGTGTTATGGGACTTTCACAATATGACAGCTGTTTAATATTACCACATATGCGAGACTATGGCGAAACGACAAGGATGTTCCAAATGGAACTTTTATGACCCATAAACATACACGAGCCTGCAGAATTAATTTTTTATAGAAAATGCTTTAAAACTACATTTCATTTTCAAATTTAAACAGGTTTATACGCCTTCTATCATCATATTGCTAGCAATTAATTTCTTTCAATCTTGTTGTTGTTAGACCATTCTCGTTATTAAACATTTGCCAAAAGTAATAGTTATGATGGCACAAACAAACAAACAAAAACTACTATCTAAAAAAGAAATTGATGAGTCTAAAAGGTTTGATGTAAACAACAAATTAACCTTGACATTACTTTGGTTTGTCGAATACGTGTTAGAGGCTTTAGACCTTCAATTTTTTGTAGTTACGTTTTCATAATAAACAATTTCATAAACAAAATCTTAGTTGACTTTACAGTAATATTAACAAAAGAAAATATTATGGAAAATGATTAAGTTAATGGAAACAATTTAGTAGTAGAAGTTTATTTAAACAAAAGAAAACTCTTATAAACAAGAGGACACAATGACCTTTCTTATATATCTTTAAAATGTCAAAGTGTATACATATAGTGTATAGTATTTATATATATATAGTATTTGAGCTACCGGGCCAGTCCACTAGTTGCGAAAAACCCACTACATACATACATTAATTATATTGTCCGTCTGTGACAGAGTTTTGGGAGAAATAATAGAGTTGTCAATCTAAAACCAGAACTTTTCAGACTGGCGATGTCATTGGAAAATAAAGGAAACCACGGGAAGTGAGATGGAACTGGAAAATTATCACGATAATATATCAGATTGATGTACTGTATTACAACTGCCATTAAACTAGGCATAATTGTATTAAAGAGATATTCTTCAACATCAGGCTTTTGTGAATCCATGCCCAAACCCAAGGCTGAAACGAATGGACAAAAGGACAGAACACATGACCAATCCCAGGATCATGATATTAAACAAGTTTGTTTTAATACCAATTGTAGAAAAGATGATATTTTTCGCCCAAGAAAAGATGTAACATCCGACAATGCTATGGGGATAAATGGCTGTGGCCGCAAAAAATCTGATAGTTATATACTGTGGTGATGCCTTTTTTACAACATCTTATCCCTATATCATATTTTGATTTAAGGTTACATATACATTAGATCTGACCATCAAACACATACCATCTCAGTGAGATGTTGTACTCGTTGCGGCAGGGGTTGCGTAAATCTAGCAGAATTTCTTTCGTACACTCACAGTGCAAGTTGCTTCGGTTGCAACGCTTATTGGAGACACATCTTTTAAAGGATTTTAGGGCTTTTGGTTAGTCATTCAGAGCTATAGATAGTTCTTCGAAATCGTCAGCGCAGAACGATTGACTACTGAACCAGTAATCAGTCCATAAGTAAGAAATTAATGAACAGATTTTACGCAACCTGTTCCGGGTTTCAGAAATCATAATAAACGCATGTAGAGCTAGAATGGCATGAGAGTTACAGCATGCCTTGCAGATGATTGGAATCGGCTTACAATTTGCGAATCTCAGTTTTACCATTTGTGGAGGCTGCTTTCAGTTGAGCATAACTGCCCATCAACTCCTGCACAAAGTAGTACTCATTGTTTGGTTATTTAGTCGATCCATCGAGGTTATCTTCCACGACAACGCGAAGAACGCGATCCAGCACATGATGCTGAACTTTGTGACGGTTTTCTAGAACATTTACTGCAGTCGAACTAGAATGCTAGTCGTTTATTTGGTACCCACGCTTGTTGTTTTGGCATTAGTCGTCAAAATTGATCCTCACATGTAGAACACATCTGACACATTCTGGAGTCCTTCTACGATGGTTTGAACTTTCCCATCTTTCAATTCATACTTGAGAACCATGGCCTGACATTCAAAGCTCCAAATACGTTTGTTGTCAAAGTGCATACTTCGCTTCTCCGGATAAAACGTGCTTACCAAGTACTCCTTCATCCGAGCAGCTTCCTTGCAGATAATCTTGCGGATGGAATTCCAAAGTCTTCAGTTATGTTGGGTTATGTTTCCTTTAGCTCGCTGATGCTGCATTGGTATTCTCCGAAGGATTATCGGTATAATCAGGTACCTCTGAAATGGTACATGTGGACAAAGTTGTTTTCAACCCAGCGAAATTTGAAGCAAGGGGTTCCATTCGATGACGTGATTTCATGGCAACTTTTGCGTTGGTTCAAACGAAGTCGTGAAAGATCCGATCTTTTCATTAGCATTTGAACCAATGCAAAGGAAGTCGTGAAAGATCCGATCTTTTCATCAGCATTTGAACCCATGCAATGGAAGTCGTGAATGATCCGATCTTTTCATCAGCATTTGAACCCATTCCATCCATCTAATAGAGATGAATTTTGTATTTTTATTTATACACATTTTTCTAAATATATAAGATTATTTATTTACAATAGGCTTGATGTTGTCGGAGACTCGAAATCACAACCAACGTTATTAAAACTTTCGTCGTAATGATAATGTCATTGCAAAGAGTTGGTGAAAATGATATGCCAAAGTATTGGTGGAAATGACATGCCAAAGCTTTGGTGAACATGACATGTCAAAGCATTGGTGTAAATGACATGCTTTGGATCCAAAAATGAATAGCACCTTTTGGGGTCCACGCTCATATAAAATTCATCGATGAAGATGCTAAAAAGATAACATGCCAGATCACTTTCACCCATGATTGAATGGCATCTTTGGCATCGAACATTTTGCTGGGAATGCATCAAAAAACTCGACACATTTAAAGTCTGTCCAGCAAAATAAATTGGAAGTAGTGCAATGTGGACTAGTTCTGTCACGGCATGTTTTGATGCAGTTCAAACGGAGTCGTGAAAAAGGCACTCCAGTCCTCACATTTTAACTGCATTTGGATGCAATCCAAAGAATCATATCCACTTTTCACATTTTAACAACATCCGGATGCAGTTCAGCGGAGTCGTGAAAAAGGCACTCCAATTCCTCACAATTTTACAGCATCCGGATGCAGTCCAAACGGAGTCGTGAAAAAGGCACTCCGTTCGCTACATTTTATTAGCAGTTGTTAGAGATCCCTACATGTACATAAATCAGTTTGTACATCACTACAGGCAGCGGTATACATTTTACAAAAAGAGATACGCGTGTTAACATTTCCAAACATTTGTTAATACAAACTAAATAATATTTAATTTGTGAACAACATTTTTCCGGTAACTCACTTCCGAATGGAGTGCTGTTGGAGTATATGTCGGAAACTTAACTGGTGATGGGAAGACAACCCATTTAGGTCCTATTTTTCAAAAAACCCTTTTTTTGTAAAAGTTATGAAAGTATCGGTCAGAAAATTAATTTGCGAGGCAACGGTTGTTGAATCTCCAACCCTAAGTACTTATTCCATGTAATTTTCAGATTATGCACAGGGATGTCCCTTGGTTTAAGTAGGCTATATATGTATTTTGTTGAATTTCGGAGGAGAGGGTTCACCTGTGCCCTATTTTTTAAATGCGCTATATATAAAACTTACGAACGATTCCGTTTCCCCAATCAAGGGTACGTATTGAAGCAATAAGACCCGACCAGAGTAAAATTCTAACTCTGTACGACCATGACCGTCTGTCCGTCATTTGAAATTAAGATACAGCTCGCAATTTTTAAGATAGATCTTCGTGATTTGGTATAGAAGTTTCTATTACTTCTAGGATGTTTGGTATTGACGTCATCAGAGCTTTCAGAATGACCCTTAAAACCATAAAGAACTAGACTCATGACACCACCGTCTAATTCCATTTCAAATTCATACTTCTCGTTGTTAGCAAAAATTATGTTGCCTTCTTAGTTTAATATCATTTCAATCAATTATTATTTTAGAATCATTTATTAATATAAACATTGTACTTACCCGTCCGTTAGAAGGTATTACTTTATTGAATTCAGAATACAAACTAATGTCGTTATGTGAATAAATGTCCCTAGAAAAACCCAAATTACCATTTGATAAAGTTAAGTAAGATATACGACAGTAAAAACAGTAAACATTTTATTTTTTTTTTTTAATTTTTCAATATATGAGGTATTTGAACACATACAGCATTCCAATTTGTATCAATGAAAAGGCCAGAAGTCCATCTTTCATAATCAGTTCGCTTATAGGGGAAAATAGATTTCAAATTTACATTTTCGTTGCAATATAGAAATTATCACATTTTTGTTCAAATGTTTGGTCCACAGGTTCCGCCAAATATCATCCGATTATCATCCAAAGGTGAAGGCTAGTTCTTTACATTGTACCCCAACCATGGATGACATTAAATATTATATCTGATCTGCATTAGATGTAGTATTCTTTTAAAGTATACATTTTCCTGTGGTCTTTCGACCTTTTCGTGCTCAAATTTATACGTTTTGTGGACTTACGACCTTTTCCGACAGGGGCAAAACAAATAGAAAAACGCCACATACTACCACTTTCGTTGTATCATACGACGTGTTTTGACTTGTACTATCATTCTGTAACAAAAACGCGATTTCCAAAAAAAGTGGACTTACGACCTTTTCCGACGGAGCAGTCGATATATGGTAAATAACAAAAATGTTTTGCAATCGATGAATCCGAGTTTCACCCTTTCAGAATTCGCGAACTGTTAACATATTCTATAATTAACATATTCTATAAAATGAAGTGAAGGGATTCCATAATGTCGACCATTAAAATTAATTTTCGTGGAAGCTGTGTTGGCATCAATGTAGAAATATGGGTAAAAATGAGTTGAAGCCAACAAGTTTTTTTTTATGTTCCCATACAATTTCTGGCTTAACCTTACATTTTATAGACCTATTCCCAAAGAATGAATCACAGAATACTTCATAGGCAATAAGAAAGCAGTGTATGATTTTTCGATATATCCACTGCATCCACCTAAAATCGATGCTGACATTTTGAAACCGGAATTTCGGGGTTTTTTGAATTTTTTTTAATAATCCGGACGCGCAAGAAGATAATATTCCAAACTCTTAACACGATTATAGAACTCGTGATTTTACGTCGTTTGGTGAATATCTCATGAGTGTGCTCCTTACAGCATCCTAGTAATTGGGGTCGAAAGGCCAAAATTTGATGCGTGAATTTTCTTACAAAACCTATTTTTTGCGTGCAAAATTTACAACTGTCATTCCATTTCCTTTGAAACCCGCGTGAATTTAGTTGTTTTACGCGACGGTTGTAATGAAGCCTTCCACGATCGAATACATCTACCAAAACCGCGGATAAAGATACCTTGAAAATCGGAAAATCAGCAAAAATATATTTTGACAAATCCGCGTACTAAACCGCGATTTTCTTTAAAATTTTTTACATAAATGGAATCCTTTACTCGCGATTATAATATTTGCAAAAACATGTGTCATAAAAAAACAGAGATACGCGAGTAATATGGGTATTTCGCCAAAAATTGAATGTGGAGGCACATCCGCGGTTTTTGAAGAATCTATTTGAAATAGGTGTATATTGACGTATTTTTGATGGGCGCTGATGAAACCGGATGCGCATCAAAATCGTATGTACATTGCGCGACTTTTACCAACTTTAAGGTTTTTTGCAGTGCATGATGCAACTGGCGGCACACAATGGCCGCTGAGTGAAACATCGAAATATGCATAAATATTGAAAGAGATTGATTCGCTTTATACAAAATCGGATGCGCATCAACCGACTTTAACTAATTCGCGAATTAGAGGTTTTTTAATTTTCATATCTTTTAAATGATAGTAATTTCAATACTACTCTTAATTTCCTATCCTTATAAGTTATCACAGTAAGCAGTTAAACTTTCACGATGGTAAACCATATATTTTGATAAAGTTTTAGCAGAATACTTTAATTTATGTATTAAATTTTAGCGAAATACTTGGATAGCTCTCAAATATTTTTTTCTAATTTTTCGAAACAAAACAAAAAATATATTTGTAAAATATTTTCCAACAATGAGTTGTTTCTCTTTTGTTGTTGTTATAATATGCAATTTATAAAGCCAATGTTTATAATTTTGGTTTCACATTTTTTTACGCGTTGTCTAGTTTCTGTACGTATTTTTAATTTAGTTTTTAGAGGTTTATACGAACTCTGAGTTACTATAATTTAAATTTATTGCCATTTTTTTTTTAATTTTTTTGATTTTCCGCGAAAATAAAAACACATTTTGGAGATTTTGGTGCATCTACGGATGGATATCAAATGCTGTTACTGATATATGCTTACATTTTCTCAATACAAAAAATAAGAAATTTTTAAATATTTTTTCTTTATAAGAGGATAAAAACCGCTATAACTTTTGCGCGCATCGGCCAATTTCGTGAACGCGAGCAGATTTGAAACCAGATTTTTTTTTCCTTTAACTCTATACCAAAAATCGTAGATGTGCTCGCGAAAATTTTTTTAATTTTTTTCAAATGGAATTGCAAAGGAATTTTGTTATTTGCCATATGTGTTTTAAGTAAATTTGCATGCATTTGCTTAGATGAATACTTGTTGTCGTAACATAAAAGATGAAGCAACCACGGCCCACAAAAGTAGGATGAAATTTATTAAAAAAAACACAGTCAACATTTAAGTCAAAAAAATATTTTTCTGCGGCTAATGTGTGCATTTTAATTTATCGAAACATAACATTGACTATATAAAATTAGTATGTTGTTGTACCAGTTGCAAGCTGTAATTTAAGATAATATTTTTTAATTGATAAACAAAAATCTAAAATATCATGTTATATAATTTAATTTGAAATTATTAAACTATAGCAGAGTTCCTTCTGCTCAATTTGTTAATTAATAAATATTCCCATCTAGTGGATGCAGACATTCCATGTTACTTTCCTGTCCGTTGAATTAAATTGCACTGCATCCATTCCAATCTCCAGACACAATTATATTCTGGCAACAACATTTTATTGCAATCTTCAGTTCAGTGACTCTACACATTAGGGTATAGACAATTAAAAGAAAGAATTAAATAAAATCGATTCACACTAGAAGGTCTTCAATATTTTCATTTGGAAGCATCAATCCTTTGCATTTATTCATAGAGAAAAATCTGAAATGGTAATTTCTAAGAACTTGATTTTCACATATCAAGCTTTTTGTAGAAAATTAACTTATGTTGAAACTGGGGTATGGGGTATTGTAACTCGCGATCAGTTTTACTATACCATAACTTTTGACCGCATTTCGGTAAAATAAACTGTTTTAGCCCGATTCACCGAGGGGTTTCTTAAAATAATAATTTGAGCGGAAGCTGTGGTCGTACTAATGTAAAAAAATCGGAAAAAATCGTTGAATTAAACGAGTTTCATTATGTTATTTTCCAATTAGTGGTTTTACAACACAATGTAGAGCTTAATGCTCAAAGGAGAAGTTAAAGAGTACACTTCAGAGTTGAAGTTTCTAATGTATGATTTTTTAATATATCCACTGTATCTACCTCAAACGGATGCTGACATTTTGAAACCTGAAAATTGGGGTTTTTTGAATTTTTGCTCCAATCGGAACGCGCAGCTGGATTTCCCTAAATGCTTATTATTTGATTGTAGTACTCGCGATTTCGATTTTTTTAATGTATAACATGAGGGTGTAGCCCTCACAGGATCACAGTAATCTGGGCCCAAACACGAAATTTTTGTGCGTAAATTTTTCTCAAAAACCTATTTTTTTGGTTTAAAATTTACAAACGTCATTCGATTTCCGTGGAAACCCGCGTAAATTTAGTTTTTTTTACGTTCTGAATCTAACAAGCCACGACGCGTAAAAATCCACCCACTAGATCGGCGGATATGATACCCCTCAAATTTCGAAAATTTGCAAAAAATTATTTTGAAAATATCGCATATTAAAACGCGTTTTGGATGTGTCAGTTCTACTTAAATAAATAGATCGATACGCGTGTTTAAACTGCGCGAAAACAGATATTAAAAAACTCTCGTAAATCCAGAGATATAATAGATTTTTTCTAAAAATTGAGTGCGATGCTACATCCACGGTTCTCGATGGATCGCATTGAAACGGCATAGAATGATGTATTTTTTAATGGTGATCATTGAAATCGGATGCGCATAAAATGTAAATGAACTTCGCGGAAATTATGACCATTTTACTGAAGTTTGCACCCTAATATGCAGGAGATGCTACACCGTGGCCGCCAAATAGAATTTGACAAACTGTACATCAAATAAAAGGGATTGATTCGCTGTGTTGGAAAATCGGATGCGCATCAAGTCATTTTCATAATTACGCGGTTTATATGCGTCTCAAATGTTGTAATATTCAATATAACATTATTTTAACGTTATGCCACAATTGGAATTCCTTGTGATTTAATATAAGGTTCTAATAATATTATCCAATAAGAAAACTATAAGCGAAAAGTTTGTTACAACGGAATATCATAATTATTGCGTGAAATTTTGACGAAAATGCCGAAGAACTCAAACATTTTTTCTCCAACTTTTCCTATAAAACCATAAAAAAAATAAAATTAGAATAATATGATTTTAATTTTTTCCTAATATTTTCTTCGTATTTTTGCAAATAACATGAAAACTATAGCTCCAACCTTCACAACTTAGGTTTCATTTTATTCCTCAAAATGTCTGGATGCTGTTATAATTTTTTTATATATTTTTCGTAAGTATGAGCGCTATTGTTTCAAAAATATGTTTGTATATACGTGAAATTATTGAACAAATTTGATATTTCGCGAATCCATTGAGACTTTGCGATTATTTTTTGCATCATCGCAAAGGTTACGAATTCAGTTAACGATAATAGGATATAACAACTAAATATATTAAGCCGCGATTTTTTTAGAATTTTTTCTAATTATCATAATTAAAACGGTCATATCTTTTGCGCGCAACGATCAATGTTAATAACGAAAACAGATTTGGAATGCTGACTTTTTTCCTAATCTATGTACCAAAAATCATTGATGTAGTACCAACATTTTTTTTGATTTTTTTTGAAATGGAAAAGACAATTTTAGAAATTTTTCCTGATATCTCTATTTCTAGTTCCACAAAATTATATAAAAATCTTCATTAGGACAATATTAACTTTTAACTTTTTTGGAGAACAAATTGTAGGACATCAATCATTTTCCAGTTTATTTATCATGTATTGCTATTTTCACCGCAATCCTTCCTGTTACACCCTACCCTTTTGTATTCCTGAGGAAATCACACACAAACAAATTAATTCAATTGACATAACAATTGTAATAAAATTCTAATTCAATTTACAGCCACCCAAATTGACTTTCCTCGGTACGCATCGCAAGTGCCAGCAACAAATCCCAGTGGGAATTCTTTGGTGGCGGCGATTTCGTCGCAATCGGCAAAACTGTGTTATGGATCACTGAGTTGATTGGAACGATTAGTATGGCCAATATGGGCAACCATTATCATCTACCACAACAGCACCACCAAAAACAACATCAGCATAATTTTAATTGTAGCTGTGAACATGGTACCCAGACGCTAACTTGAGTTAGTCGTGTTAAATTTCAATTTCAATAAAATTGCAACGCCTGCAATAAATTGACGGCAAGTTTGAAAAGCAAAAAGTGTTAAAAGAAAATACTTTCACAAAGAGCAGGGTTCATGATATTTTTGCTGTTGTTACAGTTTGCACATACATTAGGAACACAACTTTTTGCATTCTTCAAAAAGTTGATCAAATTTAACTATAGAATTAAGAATCTCAACAACCACATTTAAAACGAATGCTATTAAAAATATATTCAAAATGTTTCAATTTGGAAAAACCGTTTAAGGGAGAACATACAAATATTGTTGCCTATGAAGATAATTATACCCTACACCACTATGTGGGGAGGGTATTATAAGTTGGTTTTGGCCAAAAAGTTTGTAACGCATCGAAATAATGGTCGTAGACCCATACATATATATACCAAAATGAATGTCTCGACGAGCTGAGTCGATCTGGCTATGTGTGTCCGTCCGTCAGTCCCTCCGTCCGTCTGTCCATCTAAACCTTGTAATCACGCTACAGGTCGCAATTTTGATCGGATCGTCATGAAATTTTGGATGTTGATGGGGGTCCCGGAGGGGAAGAAGCCAAGACAACGTTTTTTCCAAAGCGAATATCTCAGCTTCTATACGGGCTATACCAAAAGCAAAACCTGACAATAAAAGTAGAAAATATCACCTTTCTAATGATGTAAAGTAGGTTCTCGTAGGTGATCAAACAACGAAGATATCACAATAGTCGCAAATAAAACCCAAATTTTCATTTTTGCGATTTAAATTATAATGACGAATATCACAGCTTTGGTTGGGGACTTTCCAAAAGCAAAGCCTGGCTATGAAAGTAGAAGATCCCATCTTTACAATGATGTAAACTAGGTTGGCGTAGGTGGCCACATAACGGAGATATCACAATAGTCGGCAATACATCCCATTTTTTTATTTTTTTGTAATCACGCTACAGGTCTCAATTTTGATGAAGAAGCCTATTGATTTTGGTGATGGTCGGATAATATTTAGGGGTCGTAATGGGCAAAAAACTTATTTGGAGAAAAAGACAACGTTTTTTCCTAATATGGGGTATACCAAAAGCAGAACCCGGCCATGAAAGTAGAAAATATCGCCTTTCTAGTGATGTAAAGTATGTTCTCATAGGTGGTCAAACAACGAAGAGATCGAAAAAGCCGCTAATAGAACACAACTTTTCTTTTTTGCGATTTTAATAATAATGACGAATATCACAGCTTTGGTTCGGGACCTTCCAAAAGCAAAGTCTGACAATGAAAGTAAAAAAATCCCATCATTACAATGATGTAAAGCAGGTTGGCGTAGGTATCTAAATAACGGAGATATCGCAATAGTGGGTAATACATCCCATTTTTCCACTTTTTTGGAAAACACGCTACAGGTCGCAATTTTAATTGGATCGTCACGAAATTTTGGGTGTTATTGGGGGTCCCACAGAGGAAAAAACCTTTTGATTTTTGATAATGGTCGGATATTATTCAGGGGTCGGAATGTGACAAAAAAAATATTTGGAAAAAATACCAACGTTTTATTTCAAAGTTAATATCTCCCTTCTGTAGGAGGTATATCGAAAGCAAAACCTGGCAAGGAAAGTAGAAAATATCACCTTTACAAATGAGAGTGAAGTAGGTTGTCATAGGTGGTCAAACAACAGAGATATCGCAATAGTCGGTAATGCATCCCTTTTTCCATTTTTGTGCAATCACACTATGAAATTTTGATCGGATCCTCACGAAATTTTGGGGGTTGATGGGGGTCTGACAGAGAAAAAAAATTGACCTGTGTTAATGAAGTCATTCGGAGCAAATGCGCTAAGCTATCCCAATTTTAATATTTTGAATTTTATTTGAATTTTTGAATTTTACTAAGTTTATGAACAGGGGTAGTGGTGTAGGGTATCACATAGTCGGCCCCGACCCGACCATAGCCTTGGCTCACTTGTTTTTTTAAATAACAGTCCTAAGAACCCCAAATTTCACTATAATCTAATAAAAATAGATTTCCCGTCCATACCACCCATCACTCACTGTATGAAAAATACACATTGTTTAAAAATCTGTCTAAGCTTTGGCACTCGGAAACCTTGTGGTCCATTGGCAGTTCTTAAAAAGAAGTTTTATATTGTCGATAGAGAGCAGATATTAAATAATTTTAAAGTAGTAATTTAATTAAAGTTTTTCCTCTTGATGGAAGGTATACATTCTTTTATTTGTCTATGGGTATACAATTTTCATTTGTTATAAAATTCCATGAAATCCTGATAAGTAAATTTATGTTTAGTTTCTAGAAATTTGCCAGTTTTTATACCCTCCACCATAGGATGGGGGGTATATTAAGTTTGTCACTCCGTTTGTAACTACTCGAAATAATCATTGTAGACCCCACAAACTATATATATTCTTGAACAGCGGGAAATTCTACATCGATATAGCCATGTCCGTCAGTCTGTCCGTCTGTGGAAATCACTCTAGCGTCCGAACGGATTGAAGTAGGTGGATGAAATTATAATAGCTATTATATGTATGTAGGACTTTTGGTATTGAAAGCGGGCTATGTAGGTCCACGTTTTCGTATAGCCCCCATACAAAGTGACGCGTCGTCGTTTTAAGGAAATTTTAAGATATTAGTCCCATTTGACCGCCGAATTGGTTGCAATTGGGTATTTTCTGTCTCCAGAGGCTAAAAAATATTTCTACCAAACTTTGTTTATATAGGTCCACGTTTTGGTACAGCACCCATATAAGGCCCCATATATAGTACGCGTCATTTTAAGATATTTTGAATGTATTAGTCTCATTTGAACACAGAATCGGATGTAACTTTGCATTTTGCATTTCGAGAGGCTAAGAAACATATCTACCATAACATGTTTACATAGGTCCACGTTTTGGTATAGCCCCCATATAACGCCCCATATATAGTACGCGTCACTTTAAGATATTTTGAATGTATTAGTCCCATTTGACTACAGAATCGGTTGTAAGTTTGTATTTTGTGTTTCCAGAGGCTAAGAAATACTTCTACCTACTACGGTATTTTTGAAGGTTTTAGCTATACTATACTACCAAAATGCCTGAAATTTGATATTTCGTCCTCCTTTGGGATGCAAAACTTTCGGTATTTTGAATTTTGTAGCCTCATTATTTCACCAAAGTGCGAAGTGCTACAAAAATTTCCCTAAGACGTGCATGTTTTGGGGGGTACCCCCATAAAACGGTATATCACAATTTTCGCTATATAGAAGGTTTAAGCCTCATTATAACACGGAAATGGCTGCAAGATGGTACTTAGTCTTCGTTGAGGGTATAAAACTTTCCACCTAAAATTTGTCGGTTTAGGCCCATGTCTTCCCATAGAAAGGAACCTCCCGATTTTCTACATATAGCTCGTTCTCCACCAAAATAGCTGACATTTGGTATTAAGTATGAAATTCCAGTATGAAACATTTCAGCCGACAATATGTTCACGTACATAATACAACAACTATTACCAAGAAACGCCCCTACATGCATCGCTTCGACAACACTTGTCTACCTGACACTAGTGGCATCACAGGTCACACACTGCTAAATTTAACTCCAGTGTATTTTTGCAACCATCGTAATTTATGCTTAGGGTGAATAATTCTCATTCGCTTCATACTCATAGTTATTAAAGTATTTCAGTTTTGGAGGCAAATGGCGAGCTGGCTACTGTGGGGATTTAGCTACATGGGTTGGAAGTAAAGACTGTTCTAAATCCACCAACGTACACCTTGGTGTTACCGAGTTGGGAATACATTTTGGAAGCTACCCACTAAATTGTGGTAGCTAATAAATTGCACTGGACCTTCGGGTTTTTCAGTTCTACAGGGCCTTCGGATCATCTGTTCCATTCGGCACTTGACCTTCGGGTTTTTCAGTTCTACAGGGCCTTCGGGTCATCTGTTCCATTCGGCACTGGACCTTCGGGTTTTTCAGTTCTAAAGGGCCTTCGGGTCATCTGTTTCATTCGGTACTGGACCTTCGGGTTTTTCAGTTCTACAGGGCCTTCGGGTCATCTGTTCCATTCGGCACTGGACCTTCGGGTTTTTCAGTTCTACAGGGCTTCCGAGTCATATGTTCCACTGTTTGAGTAATAGTAGTAGACTGTAGAAACTAGACCGTAGTCCTAGACAAACACCCGAACACCGATACCCGAGCACCAACACCCGAAGCCGTGTTCCCGAACATCAACCGCCGAACGCCGAACCCATCGTGTTCCCGAACATCAACAGCCGAACATATGTTCTTCCCGATCATCTGCAGCCGAACACCGAATACATCGCATTCCCGATCATCTGCAGCCGAACACCAAATACATCGTCTTTCTGATCAACTGCAGTCGAACACCGAATTCATCGTCTCCCGATCATCTGCAGCCGAAAACCGAATACATCGTCTTCCTGATCATCTGCAGTCGAACACCGAATTCATCATCTCCCGATCATCTGCAGCCGAAAACCGAATACATCGTCTTCCTGATCATCTGCAGCCGAATACAATTCAACATCATTCACACCCGAACACAAACAACACAATTTTCCCCGATAATTCAACACGAGTACCTCAGCTGCCAAACCCCAGCGAGTCTGCATAATACTTACGAAAACTATTAATCCAAATGTATACCTATTGAATTCATTCTTATCGCATTTAAACAAAATTAGATTGTAAATTAGTATTTAATCAATAAATTCCCGATTTAGCACCCAGGAAAGGGAGAATACTATTCTTTTCATTTCGTAAGGTTTAGTGGGTCCTTATGGAGGCCCTGGACGCGACTGAAGTTACCCCAGCCGACGAGAAAACCACGTTACATAGGCCGACGTCCTCAAATACCCCCATAGGACCGTACCTTCCGATTTACGGTATTTTGAAAGTTGTGGCTTCAATATACCACCGATATGACTAAAATTTAGTATTTAAATTGCCATGGGTGTATAAAATATTGCAGAAGAGAATTATCAGTATAAACCCTTTTCTTCAAATAACCCCCATAGAAGCGTACTTCCCGATTTTCGGGATTTTTTCTACAATATCCCATCGAAACGAATGAAATTTAATATTTAATCTCCGTTGGTGGTAAAAAACTTCCCACCTGAAAATTTCCGGTATTGTTCCATGTTTTTATATACCCCCTTAGAAAGACCCCTCCCAGTTTTCGGTATTTTTGAAAGTTTTAGCCACAATATTCAATGGGAATAACTGAAATTAGGTATTGAGTCTTCGCTGCAGTTACGAAACTTTCCTCCAGAAATTTATTGGTACAGATTAACGTTTTATACAGCCTCCATAGAACGGTGCTCCCGATGTTGTTAACTATCCAAATCCAGAATATCCACGTCTAGGTCTAGTCGGTTTTGTACAATTTTTGAAGGGAGTATTATCAGTTGAAATATATGTACTCCTCCTGCAATAAAAGGAAGAGTTTAGTACTTTCATAAACGAAATAAAACTAATTGTTCCTATTCACTTCTATACAGTTCGTGGTGGAGGGCATAAAAAGAACTTAACGCTTTTCTTACTTGTTTATTTTTTATATGTATTCAACCGAAACATTATTAATGTTCTCCCATTTTTTTTACTTACAGCTTTCTCAATAACGACAATAAACAGCCCATCAGTCCATGCAGTTGCTACCGAACCGGTATTGGGTTTGGTGTTCTTAACATTCGTTTTGTTCTGGTTACTTTTTTCATGTTGAATATAGACTTTGCCGAGTGTCCGGTATCGGTTTTTATACCCTCCACCATAGGATGGGGGTATATTAAGTTTTTCACTACGTTTGTAACTACTCGAAATAATCATTGTAGACCCCACAAAGTATATATATTCTTGATCAGCGTGCAATTCTACATCGATATAGCCATGTCCGTCCGTCTGTCCGTCTGTCTGTCCGTCTGTCCGTCTGTGGAAATCACTCTAGCGTCCGAACGGATTGACGTAGGTTGATGAAATTTTGGGAAAATATGTTATATTTACGTAGGACTTTTGGTATTGAAAGCGGGCTATGTAGGTCCACGCTTTCGTATAGCCCCCATACAAAATGACGCGTGACGCGTCGTCGTTTTAAGGAATTTTTAAGATATTTGGCCCATTTTACCACCGAATTGGTTGTAATTTGGTACTTTGTGTCTCCAGAGGCCAAAAAATATTCCTACCAAAGTCGGGTTATATAGGTCCACGTTTTGGTATAGTCCCCACATAAGACCCCATATAAAGTACGCGTCATTTCAATATATTTTGAATGTATTAGACCCATTTGACCACAGAATTGGTTGTAATTTGGTATTTTGTGTCTTCAGACGCCAGAAAACATTCCTACCAAAGTTGGGTTATATAGGTCCACGTTTTGGTATAGTCCCCACATAAGACCCCTTATAAAGTACGCGTCATTTTAATATATTTTGTATGTATTAGACCCATTTGACCAAAGAATCGGTTGTAACTTTGTATTTTGTGTTTCCAGAGGCTAAGAAACATTTCTACCATAAAATGTTTATATAGGTCCACGTGTTGATATAGCCCCCATAATACAATATCTCCCGATTTTCGATATTTTGAACGTTTTAGCCTCATTATCACACCGATATGGCTGAAATTTGGTATTTAGTCTTCTTTAGGCGTATAAAACTTTCCCCCAGAAATTTGTAGGTATAGGCCCACGCCATCATATAGCCCCCATAGAACGGTACCTTCCGAATTTCGGTATTTTGAAGGTTGTGGCCGCATTAATCCACCGAAATGGCTGAAATGTGTGGTGGAGGGTATAAAAAGTTCGGCCCGACCGAACTTAACGCTTTTCTTACTTGTTTGTCCTCAACCATTAACCCTGTTATATACCATATTCATTCGTACGTTCCGGGCTGCATTGTTTCGTTTGCTCAAGTGTAACTGTGAAAGATAAGACCTAGTTCAGACGAACCTTCAATATAAAGAGTGACACATCTCGTAATTTCAAGTTTCTAGAAAAACGCGTTTTAAGTTGGCGATTGAAATTTGACTTCCCAACTTAAAAATATGATTACACAAAAACTAAAACAACCACTTGGACCATATTTTGCAACCAAATAGCCAGATGTCAGTGCTAAATTTCTGTGCATGGTCAAGCATGATTTGAAGTGTTTTAGAACTTCACAAACTCAAAAAACGTTTGTGTTGAATTATGCGAAACTCGTAGTAAATGAGCTGTAACTCGTCGAGTTTTAGAGATATCAGCATGAAAATTTGACACAAGATAAAGTAGAAGTCGTAGAAAATATATAAAGTGCTAACTCAGAAAACGCATTTTTTGAGTTATGTCACTCTTTGAGTTAATGAGCGATATGTACCCAGAAACAAAAACGTTTCATATTTACCCGATCAGACAAAGTGAAAACGTAATTTCACAGTTTTTGGTATGAACGCAAAGGGTAAGTGTCGTAAAAAACAGACAAATATGACTTAAATTAGCGATTATGTATGGACGACATTGATAGCTTGTGTGAACTAGGTCTAAAGGAATTTTTGTTTTAATTTTTATTTTCGGCATGGGATTTGCATCATGTTTCCTTTTGGTTACTAATTCATACGTTATCATTTTTAAATTGTAGATCTGGTCGTCCAACAAGTTATCATTCGGTCGTAGTGTTTTAAGTTTGTATGCACTCTCTGCCTTGCTATTGGCTGCATCATTCCAGGGGGGCTCCTTAATGGCCAACCAACTACTCGCTCAGTGACAATGTCGCAAGAATATTATGTGAATTCTGTGACAGTTATACCATAACTGATGGTGATAGAGGACATAACAACATATATGTAAATATGTATGTGCATACATAAAGAAGTATTTACAATTTACAAATAATGTTCATTTCTTTTAGCTAGTAAAAAGAATACTCATATACAATTGTTTAAACAAATTAAGTTAGCTATGTATTTATGTAAAATAAGTAAGAAGTATATATTGTCGCATAAAATAAAGGTACAAGAAAACCAAGCAACTGCTTAAACAAATTTACAGTTTGTTTGTTTACCTGTGTATCCCTCAATCTAATCTAACCAGAAGAAGTAAAGGATACAAAATTTATATAAATAAAAGTTTATTTAAAAAATAAAAGCAAATAAATGTGTATTTTTCAGCTCAAATGGGAACACAACAAACATTTGGTGGGCACATACCATTACTTCCTGCATTACCAAGTAGTGAGATCTCAATACTCCCCACATTACAAGGCAGTATATATACGTGCTGGACATATCAATGGAAACTTTTTTCAGAAAACTAAATATAATAATTTTTGACCAAGTACATTTATTTCTTAGTGAAATATACCTGCATATTTAATTTTATGCAAACATACGTAGGTATATATAGCTAAGGAATAAATTAATTTAGTCAAAAATTATTATATTTAGTTTAGTTGAAAAAGTTTCCATTGATATGTCCAGCACTGTATATTATAATAAAATTAAAAGTTTGCCTACACAATAAAGCGTTCGGGCTGCTGCTGATAGACTTCGAGGTGCCAAACTTGCTTGTTAGTAACACACCAGTTTCAGAATTATTAAAAAAGAAGACATAAGGCCTCATGGATGGATCTACATCTAGTAGCAAAAAGTCATACTGTTTATGCTACTGCAGGTAAAAGACATTCATCAAGTGTGTAGCCCATTCGAGGAGCAAACATCAAGAAACATTAATTTCTTGACTTTAGACTTTCCTTAAAGACGAGTGAGGGTGGGGTTATGGAAACTACACTTTGTTCAAGCTATTCTTGTGCGTTTTACATAAATGTATGCAGTCAGATGCAGTCAGGTTGGGATAATGAATAATGATGCACCATTAGCTGGAATTACCTGCGGAGTTGTTAGGTGTTAGAGGGATGTTTGTATGGGGCCAAAGGTAAATTTTCACGAAAATTCTCTAAAATCCGCATTTATGAAAATTGTTTACCAGTTCATTGTTGTGGCTAAAAAAACGAAGCCTTCAAAAAATTCTTAGAATAAATCAGACTGGTCTTTCGGAGATATACAAAAATCCGATCCAATTTCTAAAAATTTTCGTAGGATTCGTTAGCGACAAAAATGAAATGATAAAAATTTTCATCGATTGGACCATAAATGCGGATTTTAGAGAATTTCTTTGGCAGGCGTTTGTCAAAAAACAAATTGATTGTTTATAAAATTCACATATACAGTTTTTAAATATTTTAAATATAAATGCAATATATAATAACACTATGCAACACTGAAAATGCAAAAAACTTTTAGCGTGCATTTTTTGAAAGTACATATTAAGACTACACAAACCCTAGTAGGGTTTTGTCCTGTCAGATCCAATTCGGATTTTATGGCCTCATCTAAACCGGGCTAAATCTACACTTTTTTGCATTTATTTTTTACCTTTATCTCAGAAACTAATAGGAATTAAGCCTTGCTGTCTTTAGCAATATTGTAGCCCTAAACTAGTAGAACTTATCTTTTGAAAAAACCATATAAGATAATCTCCATCTAGGGCATCAAAATCTATAAAATATAGAAAATTTTACATAATTGCTGATATTCTGGTCAGTATCGGCTAAACTATTGGGAGTTGAACCAAGTAACCTTTTGCAAAAATCTTTCAAATAATGTTCTCAACAATTCTTTAGAACATTCTGAAACTCTAAAATGCTTACTTCATGTTGTTTCAGCTTTATTTTGCGTCATATCTTTTACAACACGTATTTCAAACACAGTTCACACCAAAGTTTATTCTCGCATTTCGGATTTCACTACATTATTGACATTTTTATTAAATCGTCGTTGAAAAATGTACTGAAAACAACGGGATAGAGGCAGTTTACAACAATGAAATGTTCTGAAGAGTTGTGTATTACATTCCAGGGAAAATTTTTCCAAAAGAAAATATTCAAAAAAAAATTAACGGTTTTGGAAATACGGTGCGAAATTTATACAAAATGTGGCATTTTTGCATATATTTTGAAATTTGAGGCAATTAATGTAGTTTTTCGAGTTCATTATTTCTCCAAATATTTTATTCATGTCCTTACCTACAAATCTGCTTTAGAGATCATAAGAATATTCGCATTGGTTTCAGAGATATAGCCCCGAATTTCTTTAAAAACTCAAAATTTAACCATGTTTAGATGGGGCCATAAAATACGAGCTGGATCTGACACAACAAAACCCAACTAGAGTTTCTTGTCGTTTTGGTCTGTACTTTGGCTCAAATCTTATTTATATCAAGAGAACATCTGGTATTGAAAATGGGGTCCATGGGTCCGTGTTTTGATATAGCCCCATATAACCGTACCTCCCGATTTAAGGTATTTTTCACCTATTTGCTGTAATTTGGCACAGTGAGTCCTCAATGAGTATAAAGTATCCTTGCAAACATTTGTCAACGTAGGTCCACGATTTCTTATAGCCCCCATATAAAGATACCCCGATTTCGAGTATTTACCCAAATATAGGGTAAAAACTCTTTATCTGCTGAACCACTTGACGTAGGCTGACAAAATTTGGCTCAAAACTTTCTTATATCAATAGTATTAAAGGTATTGAAAATGGAGTCCCTGGGTCCATGTTTTGGTATAGCCCCCATATAGCCGTACCTCCCGATTTAAGGTATTTTTCATCTATAAGCCACATTTTATAACAAATTGGCTGTAATTTGGCGCAGTGAGTCCTCAATGAGTATAATATATCCTTGCAATTCACTTGACGTAGGGTTGCAAAAATTGGACTGAAATCTTTGTTTTATCAAATAACTTCTGGTACTGAAAATGGGATCTTTGGGTCCACGTTTTGATATAGCCCGATTTCAGAAACCCATATAGGGGCTACTAGAAAACCTGGATATTTTATACTCATTGAGGACTCACTGTGCCAAATTACAGCCAATTTAGTTGTATAATGTGGCTAATAGCTGAAAAATACCTTAAATCGGGAGGTACGGCTATATGGGGGCTATACCAAAACATAGACCCAGGGACCCCATTTTCAATACCTTTAATACTATTGATATAAGAAAGATTTGAGTCAAATTTTGTTAGCCTACGTCAAGTGGTTCGACAGTTAAAGAGTTTTTACCCACTTGTTTAAAGTATTGTTAAACTATCCATTTTAAAACGATTTCACAACCTAAACCCAGAAATAGGGTGTAAGATGTTGTATTGGCGATTTAATATAGTAAATACCCAAATAAATACCCACAAATGGGTATTTACCCGGTATTTAACCACCGTGTGGTACCATCTCTACTTATGTATGTATGAATATATGTACACGTCTAGTACTGTTGGTCAAGTGTCCCAAAGGATAATTTTTATTCAAATTGAAAAGGATTAACGAATATGAATTTTATCCAGTCATCTGTTATAATATTTTTCAAATCATAAATCAACAGAGGAATTCCCAGCAACATTTCATCAATTCAAACAAGCAAGCAACAACTGCGCATGGCTGTGACACAAAAAAAACTTAATTTTTTATTATTAGAAAACACAAAAGAGTTTTAATCGCAAATGATGTGTTAGTTTCATGAAATTATGAATTCCATACATGGTGACAGATGGAAACTATAGCAAACAATCTTACAACTACTTATAGCTTTATTCTTTTAGCTCAATATTAGAAATAATTGAAAACAAGTCACACATACATGCCAACATCTATGAAACATTTTAGTAACATTGCAAACACATTGTTTAAACTAAAATAAATTTGCATATTTAATTAAATCCTACA
Source organism: Musca autumnalis (assembly GCF_047663935.1). NCBI lineage: Eukaryota > Metazoa > Arthropoda > Insecta > Diptera > Muscidae > Musca > Musca autumnalis. Next base: position 5,862,949 of record NW_027411644.1, on the reverse strand, counting down.
AGTCAGAATAACAAACAATTATAAGCATCCAATACATACAATTCATACACACACACTCACCCATAGATACATATATAATTCGATAAGCAAACACTGCTGTCCATTGTCCATAGTTATCTCTGGCAAAATGAACCCAGACATTTATACTTCATACAACCAATAGAGAATATTCTCGGTCAATACTATGTTTGTCAGTTTAAACGTGTCCATATACTCGCATGGAAAAAGGGACATTCAACATGTTGTCAATGAAAATAATCGAATTCTAGATGTCACATCTGGTTGAGTTTGCTCATAACATCTAATTGTTTGCTCATCTATCTTTGTTAGCTATGTACTATGTTGAATTTAATACATTTTTGGACAGCACAATTTTATGGTGCTGTTTGGCAGGGTTATAATGGGACCGTGCCCTAACTCTTTTTTAACTTCATGATTTATTTTGTGTTTAAAATTATCTAAATTGAAAACTACTCTCCTCGATATTCTTCATTTAAGTAATTGGGGCCATCGATTTTTCGAAGAACTAACTCTTCTGGGGTATAAACAACACGAATAGTATGTGCTGCCTTATTTTCTTACCATCTTGAACTCATTTGGTTAGGGTATGTACAAACAATATAATATTGTCAGAATTGTTATACTGAGTTAGGTGAGGATTCGAGTAGGCAAACTAGTTTCTAGTTTACTCTCTTACATCCTCAACGTATGTATGATTTCATACAAACAAACATATGAAATCACTTATACGTTGTTTTTTAAGCAAATTATGTAATCGACTGGAACTACGTAGTGAACTAGATCGTTCAATTGAACTAGATTGGCACAACTCTAGTGAGCATGTTTCAACTTTCTGCTGCTATCGAATGAGATGAACTATTTATTCAACGTACGTGGTTTGTCAGTGCATACTTGACCATGAAAGCCTCACGTGTAGTAAAGAAATGATCATAGTCGATGTTTTCTCTTTCGACTGCATTCTCTTGTGGTCTCCAGCTGAAGCTGATCTGGGCTAATACACATGTTTAGACTAACATCTGGCATATGATTACTTTTTCTCATAACAAGGTCATGTGCATTTTCGAATTCCAATGTTACTTCAAAATAACCCTATTAAAACAAATATACAAGTTTATCTCGGAATATTATTTAGAATTATCTTGTGAATATATCAACTGGTGTAAAATACTATTTTACAGTTAGACCACACATGTCGCAACCAGTTTAGCAAAGTCATGACATTTAAACTCACACCCAAATCTGTCCCTCAATTTTACACGAAACAATCGACCAACCAATTGGTAATAAGCCTGTGAACAGATACAGTTTTTACTAAACATGAAACGAAAAATACACACAAAATCACAGTGCTGCCACTTGCACCCCCACATTTCGGTAATGAACGACATGCATTTTAAAATAAGCACTTTTTTGCTTAACACAAAGTGTCCAACCGTGCTTATTGTCCTCGAGTATGACAGCAACAGCAACAACATGTCTATTTTGTGCGATGCATGCCAAACCGCAAGGATGAATGAATGACTCCGAATCCAGGTGAGATTTTTCACGACTCCGACTACGAGAGTGAATTTCAATACCACTAAAAATTAGTAACATCTTAAAATGTTCCCTATATTTTGCTTATATAAGTTTATATGTTGGTTTTTTTCTAACATATATGTACTTTAGAAAGGGCATTCATTCGAATATAATACTCAATTATAGAGCATAAATATGAAGTAAAATTCATATCTATATCGTTTCTGCTAAATCTTACATTGAAAAACAGCAACACAATAGAAGTTAGAAAGTTTTTGTCGGTTGTTTTCTTGCACAAGTATATTGCAAACATTTTCCTCAGTTAAAATATTAACTTTTGAATGGAAATGACAGAAATTGGAATTATCTTCACCATATATTCTCTGTTTTTGGACGTATAAACCTATCAAATGTGACTTCGTTGTAATGTTTTTGTGGTTGTTAATCAGGTTGGTTCTAATCAGATGAACCGGAGTGTATCTAACAAGGAGTTTTGTATTTTTTAAAGAACCTGTTTATACCCTCAGCCTTTAGGCTAAGGAGGGTATATACACTTTGATACGATGAAAATGTGCATCATCGAAATAATGGTTTTAGACCCCAAGTATGTTTGGACGAAATGTGTTTCAGACAATTTGGAGTCGATCTAGCCATGTCCGTCCGTCTGTCTGTCCTGCTGGCTGGAGCGCACAAGAACTCTCGAACGGATGAACCGATTCGGTTAAAATTTTGGCTTTCCTAATATTTTGCCCAAACTTAGTTTAAGTTTGAAGTTGAGCTACATCGGTCCACTCCTTCCGGTACCTCCCCCACAAAAGTTCGAAAATGTTCGGAAAGTTTGTGCGCACGATAACTCTTGAAGGGAGTGACCGATTTTGTCAATACTTTGTATAGCGTAAACTTTCTACCAGAGTATATGAGGTTCCAATATGGTCTCAATAGGTCCACTCCTTCGGGTACCTCCCACACAAAATTTCGGAAAAGTTCAGTTTAGTGCCATATATCGAATCGCTTTGATTTTTGTTTTAGCAACTTGTATTCTCTGCCCTCCATACGACGGTACAAGTTTCATCAGGGGCAAGTCCATACTTCCTGAGAAAATAGCATGAAAGTTGCAAAAAACCCCTATGACACCGCGTGAAGTGGTTGGAGCGCAAGATAACTCTCGAACGGATCTACCGATTCTGTCCAAAATATGGCCTTAGTACTATTTTGTCCAAACATAGTTTAAGTTGGAAGATAAGCCATATCGGTCCACTCCTTCAGGTACCTCCCTCACAAAAATTCAAAAATGTTCGGAAAAATTGTTCGTACGGTAACTCTTGAAGGCAGGGGCCGAATTGGTCTATACTTTACACATCCTAATATATCTGCCAGATATAGATTCAGGTTCAAATATGGACTATATTTGTCCACTCCATCCAGTACCCCACACACAAAATTTCGGATAAGTTCACTTTAAGACCTACGATCGAATATCGAATCACTTTGATTTTTGTTGAAACAACTTGCATTCGCTGCCCCAATTACGATGGTAAATGTTTTTTAGGGGCAAGTCCATACTTCTTGAGCAAACAGCCCGAAGAGTGTAAAAACCTCCTATGGCAACATATATTGTGGCTGGAGATCCACTTCCATAACGGTCAATGATTTTTAATCCCAATCAACATATTTGTCGGTTCAAACGCCCAAAATGTTTAAAACCTCCTAAATACATACGTATTTTGGGAAAAAATAGTTTCAATATACACAGGCTGAGGGAATATCTCTGTCGGCAAAGCCGACTGACACTTTTTACTTGTTTTATTTATTATTTATTTATTTATTCGTATTTAACTTATATTTAATATAAGATAAATAATATGAACCTGTTTTTATAGTAATGATTTGCTTTGTGCACCAGTGTGTCAGATTACAACCCCATCGCAAACGATGTCTTAAAGTGTTTACGAATGAAGCAACGATAGTATGAACAACAATAACAACATTATGAATGTGGCAATGCTTAATCGCTAACAGGGGAATTTCTTTCGCGATGCCAAGACAAGTGAAACTCGCGCACATTCATAATAATCTGTGCTCTAAGTACAACAATATGCTTTGTAATGAAACAGAGTTGAACACAGATGCACGTATACACTTCCAAACAATACATACACAGATATTCGTTTATGAACTCTCATTATTGGCTCCCAGCTAACAATTTTTTCCGAGGGCTCTGATATCAGATTTTTTCTGAGATTTTCTGAATTTTTTGTAGAAATGTGGCCGATTTCTCTAATATTTTCCTAGAAATTGAACCGATTTTCTATAAGTTTATTTTAAGAATCTCTGCACATTTTCTAAAGAAACTTAAGAATCGTCATTCCGAATTCGTTCCGATTTCTAATGGATTTTCTAAGGGAATTTTTTTTCGGTTGATGTCGAAGAACAGAATTACTGGTCTTAAAATTCGCATATACAAATTTACAATTTTTTAAATATAAATGCAACATATAATAATACAAGCTAGTGTTGATAGCTTCGACTTACTTCTGCACATTGTTCTACTGTTAATCATAAAATGATAACAACAGGCAAAATCATTAGAAAGTTTGAAATTATAATCTTCCATAAATAGTACATTAAAAGAAAATTGTCTCTTAGTGGGGGTTGTTCAGTACAGTACACGTGTTGTGTAAATATCAAAGGCGTCAGCGTCAGAATTGTTTCCGATTTTTTTCAGAAAATCTGAACTTTTCTCCGAATTTTTCCAGAATTTCCTTCCGAATTCGGACGGATTTTCTTAAGAAAATCTAAACTTTTCATCGAATTTTCCAGAATTTTCTTCCGAATTCGGACCGAATTCTGTCAGAAAATCTAAATTTTTCTCCGAATTTTCCAAGAATTTACTTCCGAATACGGACCGAATTCGTCGCGAAACTCTAATACTTTTTAAGAATTTCCTTAGAAAATTCTTTCCGAATTCGGTGACCACGTCCATACAACTTTCGTACCGAATTCGGTACGAATTCGGCATCAGAATCGGATATTTCTTCAGAAATTCTGTCCGAATTCGATACGAATTCGGAAAAAAATGTTAGCTGGGCTGTTATTCTACACACCAACTCATCCGCCATTGTATTAAATAACAACACTTATTGCTTTTGACAACAAATTAAAAGGGAAAATACAGCAGAGTTCAGTAATTTTGGTTTTGTTATGAATGTTGTCTTTTGAATTATATTCAATGGATATTTTCTTCGTTTTGTGTACACAGGAGTCTGAAACGTTTATAGGCATGCAAAATGTGTGTGTGTTTATTCACTTATATTGTTATTCAAATTGTTTATTTAATACCTTTTTACTGATGATAATCGCGTTTGTATTAATCATTGTTATTGTTGTTAATATAATTTAAGCTCTGGTTTTGTTGTTACATTTTAAACATTAAATGAAATGAAAAGAAAATTGAAATTCGCCTTAGGATAGTGAACCACCTTTAGCACAAAAAGCAATACAAAGACCGATATTGCTATTAGGTATAATTTGTTTATGAAAACGTGTTGTATAGTTTTCATTACAATCATTTCTTATAACGAAATTGTTATAGAATAAATATAATGTTTAAGAGTTTTGTTATTTCTACAAAGCCCCAATGATAATATCAAATTCAATTTGTTTACTTTCAACAAGAACAAAAAACATGCAAAAATAAAAACCGGGGTTAAACTAACCAAATTTCTAAGGTCAATAATTAAAAACATTCTGTGACTTGACAAAACATTTGGATTTAAGAATTTCAATTGTGATATGAAATAAATTATTTTACTCACTGTGAACAATTCGAACTAAGGTAGTTTTTAAACATTAATCGTATTATTTACATTATTAAAATAAGTGTTTTTAGAGCTGCCAACTACTAACATAATTATTGTCCGTTTTGGAGATTCACGGAAAATATAAACTGTAATCTGATATACGTTAGAGCTATAACAAAAAAATCCACGCAATGAAAGTTGATTTCAACCATACTGGTTCATACTGGTTCTTACTGGTTCCGCTATAGATAATATTACAACATCAGCTCTATTCTTATAGCACAATTTTGGATATATGATAATGATAACAAGTGACACACCCATACAGACGCATTTCAACATCGACAACATTGCAAACAAATTGTTTAACTTAGTATTAATTAGCATATTTAATTAAATCCTACAACTTAGAAAAGCAATCAATTATAACCATCCAATGAATACAATTCACATACATAGACTCACACATAAATACGTGTATAAATCGAAAAGCAAACACAGTTGCCCATAGTTATCTCTGATAAAATAAATTCAGACACATATCCTTCATTCAGTCAATGAAGAGAGATTATTCTTGGCCAATATTTGCCTAGCATAACCTCTCATCCGAAAGGTGACATTCAACATGTTGCCAATGAAAATAATCGAATTCTAGACCGGTTGAGTTTGCTCTGACATCTAAATGTGTGCCCATCTATCATTTTGGCTATTTGGAATTCAACGCATGTAGTAACAACACATGTTTATTGTCCTGTTATAATTCAAATATAGGGTTATACGAGGGGAACTGGCCTAATAATAAAATCGCGAATATATACCATCTAAAATAGTTTTGATGTTTGATGATGTAGCCGCCAGTATGATTTATAAAATTTTCATTCGATCAAACCACTTGTTGAAGCATTTTCCCCCTCTGATTAAGACACCTCCAAAACATGAGTTTTGAACACTTCAATAGAATCATCTGCCGACGAAAATCGTTGACCATGCCTTTTTTCTTGATGTGCAAGAATCAAATAAAGTCATTGGGTTCCAAGTCAGGGTTGTACGGCGGATGACCCATGAGGATGATTCGTCTTCTCTTGTTCATTTTTCAATTTTCTCAGTAGACTTCAGGCATACAAACTGTAGTGTACCACTCAGAATTAACCATCCTAAGTTCTTCAAGGCGTAGAGTGGCCACATGGTCAGTTTTGCCGAAGAAACAGGCGACCATTTGCGTCGAAGTGCTTCTTCTATGAACAACTTTTGTTGGATTTGGCTGGCCTTCGAAGACCCCCACTGTCGATTGCTGTTTTGTTTCGGGCTCATACGCATAGACCCAAGATTCGTCTATGACGATCGTATTTATTCTACCGCAATCGTATTTATTCTAGAGCTTGTAAAAACTCGAGGGCACTATTGTTAGTGTAGATTTTTTTTTTTTTTGAAAATTCAATGTCGATAGGTAATTTTGTCTATCGATATTATCGAATTAAAACCCCCTACCCTAAAATTAATAGAAATTACGCGGTTTTTCGGTTTTGTAGTCGTGAGAAAGTAAATCCGTTGTCACATGTACACATTTTTCGGAAAAGTAATTTGCATTATTATGTCTTTTACTTAAAGAAACCAAAGGCGAAACATGCATGTCACACAGTGGTGATTGTGTGGGTTCGTATCGTCGGCTTTCCTTTTTCAAAAAGCATCTTGGTCAGTAAGCTCGTCTCTAACGAGAAATTAATTAAAAAATTAATAAAAAATGACCTTCGCCTAATAGGCAAAATTTTCAAATAAAAATAAAAATCAGCTTGAGCCAGGCTGGGGTTCGAACCCACGTCCTTGAAAAACACATGAAAAAAAGTGTTGTCACGGCGTGTTAGTGTTCAGAACCAAACTCATAACTTTCAAAGGCTACGCTAAGCGTTTGTCATGAAAGCCATACAAAGATTTGAGCAAAAAATTCAACTTTGTAAAAAAACAACTTGCATTTGAAAGAGGAAATAAGTTAGAGGATAGCGAAGCCGCCCCACAGTCGATGTGTCTGAGGAGCCTTCCTAAACCAAAGGCGAAACATGCATGTCACACAGTGGTGATTGTGTGGGTTCGTATCGTCGGCTTCCCTTTTTCAAAAAGCATCTTGGTCAGTAAGCTCGTCCCTATCGAGAAATTAATTAAAAAACAATTGTTGTTTCTCCTATATATTTTTGTGAAGTGCTTGTGCAAAATGTCAACAAAATCATAGACATTTCTGCCATTATTATTACCAAATTAGTGTTGATGACAACTGAGTACGTTTAGGCTAAAAACTGTCAAACTCTCCGTTGACACAGACTAATAATTAATATAATTGTTCCACAAACATCGCAGGCGGGACAAGGAATACTTCTCTCTTATCAATGAGTGCACCCCGATTCATATTAGCTCAATGATATGGGACCTACAGTTTATCGCCGAGTCCGAACGGCGTCTCCTAAGACACCACTTGTAGAGAAGTTTTACATGGCTGAAATACTCAGGAAATGTCGCCAACATTACTGAGGGGTATTTCGCCACCGTTGGAAATTTGATGTTGCCTAGCCGGGGATTCGAACCCATGACCTTCTGCGTATAAGGCGGATGTGCAAACCATTGCACTACGGTGGCACAGATTGGTCCATAGATTTCCCCAAAGTATATATCAGCACGAGTAATCTCAGTGTTTTCTATATTTTTCATATGTTTTAATTAACCCTATTAAAGCAAACATACGAGTATATCTCGGTATATTATTTTGAATAATCGTATGGATGTGTCAACTGGTGTAAAATACTATTTTACAGTTAGACCACACATGTCGCTATCTGTTTAACCAAATCATAACATTTAACCTCTCACCCAAATGTGTCACTCTATTTTACACCAAACAATCGACCAACCAAATGGTCATAAGCCTGAGAACAGATACAGTTTATACTAAACATAACACGAAAAAATACACTCACACATACAATCACAATGCTGGCACTTGCACACGTACATTTCGGTAAGGAATGACATGCATTTTAAAATAACAAATTTTGTTGCTTACTACAGAGCGTCCCGACGTTATTGTCCTCGAGTATGGCAGCATCAGCAACAACATGTTTATTTGGAGCGAGGCATGCCAAGCCGTAAGGATGTATGAATGAAGGCAATGCTAACAACATCAACAACGTTTAGGAGTTTTATTTTGTTTTTGGTATGTGAGGGATGTCGATGTTTTGCGGTTACATTCCTGGTGTTATGAGACTAAAACATAAAAAGCAATTAAAATTTTCCGAACAAGGCTGGCAGACAGCAATTTGACAATGAAGTTTTGAATTTTAATTGTGGCAACATTTTTTTTAACGAGGCAAACTAACAGCAGAAAAACAAACTAGCAGAAACTGTAACATGTGAATAGAGTTGTTTTATACAAAATCCTTCAAATTTGAATTCCGAACCAATACAAATAAAAGAGAATAAGTCGGCTTTTCCGGAAAAGTATACCATCGGCCTATGAGAGCAAAACATAAACATGTTAGCTCGATTAATCCAATTAATTAATTAAAAACTTCATAAATAATGGCCTTCGTCCTAAAAAGACAATAATAAATAAATATTTATAACTTCTACCTATGGACAGAACCGAGTTTAGTTATTGTAAAATTTTCAGTCACATTTGTTTTTTTTTAATGAATTAGCTGTCAATAGATATTTAATTTTCCTATGGGATTGAAAACATCGCTGAAAAAAAGTGTATATATAGGTTTACGTTCTGATACTGCCGATATATAGTGTTTTGAAGGTTTCACTAAATTTTCACACAAAATTTATTTAGATCGGATGTCGGAGACTTTATTAACTCTTAAAAATTTTTCTAAATACATATGTTCAACATAGATTCACGTTTTCGAAAGATGTTATTCACCCTCTGGTAATTCACAGTCACGTATCACTGCCAAGTCTCTTGCTCATTAAATGGCAATTTTTTTATTCAAATTTTTATTTTTTTCAAAATGTTGTACAGAATTAAATTTAATTTATCATATCGGTGAGAAACCTCATTCACACATTTTTCTCCGAAGAGTAGAAAATCTATTTGAAAAAGTAATGCTTGCGTGTTGGTATTGCAGGAAACAACCTTATTATCACTACAGGTCAACTTTTTGGTTTAACCACCAAATAACATACAAGTCGAGTGAAGGTGTTTTAAACATTTTAAAGTATTTTCCAATAGCATTAGTTTTAAATTCTAACACAAGGTAAATACCTTGAATAATAGTCCTTCTTATTTTTTATAATTTCTCTAATTAATTTTTAATATTGGTGTATTTACTATTGGTATACAGCCATTGTATAATTTCCCATCTTCTTAAACTTCTATAATGTTGCACCTAAATAATACAGAAAAGTTGAGTAACATCAACTCAAGCACCACAATCCAACACAATCCGACTTCGCAGTCAAATATAATCCACATGACTACAAAACCACGTATCACCAAGCTGAGTCGCTTCAATCAGAATATTTTTGGCTTCAACCCGACAAGTACAAGCCAAAATTATCAACCCAACTATACTGTATCATAAAGACGTGTAATATCGATTGCTACAGCAGAATATATCCAAGTAGCAGCAACAAGATTACATAATCGAGTATCATCAGCACGATTATTAAGGCGGCGAATAATCAACCAGACATCTGCGTCGACCATCATCAGTACGCCCACTATAGGAAAACAGTTTCTAGTTTTCAATTACTTTTCTTAATCTATTCGAACAATTCACTTTCTACAAATTTGTTGCAACACACTCTAGTAATAACATTTCATTGTACCTCCCGGTGCCCTTACAGAATGTAGTAATCTTATATACTGTACATACATATAAAACAAGATTGATGTAACCAATATAACGAATTTCTGTAATGCTTCCTTAATGTCCAGCATTTCGTAATGCACCATAAATGAACAAAATTACGCCTTTCCGCACTCATACACAAAATATTAACATTCTTCTGCTAGTTGGTCACACTGAATTTAGCAATGGCCAAAAACGAATGGAAATATTATGCCGTAATTTATATTGACACAGCATACTTCTAGTCAGACTGTAAATTTGTGTAATGACCAATGTTACGACAACGAGGCACAATAACGTCAGTTATTTGTCTACTTCTTTCACTTTGCCACAACGTAGATATAACAAACGTACACATGTTCATATATTTACATGTACGTGATAGTATTCAACAATAAAAATTCAAGGTTTATTTGTTGTTTCTTTGACATTTCAACGGATATGCTTTTTTTTTCCTTTTTGCATAGCAAGTCAAAGCTTTAAAAGTTAATTTTTTTCTTTTTTAATGTTATACAAGAGAGAGATTTTATTTATTGAATGACATATTTTCATGTTTTTTGTTAGTTTGATGGTATCAAAATGTACACATACCCCCCTTAGGCTAAAGCCGGCATTCCGTCGAAATTTTCTGAGCAAAAATTTTAAGAGCTTACCTTTGGACGAATGAATTTGCACAAGTAAAAATTCTTATAGTTGCAATCAGAATTAAGTAGATATTGCTAATATATAGGGTTGTGAAATACAGCCTTAAAGGTGAATAAGCAGCCTCGTCTGATTGCCTTGCTTGTTTGCTTCATTTCTGACACAATAAAAATAAATGAATAAATAAGACCTAGCCAATTTCGAACTGGGTTGCCCTTTTCTTCTTTATTCTTTTATTTTTATTATGTCAGAAATGAAGCAAGCAAGTAAAGCAAGCAGGTGAGGCTGCTTATGTACTTAGGCCTTTATACTCAACAACAGTTTCAGTCTGATTCATTTGATTTTTCATCAGAAGATCTGGTCCATGGTTTATTTGCCATTTATAAAGCCTCATTAATGCCGTCCAATTAGTTCATTGCATATGGCTGTTATAGGAATAAGGAGAATAAGGAGAATTGCCATAATCCGTATAAAAGCAAAGTTTTTTAACATCTGTCTCATCTGCGCCCACGCCCCGACCGAAGAGAAAGATGAACAGACCAAGGATATATTCTACGAGCGCCTAGAGAGAGCATATGACCGCTGCCCTGGCCATGACATTAAGATTGTTCTAGGAGATTTTCATGCTAAAATTGGGAGAGAAAATATCTTTGGTCCCACGCCGGAAAGTTCAGCCTTCATGAGGTAACATCCGACAACGGAATGAGGCTGATCGATTTTGCAGCGGCAAAAAACATGGTTCCAACACCTCGACATACACAAGACCACGTGTATATCCCCAGATGGGAAAACAAGAAACCAGATTGATCGTGTTGTGATAGACGAAAGACACTATTCCAGTGTGTTATATGCTTGTCCCGATAATGTGGAAGCGCAGTGGCAAAGAATATCCCACTTACTTTAAACTGCCCCAAAATCTATGCTTGGGTACCAAAAACCACCACCTAAAAATCTATGGTACGATCAGGAGTGCCGTAAGGCTACTGAAGTAAAGAACGCGGCGTACAGAGCAACCCTGCATTCAGTAGCAACACGAAGGACGAAAGAAAAATATCGGAGAAGAAAGGAGAAACGTATTTTCAGAAAAAAAAGAAAGAGCAAGAAAAACGTGAGCGAGAGAAACTCGAGATGTATAGGAATCAGAATGAAGTCCGCAAATTTTACCAGAGTGTAAAACACCAGACTGAAGGATATCGTGCAGGCACATTCTCCTGCAAAGATCATGAAGGGAATCTGGTAACTGATACAGATAGCGTACTGAGGATCTGGAAGGAGCATTTTATGAAGCTCTTAGTATCGAATATGGGCGGCGATGAATATACACCAGAACCATCGCAAATGACCACTTTGAATGTCTTCCACCTAGCCAAAACGAGGTCATGACAGCATTTAATCGGCTGAAAAACAATAAAGCAGCAGGAGCTGATGGGCAGCCAATGCGGTTTTAGACCTGGTAAATCGACAACTAACCAAATCTTCACACTGCGCCAAATACTGGAGAAGACCCACGAAAGACAAATCGACACATACCGCCTTCGACAGCTCAGTTCGATCAAAGGTGTTTCAATCCATGTCATAGTTTGGTATCCCTGCAAAACTTATAAGAGTATGCAGGATGCCATTGGCAAGATTAGCTGTTAAAGTAGGAAAGAACCTTTCGGAACCTTTTAAAACAAGACGAGGTTTCAGGCAAGGTGACAGCCTATCGTGTGACCTATTTAACATTCTATTGGAAAAGGTCATACGAAAAGCGAATGTACATACCGATAGAGATAAAAATAGCACTATATGCAATAAGGATATAATGCTAATGGCCTACGCAGACGATACTGATATAATAGGTCGATCAACTCGATCTGTAACAGCCACCTTTGCGAAAATTGAAAAGGAGTCTGCCAAAGTGGGTCTGGCAGTCAACGGCGAGAATACAAAGTTTATGGTATCAACACGCAAGACGTCCAGTAGACTCGGACCAACTGTTCAGAACTACAATTTTGAGGTCGTAAATGACTTTATTTATTTCGGCACCGCCATAAATAAAACGAACAACATCAGTTTTGAAATCAAAGAAGAATAATATTGGCCAACAGATGAAACTTTGGTCTAAGTAAACAGTTCAAAATAAAACCACCTCTTGTCAAACAAAACATACACTCTACCAGACACCGATACTACTTGTACTTGCGAAAGCAGATGAGGCAGAACTTGGTGTGTTTGAGAGAAAAATTTTTCGAAAGATTTATGGACCAATATGCGTTGACGGTGAATACCGACGTCGTATGAACCACGAGGTATACCAGCCGACCGACATCGATATAGTAAAACGTATCGAACTACAACGATTGCGTTGGCTTGGCCATGTCAGTCGCCACCAAAAAGGCATTTGAATACTAGCCACTCGACGGTATACGCCCCAAGGGAAGGCCAAAATTCCGATGGAAAGGCCAAGTTGAAGCATATATCACAAAACATGACATCTAAAATAGGAGAAGTAAAGCACCGATTTGGTCCAAAATTTGGATTTCGTAGTATTTTTTCCGAACTTAGTTCAAGTTCGAACATAGGTTAGTTGGGATGGGACCGATATCCACTCCTTCCGGAAAAGTTCGAAACTGTTCGGAACATTTGTCCGCACGATAACTCTTCAAGAAAGTAACCGATTTGGTCCCATATATGCACATCGTGAAATTTCTACCAGACTTAGATGACGTTCTAATCAATGTGTCCACTCCTTCGCGTACCTCACACACAAAATTTCGCAAAAGTTCAGTTTAAGACCTGCTCTCGAATCGCTTTAGTTTTTGCTGTAGCAACTTGTATTCACTGCCTCCCATACAATGGAACAAGTTCAATCAGGGCCAAGTCCATACTTCTTGAGATAATAGCCTCAAGGATGCCAAAAAACCACTGTGATACCGTGTGTAGTGGTTGGTTTGGAATTCGTAATATTTTGTCCAAACACAGTTTAAGTTCGATGATAAGCCATATCGGTCCACTCCTTCAGGTACCTCCCCCACAAAAGTTCAAAAATGTTGGGAAAAATTGTTCGCACGATAACTCTTGAAGGAAGTGACCGATTTGGTCCAAACTTTACACATGCTAATATATCTACCAGGCATAGATCAGGTTCCAATATGAACTATATCTGTCCACTCCTTCGGGTACCTATCACACAAAATTCACTTTAAGACCAGCTCTCGAATCACTTATTTACGACGGTAAAAGTTTTTCAGGGGCAAGTCCATACTTCTTGAGAAAACAGTCCGAAAGGTGCAAAAAACTCATATGACACCATATGTAGTGGTTGGTCCAAAATTTTAATATACCGGTCCACAACTTCCGGTACTTCCCCCGGAAAAAAATGTAACTTAAATAGTATGCACGATATCTCTTGAACAAGTTTGAGCCAAACTTTGGATCTCCTAATATTTTGTCCAAAATTTAGTTTATCTTCTAAAATGGAGGTACCTTAGGGTACCTCTCCCACAAAAGTTTAACATTTGTGTCTAAGTTTAGGGTCTGTTCGACGATCTTTTGGAAATGTATACCGATGTTGTTCGGTGTGGTCCTATTTACAGCGATATTATGTTTTCCGTGGACAATTCCGTGCTTCCTGGCATACAGGTCAAAAAGTTGTGCAATGACCCACTGAAATGACTAGGGGCGCGATATCTATCGAAAAGATATGACTCCCAAAAAAGATCCACTTCCATAATAGACAATATCGGTCCATTCCTTCAAGTAACTCCTCCGCAACATTTTTGAACTTCAATCCTAATCCACATTTTTGTCGGCAAGTTCAAATGTCCAACAAGGGCCAAAAAATTCTGAAAATATATATATAATATATATATATATCTCTGTCGGCAAAGCTTTTTTACTTGTTCACGTTATATATGCATACATATGGGTAAATCCTGCGTGACGAACGCTTCATTTGTACGCGTTTTCGGGCATAAATATTAAAATATTTTGAACTTTCCAGATAGATGCATTGAATCTATACATGGTATTTAATAGAATGTGATAGCACTTTCGAATGATATAAAAAAAAATTGTAAAAAGTATAATTAGCGGAAAAAATTGATTATAAGTTATTGTGACGCACGCTACAAAAAGTGGAAGTATCTTCCGACGTTGTTGTATGTTTTCATAATTTTTAGCAAATTTTGCATAATAAAGCACACAAAATGAAAAGTTTAAAAGAAAGATGAATATAAGAGAAAACTAAAACAATTAATTTTTAGGCAAACAATTTTGTATTTTTTTTTTCAAAATCAGCGAACCTAATGTGATGCACGCTACATTTTTTCCAGTATATAGTAAATAAAAACCAGTGTATTTATTTTAACGAAACAATGTATATTTCTTGTAAATAACGTTATTTAAGTCATATTTTATGTTCATAAATAAGTTTATCAATGCGTATATGATTATAAATAAATTTTATGTTTTAATGAATCTGACGTTAGTGCGATTTGGAGCGCATTTTCGTTATATGACGAAAAATAATGTTTGCCTTTAATTCCGGGAATGCTCTTAACGTTAGCCCATCTCTCCGAAAGAATTCCAGCTGATTTTTGTATATAACTACTGCTTACATATAAAATGAAAATACCATTTATATTCATTTTTGCCAATTTAAAAAAATCATGGGCATTATTAAGAACAATATTCTGAGCTTTTACCATTTGCCAAATTTTTTTCTTTACGACGGCTCCGATTCCGTTTATTGCACCCTTTCCGCGAGCAGTTGCAAAAAATTCCACTCAAATTCTTCTTTGAAAAAGGCTATACTACTTAAAATGAACTTGTTTTTAAATTGACTTGCACATCCATCAGAAAATAAATATAACTTTGAAATATAAATTCATTTTTTAAGTTTCTTAACAATAAACTGAACTCAAATCGTGACGAAAACAAAATAAAAAAATAGAATACAAGAGAAAGTGAAAACAGAATTAAAAGGCAATTTCTTTTTTTGGGGAACTCAAATCTTGACGAACGCTACAGAAATTAATGCACTGTAATTTTTTTATTATTGTAGATTTTTTTTCTATTTCCTTAAAAGCAGGATATATTTTTTTAATTTAAATTTATAGATGGATTAAAAAAAAATAAATTTCTGCCCACAGTATAAAAAAACATAATTTTTCGTGACGAACGCTACACCACTTGGATCTGTCTTTTCATACCTAATTTCACTTTTTCCAAAATAGTAAAAGATTATATTTTCTATCAAAATCTAAGAGAATTGAGTAAATAACAATATGGTTTTCGAGTTTACCACTTATGTTAACACTAAAGTAATAATATGAACATGTAAAAAATGTAAAATTTTTGTATAAAATTAAAAAACCTGAGAAAGGGTAGAATTTTGTAAACATTTTTGTGTTTATAATTTCTATATAACATATTTCTAAAATTAGATATCCAGTCTAATCTTCTGTGAGAAAATAAATTAATTTGGATAAAGTAAAAAAAATTTTGGCTGGTAGACTGTTTCTGCGATTTGCCCATATGTTATTATTTTTACACATTTTGCTGCAAACAGTGAGTTTAAAAGTTTTAAAAAAATTGTAGTAAGGAGTTGTGTTGCGTGTCAGATTACAACCCTATGTGCTATAAATTTTGTCGTCATCGACGACGTTGCTGGCATGTCTTAAAGTGTTTACGAATGAAGCACCGATAGTATGAACAACAAAGACAGCAATATGACTGGGGTAATGTTTAACCGCAAGAGAAACATTCATAATAATCTGTGCGCTAAGTACAACAATATGTTGTGTAATGAATAAAACATTTGTACGTTTATAAAGTTGAACACACATGTATGTGCGATCATACATACATACATTCGCACACAGATATTCGTTTATGAACGCCAACCCCAACTCCGCCCACACGATAATGAATAACAACACTTATTGCTTTTGACAACAAATTAAAAGGGAAATACGGAGTTCTGTAATTTTGGTTTTGTTATGAACGCTGTCTTTGTATTTCATTTAGGAATGTTTTCTTAGTTTTGTTGTGCACAGGAGTTGGAAACGTTTATAGGTATATGTATATGTGTGGGTGTGCTTACGCGTTTGTATTCTTATTCAAATTCTTTACTTAATACCTTTTTGCTGATGATTATGTCGTTGTTAATATAATGTAAGCTCTGGTTTTGTTGTAATATTTTAAACATAAAATGAAATGAAAGAAACCTAATTGAATTTCGAAGGAGCACAAACGAAACATCTTTGACACAAATGGAAGAACAAAACCGCCATTGTCATTAGGTATTATTTCTGTATGAAAACATGTTGTATAGTTTCTTCCAATCCATTTCTTATTCAAAGAGAACACGATTATTATAGAATATATATAATGCTTAAGAGTTTTGTTATTTATACAACGCAGCACTGTTAACGCCAAATCCAATTTGTTTACTTTCAATAAAAAATAATGAAACTGTAAAATCGGGATTAAACTAACGAAATTTCAAAGGTCAATAATTTAAACCATTTTGTTACTTGTCATAAATGTTAGATTTATGAATTTCAATTGTGATATGAAAAATTTTCATACACCATAAATTTATGGCGGAGATAATTAAAATAAATATTATTAGAGCTGCCTTAGGCTTGGAACTGCTTACAAAGTCATTGTCCATTTTGATAGCACTTTAACCAAAAAAATTCCACGATACGTAGACTTAGAGAATAAATAATTAAGGAATGGTTCTGACAGGCTTTAACATGCCAAGCCCACAACTTTTCATTGTCCCTCTTTAATCTCAAGTGGATACTAACCCTCCCGAGGTGTGACATGGGGAACTGAATTTAATATCCGTTAAAGTTAGTCCCTTCTAGGTATTAAGATAACATTTGCCTAGCGTTGACCCATAAGAACAATAAAAACTTGGTTTGAGCGTCGGGATAGTAATCCAGGCCTATAAAAACATCCTACTATGAAATAAAAACACATAGAACCCACGCTTCTAAGTTGATTCAAACGTTTTAAAGAAGGATTCTTTACAGCGAAGGTGCAGTTTTCGCCCTGCAGCTGTACTTGGAAGGTACAAGACCGATATTACTGAAATACAGGAAATGCCATGGATTGGGAAAGGCGTATCAACAACAGTTTAATCATCAGGCATATCGGATGTGAATGGCTAGAACACAAAGGCTGATTATGATAACTTCTATTTGTATAAACATTATTGCAAATTTGCAGATGTAAAGTATTTTTGAGGCCTTTTTCTAATCAAGTCTAGAATCTAGAATCTGTCTAGAATCATTTTTCAATACATACACATGTACAAATCGAAGGGGGTTTTCCTCCATGAATTGTAATGCCTTCCATTCCGGATGTTTGAGATGATAGATTGGCAGTGGCTTAAAACAATAATTACATACATATGTCCTATTTACGTAAATCAAACGGCAAGACTATAAAATAATCCTTTAATATCCCGTTTATGCTACTTGGCATTTATTCAATACAAGGTCAAGACAAGTGGACGTCTTTCAAAGGTACTTTAAAACTTCAAAACTAATTAAAAACGTATATGGAGAACAACACATTTGAACATGAATCTGTGAATTTATAAGCAGGTTGCTGCCAATAATGGAAATAGTATTTGCACCGACGTTAGTAAACTGTTGTGTAAAAAATTATAAAGGTTTGTTACCTCTTCGTGACCACTTATCGTAAATGAGCATATAACTTTTATTTAACCACTTTTTGTTCTTGTTTTCTTTTTGCTAAAAAAAATGTTATTGCACCACATAACATTAACTCATCTGGTAGAAGATTTTATGGTCACCTAGAACGATATTTTCACTATCATTACTTGCTCAGTCGTTATATCACGGTCTCCTGAATGATCTTTTTCAGACGTGTGTGTGTGTTTCTATATTGCTAAAGATTTTACAGCAGTTTGTAGCTGAAGCCCGTTATAAAATGAAAATCATAAATGTTAAAATTACCAACGAACTAATACGAGCATGAAAACTTCCAAAAATAGCTGAAACAACACACAAAAACTCTTTTAATGGTGGTTTGTCATGTAAACAGCATCATGGGAGTATTTAACGAGAAATGTTATTCGATTTAATGTGTTCAAAATGATTGAAGCATAATGGATATTTCATGAATTAGTTTGAATTAATAAAGAGTTTGGTTTGTCATGAAAATCATATTTCAATACAGAATTTTCCATTTTCCAAACAAGACATGAAAATGTCATGCCAAAGGGTTGGTGAAAATGACATGTCAAAGCATTGGTCAAAATGACATGCATAGGATCCGACAATGAATGTCATTTTATGGTGGTCACGCTCATATAAAATTCATGAGTGAAAATGCTAAAAAGATGACATGCCAGATCACTTGCACCCATGATTCAATAGCATCCTTGGCATCGAACATTTTGCTGGGTATATACTTGTTTACGGAGCGCGGTAACTGTTGAACGGATAAACCGATTCGATTCAAAATTTGACATTCGTAATATTTTGCCCAAGTTCAAAGATGTGCTTTATCGGTCCACTCCTTTGGGTACCTCCCCAACAAAAGTTCGAAACTTTTCGCTAAAATGGTGCGCACGATAACTCCCGAAGGCAGTTACCGATTTGGTCCATACTTTGGGCATCGTAATATTTCTAAGAGGCATAGATCAGGCTAGAATATGGACTATATACGTCAACTCCTCCTGGATACCTCCCACACCAAATTTCGGAAAAATGCAGGCTAGGACCACCTCTCGAATAGTTTTGATTTTTCTTGCAACAGGTTGAACTCAAGGCCCCTATTACGATGGTACAAATTTTTTCAGTGACAAGCCCATACATCTTGAAAAAAAACCCTACGGCCAGCATGAGTAGTAGCTGGTAAGCACTAACACTCCCGAACCGAATACTGCGTTAGTCCACATTTTGCATATCGTAGTATTTCTTCGAATATTAGATGAAATTCGAAGATGGTGCTTATAGGCTCCCTCTTTTCGATACCTCCCCAACAAACGTTCGAAAATATCCGCTAAAATCGTAAGCACAATATCTTATAAACGGAGCAACCAATTTCGTCCAAATTTTGAATCTCGAAATATTTTGTCCAAACTTAGATTATGTTCTAAAGTGAGCCTTATCGGTATATTCCTTAGGGTACCACTCACACAAATGAGCAACATTTTTGTTTAAGTGCGGTTATGGGTATTTTGGAAATTTTAACCCAAGGTACTCCTAGTATTTCTGTTTAGAGCGATATGATGGTTTTCGTGGGCAAGTTCATGTTTCCTGGTATAATGGTCCTATCAAGAGGGATGATTCCCAAAATAAGATACACATCCAAAATGGACTATCAGTCAATTCCTTTAGACGCCTCCCCCACAAAACTTTTGAGATTTTAACCTAATCCATATCTTTGTCAGTTCATACGCCAAAAATCCTGAATACCCCCTAAATATATACGTTCTTTTTTTTGGAAAATACGTGCTTCAATTCACACAGGCTGAGGGCGTACCTCTGTCGGCAAAGCCGACTGATAGTTTTTTATTTGTTGTACAGTAATTTCTACACAAAAATATTATAGCAAATGTTGTCCGTGGCAACAAGAAATTCTCTTGGAATTCATGCGAATTTCAATGTAAAACGAAAAATGGCAACTATAATTGAGTTTCACTGAAATAACAGTACTACGAAATATGACAACAGATTTCCTGGAAATGCACAAATCTATTTACAAAACAACTATCAAAAAATTGTCATTTAATAACTGCATATGAGCATCGTAATGAACTTACAAAAAATCCAACATTCAATTGTCAACTTGTCAAATGATATACAAATATTTTATTCGAATTACAACTACAAAATGCAATTGAATGCCTTGGGTATCATGGGGTGGTAACAACTGTTGCCATTTCCAGATCAAAGCATCACTCATGAATATCAAATTTAAATTGCAACTGTATGGGGAATATATAAGACGTAGTTTTTTTGTTGTTTCTTGTGTTATCACTGAAAAGCAAATGTTGTACTTTGGCACATTTCATCGGATCACATGTCCTACATTGGTATTGATAGTACATAAAATGAATCTTCTTTTACGTTTTCACTTCTCTGCGCAAAATTCATGGTACTATTGGCGATAGTAAAACCATACATTTTATTTTCGAGATCAAAGGAAATCCCGATAAATTGTTGAGTTTTGTGGCATAACAGGGATTGCACATGCAATTTCAGAGAGTACAGTGATATTAGAGTATGTCAAAAATGGAGTGGACCAGACCAAGAAACACCCTGCGTGCGTCCGTGGTGATGGCTATAACCTTTATAGCCTCAATTAATAATTTAATAAACCGTTTTAAAAATCTTAACACTGGTGTAATTTTTGATAGTACGTTTGTTTTTTGGTTGCAATTAAATCCCTTATGACCTGGCATCCATTTAAAAACTAGTCTGGTGGGACGCTCTAACTTAACAAGATCTTCTTTTAATTCATTCATTACCTTCGATGTGACAGTGTTTGATTTTATTGATAGGAGCAGCGCTTGACTATCGACAAAAATGCATAATAATGTTTATGTGATGCTGTGGAAGTGTAGTGAATGCTTAATTTATGACCAGTATCTCCACCTGAAAAACATTCTAGGTCTCAGGAAGTTTGTGGATATATGTAATTGCTTCTTCCGAGAAGATACCCAGACTCCACAATTCATTTTAGAGCCCGTGGCAATCTATTTGGCCGCCTGAAGCTCTCAACATATTTATGCATATTCCGCCAAGAGATTACACATCAAAGCAAGTGCGACTTGTAATTCAACTATAGAAATGTGGAAAGATAGATACCGAGCAAAATGTGAAGTGACACACGCTTTCACCAATTCATTGTCATAGTATTTTGCATATGTTCAGTGTCATGACATTTTGCACCAGTTCTTTGTGATGTCATTTTGCACCAATGCACAGTGTTCGATTTTCGAAAAAACCTGGCCAAGAATCGAAAAAATTTTTGTATCAATTTACACTAAAAAGGTTCAGATATTGTTAATAGGATCCCAGTGCGTGTAGTTATAAAAAATATATACATTTCTTGTTTAATAAGTGGGTATAAAACCAGGTCAAAGTGACCCTATTTGGATTTTTTTTTTAAATATTTAAGATGTTTATAAATCTATGATAATATGCGAAATAAACAACGGTTATTAACAATTTTCTTTTCGTAATTGTAATGAAAGGTATGTGAAACGTATTTATGATGTTCAGTGTCGCCAATGATTTGTGCGTTCTTTAATAATTGATGTCCGTACTTGTTAATTTTTTTAAGATCAATTTTCACAAAAAATAATGAAAATAGTTATGAGTAAGATCGAGTTGGGCTGTGTAACTTATCATTTCATAAAAAGGGAAGAGTTTTTTACCAATTTCCATCGAAACATCCTGCACATTTTTGCAGTTTTCGTTTTTATGTGATATTTTGTCTTTCAGGTACATGAAGAAAAGACAAAACTTTTTAGTTTTCCATCGAAAAAAAATTTAAAAAATTTTTTTAAGCTACATGAACAATTTTTGGCACATGGATTGAGAAAACATTCCCTTTCTCAAATCTGTTCGAGATACTAATTTCGGTTATTGCGCGCAAAAGTTATGGCGGTTTCATTTCTGATAATAAGAAAAAAATCTTAAAAGAACGCTA
This sequence comes from Musca autumnalis, assembly GCF_047663935.1. NCBI lineage: Eukaryota > Metazoa > Arthropoda > Insecta > Diptera > Muscidae > Musca > Musca autumnalis. The sequence goes on along the minus strand of NW_027411644.1, from coordinate 5,840,439 downwards.
CTCATTATATTGAGAAACAGTGTTAACTAATGGCTTCCTACGTACTATATGATTACTGAGGTGCCATAACTTTAGTAAAAAAATTGTAAATTTCGCGGAAAATCAGAAAGAATAAAAAAAAGTTTAGTTTGCAACTTGTTTTAATAAAATTCAACCTGTTCATGCATCCTTAAAATATTTAAAAAATATGAGCGTAATTTAAATATCGCGAAGATTCAAATGGAACCAAAATTGTTCAAATCTGTTTAGCGGTTCGCATATTATAGAAAAAACAAAAACAAAAAATACATCGATCTAAACTTATTTTAGTAAAATCCATCAAGAATCGTGGATGTAGCATCACACAGTATTTTTGGGATAAATCGGATACAAATCCCATGCCACTAAATTTTTCAAACCGCTGTTTCCGCAAAAACGCGAGTGGCGTGCCGGTTTCTTAACTGAAAAAGAAACGTTCCACAGAAAACCTGAATTAATCCGCCATATTTTGAAAAACATTTTTCGCAAATTTTTCAATTTTTGCAGTAGCTTTTCCGCCTTCTAGTGAATGGATTTTTAAGATCTATGGTTTATATGATCCGGATCGTCGAAAAACTAAATTTTTTGACTTTTCCTCATATACATGTAGCAGTCTGTTCAGGAGTGTATTACAATATTAATATCATATATTGTATACATTCTAGAATATTCCATACCATAGCGTTGTCAAATATGTCAATTTATAAGATAAATAAATCAGTTTTAAAAAATATATCGATTGAAACAGACGTGTTTCAAGTATTACGGACTACTTACAGATTTTCGTGATTCACAATGACAGAAAATAGTATAGAGTGCACTCGGCATGAAATTTTCAATGCATTGTTTCAACAATTTCATTTACAACTAAATGAGAAAATCAAGATCTTGGAGAAATGTCTCTCCCAGAAAGGAAAACGTTCACTTATAATACGATCAGATCAAAAAAATGAATTGAAAGTCCTACTGCACACCATAGAAAAAAAAATGGATTGAAAGCTATAGAATAACTGAACGTTTTTTTACAAACAATGGAAAATGGTTGCAAAAAGTAATAACATTCCAGGTATGCATCAAGTAAACTTGTCAATTAAGAGCATACTTTTGTCATCGCTTGTACCACTAAGATTGTCCGAAATTGATAACCAAAATTCAATAATTTGGCAAAATCCAAAACCGTCGTCTACTCGTTATTGCAGTCCAATAAAGGTGGAATATGTTCGTGAAGATCAAAATTCGATTATTCAAGAGCAAATGTATATCGATCAACAAATAGAAGCTCTTGTTCCATATTCTACTCACATAAACGGAAAAGATATAATAATTGCATACAAATTACTTTTTACCATGATTGATGGCAAAATTCGTAATAATGTCACTCTTACAAAGTCAAACATGCGTTGCTAACTGTGTAACGCTACGTCTAAACAGTTCAATACATTGGACGAAGTTTTAGCTTTGCCAGTTGAGGAATCAAATTTGCGCTATGGTTTAGCCACATTACATGCTTGGATCCATTTTATGGAATATTTTTTGCATTTGCGATATAAATTAGCAAACAAAAAGTGGCAAGCCCGCTCAAAAGAAGATAAAACAAGATTGGAAGAAAATAAAGCGGGAAATACAAAAGAGTTTCAAACAGAAATTGGGGCTTATTATTGACACGCCAAAAGTAGGAGGGTTCGGAAACAGTAATGATGGTAACACGGCCCGAAGGTTCTTCACCGATTCGGAGAAATCTGCCGAAATTTTACGTTTAGATGCCGAATGCCTTAACCGAGCACACGTTATAATGCAAGTTTTATCTTGTGGTTTCGCAGTAGATATAAATCTTTTTAAGCAGTATTGATTGGATACTGCAACATTATTAATAAACACGTATCCGTGGTATTACATGCCCACATCAATTCATGAAGTACTCATCCATGGTTTTCTCATTATTGAGTGGGTACCACTCACCTTTCCGAAGAAGCTCAGGAGTCCAGGAATAAGGATATTAAGAAATATCGGGAAAACTTTTCTCGAAAATCTTCTAGAATAAACACAATGACAGATATAATGAGTTGGTTACTTGTATCCTCAGATCCTCTCATTTCAAGTCTGCGTTCAAACCCTCCAAAAAGAAACAAAAAGCTATCCTCAGCTGTTATTAAATTATTATCTACTAACGTCATTGGGAATGCTGAGGTAGTACCTGTAAACCCCAATATAGATTCTGGATCATCAGACGAGTACGAGTCTGACAGCGAATAGTATTGACTTATTGTGTGTATTTTAATAGTAAACGATGCAATTACATATATATCATGTATGTATATAAAATGGTCCTTTTCACCCTATTTATAATCATCATATTAATTTAAACTTTTTTAAATGATCAAAAATAATATGAAAAAATATTTGAAAATTTGGTTGTAAAATTAAAAAAAAAATAGATTCTTAATTATTTAGTACCTTACAAATTTCATTTCATTGATGACTCATAATGAAATTTAGCGGGAGAAATTTTTGTCTTTGACACCATTCTGCTATACTCATGTTTTGTATGACAATTTAGCCAAAACTTTGATGAAGTACGACATTAACCCTAAAATGTTTTTCTAATTTTCATATTTCTGGAGCAAAGGTAAGATATAGAGTTTTGGTGTATTCTAGGACCTATACTAAAAATTGATGGCGAACAAATTTGTAGAATATTTTGATCCGATAAGATCACATTTTATAGGAGTAGGGACCAAAATGACCACTTGAGGGTTAAATGATATGAAAAATGAAACCAGCGAGCCGAAAAACATAAAAACCCAAGGTTTGGCCGAGATCCATCCATTTTTAGAGTTTTGGCCAGGTTTTTTCGAAAATCGAACACTGTGCAATGCTTTAGATCCTGGATTTGTTGAACTAGTAAGAATACAATGCACAGAAGATTTCTATAACCACATCGTCAGTGTTATACTTAAGTGTTCCATGCGCCGTTTTTCCATTTTGAGAAAATCGCATTTTAATGTTTACAACTGCCTGAAGAAAATATTTATTATACCCTATACCACAATGTGGAAAAGGGTATAATAAGTTTGTTTTCCCAAAAATTCATGTAACGCCGCGAAATATTCGTCGTAGACCCCTCATGTGGTATACCAAACTTCATATCTCGACGAGATAAAGCGATTTAGCGATGTGTGTCCGTCCGTCCGTCCGTCCGTCTGTCCGTCCATTAAAAATTGTAATCAAGCTAGAGGCCGCAATTATGGACCGATTGTCACGAAATTTAGTATGGAGGTCGGGTTTGGACCAGAATAGAACTGATTAGTTTTTGGCGATGATCGTGAAATGTTAAAGGGATGAAATGGACCAAAAACAAAATTTTTGCTCGATTTTGTAGCCGCTCTGTAGGTCGCAATAATAGTCCGATCGGCGCGAAATTTTAAACGTAGTTTTGGTTTGAGATGAAGAAGTAGCGTGCAAGTCAACGGTATGATCGGATAATATTTAGCGGGTTAAATTGATCAAAACTTTTGTGTGAAAATTGGTAAAATTTCTAATGCACATCTTATAACAGCTAGCCCGGAAAGCTAGTGCACAGGGATAGTGGTATAGGGTATCACATGGTCGGCCCCGTCCGACTATAGTCTGTTCTTACTTGTTTTTTATTTATTATTGTCTTTTTAGGACGAAGGCCATTATTTATGAAAGTTTTTAATTAATTAATTGGATTAATCGAGCTAACATGGCCTAAGGAGTTTTGTATTGAAAACTGAATTCTAGCGAAATACCACACACTCAACCATTACGCACGATCGTTTCGCCTGGTGGTTTAAGCCAGGCTCAGCAGGCGTATTTGAATGCTAATGGCTAGAAGACAAACGCTGATTTTTGATAACTTCTATTTATACAAACATTTTTACAAATTTGTAATTATGAAGTATTTATTGAAGTCTTTCTTCTCTCTATCAAGTCACCCTAGTGTCTTGTCTAGGAATCATTTTCTCAATACATACACATGTACAATCGAAGGGGGGTTTCCTTCGTGAATTGTAATGCCTTCAGTTTTTTTTTAAGTTTTTGGATATCATGTCGACTAGTTTGTTGATATGATACATTGGCAGTGGCTTAGAACGTTGAGATCTCGACAACATTGTCTGTTTGATGGAGACAATAATAAATAAAAAAGACAATAATAAATAAAAAACTTCACAGCAGAGCCCGGCTGCCCGGCTGAGGTTTAAACCTGGGTCCTCTACATACCCACACCTTTGACACAAATGTAAAATATTGAAGATCACTTGGAAAAAAGAGTCAAAAACACTTTCCCGTCTCTGCCTCATTAAAATTAACCTTCTAAATCGAAAATTGAAGTTCTGATTTTTTCAATGTGTTTTCATATTTGTATGTTATTAAAATATTAATTACCTACGCTTTCGCATCGAAACGTGTATATCTAGAAACTAGAGCAGATAGGAAACAGCCGACCGAAATTCAGAAAGAATACCATGAAACCATATATATCTCAAAAAGTTAAAAATGGTTTATGGAACACTTAAGCATGACAACGACGACATCTTATTTATTTTCTTCATTTTTTATGTAATTTTCAAGATTATATATTATATTGATCTGCCAAAATCATATTTATCTCTTCCGTTGGCGGCAAGATATTTCTTTTAACTTTTGGTTCCGCTCTCATTTATACTTACTTAGATAGCTTTTATTCTAAACAAAACTAAGAATATATTTCCAGAGGCTTCTGCTTTGCTTTTCCCATTTGGGATGCCATGTTTTGTGATGTCATATTAAACTTGATATTTACATTGGAATATTGCCCTTCTCTTGGGTCGTATAACCTCAAATGGCTCGTATTTATATGCCGGTGGCATATTTATTCATCCTGCTGACTCTGTTGACATGGCCCAGCCACACGTTTTATTATATCAAATATTCTGAGCTCTTGTTAAATTAAGTAAATAAGTTAAGTTTTAATTTGTTATACGTGGCTATTTCTGATTAAATAATTATTTAAAGCAGCAAATTTTTAATTTTTATGTTTCAAATCCCAGCCGACATTTTGCTTGATTGCTACTGCATTAAAGGTGCTGCAATAATTTTGTTGTATATGACCATTTACTACCCAGCAATATTTTAAGGAAGGGGTTCCATGCGATGACGTGATTTCATGGCATCTTTTGCATTGGTTCAAACGAAGTCGTGAAAGATACGATTTTTTCATTACCATTTGAACCAATGCAAAGGAAGTCGTGAAAGATCCGATCTTTTCATCAACATTTGAACCCATTCCATCTATCCAATAGAGATGAATTTTGTGTTTTATTTACACAATTTTTTCTAAATATATAAGAATAATTGTCAGAGACTCTTGATGTTGTCGGAGACTCGAAATCATAACCAACGTTGTTAAAACTCTCGTCGAAATGATAATGTCATTGCAAAGGGTTGGTGAAAATGACATGCCAAAGCATTGGTGGAAATGACATGCCAAAACATTGGTGAAAATGACATGTCAAAGCATTGCTGTAAATGACATGCTTTGGATCCAAAAATTAATAGCATCTTTTGGGGTCCACGCTCATATAAAATTCATCGATGAAGATGCTAAAAAGATGACATGTCAGCTCACTTGCACCCATGATTGAATGGCATCTTTGGCATCGAACATTTTGCTGGGTATTTATGTATGTACACGGAGGGGAAAATGCCTCTCTAACATAAAAACATATATTTGTTTGCAATCAGTCCCAAACATAACATATGTTTGGGTCCTGCAAACAGCAGCAATTTTTAAGATAGAGCTTTATAATTTGGTATAGAAGTTTATATTACTCCTAGGATATTTGGTATTGAAAATGGCCTATATCGGTCCACGTTTTCATATGGCCCCAAAGTTACCGGTATGTGGACCTTCATATAACCCCATAGAACGGTACCTCCCGATTTTCGGTATTTTGAAGGTTATAGCCTCATTAACATACCGAAATAGCTGAAATTTTGTATTAAGTCTTCGTTGTGGGTGTAAAACTTTCCACGTTTTCATATAGCCCCATAGAACAGTACCTCCCGATTTTTCCGTATTTTGAAGTTTAAGGCCTCAATATCCCACCAAACTGGCTGAAATTTGGTATTTAGTCTTCGTTGGGGGTATACAAGTTTCCAAATGAAATTTTGCGGTATTCCTTCGCGTCTTCATGTAGCCCCCGTAGATACGCAACTGAACATTTTCGGTATTTTGAAGATTTTGGCTTCAATATCCTACCTTTTCTTCCTTCCTTCCTTTTTCGAAAGCGAATTCAAATTCGTTCGAATTACTACCAAACGCCTTTTGTTGTAGAAAATGTTTGTTTGATTGAAAATAAAAAGAATTCAAATATTTTTCAAAAACAAAAGTTTGGTAGCAGTTCGGACGATCACGTATAAGAATCGTATTAGTGAAACAGGCCAGTAGTCTTCGTTTGGGACATAAAAGTTTCCACCAGAAATTTGTCGATATAGGCCCACCTCTTCATATAGCACCCATAGAACGTTTGAATACGAATTTCTCTGTTTTGAAAGTTTTAGCCACATTATGCAAACAAAATAACTGAAATAAATAAAAATAAGTCTTCGCTAATGGTACAAGACATTTAAAATCAGACAGTGCAGGTTCACGTATTGGTATAGCCCTCTTATAAGTGTTTTTTTTTTTTTTTTTTTTTTTTGTTTGAGGATATTAGTGAATAGAAGATAGAAAACTTACTCGCAAACAAACTGTCCATATATATCCAGTTTTTATCTAGCCGGTATTGCCCAAATGTTTATATTTCGAGGGTTTATTTGTCAAAATTTCGAACCGATAAGAACGTTCACCCATAAGAACGTTAAAAACTTGGGTTTGGGCGTCGGGTTAGTTAACCCTCCCCTAGAAAAAAACAGCCTACTATGAAAAAACGAAAGAAAAGAAAAACAAACCCCTCTAAAGTTGACGAACCCCGCAAACGTTTTAAGGACCATGATCTGCGAATCTGCACCTGGAATGTTCGCACTCTTTATAGAGAAGGTGCAGTCTTCGCATTGGCAGACGAACTTGAAAAGTACAAGGCCGATATTACTGCCATACAGGAAATACGATGGATTGGGAAAGGCGTCACAACAACACCTAAAGGTGACGCACTGTATTATAGCTGCCATGACGTAAAGCATGAGTTTGGTTGCGGATTCGTAGTTAGTCGGAGACTAAAACATCTGGTATCCAGCTTCACCCTAGTGAATGAAAGATTTGCTGCAATTCGAATAAAAGCTAAATTCTTCAACATCAGCTTTATTTGCGCTCATGCTCCCACAGAAGAAAAGGACGAACGAACCAAAGATATATTTTACGAGAGCTTAGAAGAAACATATGACCGTTGCCCTGCCCATGACATTAAAATCATTCTAGGCGATTTTGATGCCAAAATTGGAAAGGAGAATATCTTTGGCCCAACAGTCGGGAAATTCAGTCTCCACAGTGAAACATCTGACAATGGTAAGAGACTGATAGCTGCAAAAAACATGGTAGTTAGCAGTACTAGATTTAATCATCTCGATATTCATAAGTGCACCTGGCTGTCTCCAGATCAAAGAACAAGTAATCAAATTGATCATGTTGTAATAGATGGAAGACATTCATCCAGCGTTTTGGATGTACGATCGTTCCGAGGCGCAAACATCGATTCGGACCACTACCTTGTTGCAGCAAAAGTACGTACCCGTCTAAACGTTGCAAATAAAGCACGAACAGACACAACGCGGAAGTTGGACATCGATAGGCTGCGAACACAACAGATAGCCACAGCATATTCCACTCAACTAGCCCAATTGCTTAACGCGAGCACTCCTTGTCCCGATAACATAACAACAAAATGCAACATATTGCCCACTCCATGCAAACAGCCGCAAAATCCATACTTGGATTCCAGAGACCTCCACAAAGGAATTCATGGTATGACCAGGAGTGTCGTGCTGCTACCGAAGAGAAAAATGCGGCATATAGAGCTACTTTACAATCAGTAGCAACGCGTAGCGCACGAGAGAGATATCGGGTGAAAAGGAGAGAAGAGAAACGTCTTTTCCGCAAGAAAAAGAGAGAAATGGAAAAGCGGGAGTGTGAAAAAATCGAGATGTACAGGAGCCAGAATGAAGTCCGAAAATTCTACCAAAGAGTGAAACATCAAACAGATGGCTTTGGTACAGGCACATCCTCCTGTAGAGACCAGCAAGGTAATCTGGTAACAGATACAGATAGCGTGCTCAGGATATGGAAGGAACATTTCTCCAATCTGCTGGTATCCAATAGTAGCGAAGACGATGATACCACAGATCCAATCCCAGAAGATGGTATAGAATGTATACCGCCCGGCCAAGATGAGGTAAAAACAGCAATCAACCGGCTGAAGAATAATAAAGCAGCAGGAGCCGATGGCTTACCAGCCGAGCTGTTTAAAACCGGAGGCGACGTGCTGATAAGGTGTATGCATCAGCTAGTTAGCACCATCTGGCAGGAAGAACGCGTACCCGACGATTGGAAACTGAGCATCCTATGTCCCGTCCACAAGAAAGGAGATAAGACTGTATGTTCCAACTATAGGGGCATAAGTCTTCTCCCTATTGCCTATAAGATAGTGTCAGGGATATTGTGCGAACGACTAAAGCCAATGGTCAACGAAATAATTGGACCATACCAATGTGGCTTTAGACGTGGCAAGTCCACCATTAACCAGATATTTACCCTGCGGCAAATCCTAGAGAAGACCCAACATTTTGCTGGAAAAGGTAATACGAGATGCAAATGTCAAAAGAAATGGCACAATTTATACCAATAGCCACATGTTACTTGCCTATGCTGATGACATAGACATCATGGGACGATCAGTAAAGGAAGTAACGGATTCCTTTAGGAAGGTCGAAGCAGAATCTGCGAAAGTGGGTCTGGCGGTAAACGGCGAAAAGACCAAATTAATGGTGTCGACGCGCAAAGCATCAATAGAGCTCGGACCAACTGTGGAAGTTGGTACCTACAATTTTGAGGTAGTTAAAGACTTCGTCTACCTCGGCACTGCCATAAACACAACAAACAACATCAGTTGTGAAATAAGAAGAAGAATTGTATTGGCCAACAGATGCTACTATGGTCTAAGTAAGCAATTTAAAAACAAAGCCACATCTCGTCAAACAAAAATAACACTATACAAAACGCTGATACTACCCGTGCAAATGTATGGCTCCGAAGCATGGGTACTTGCGCAAGCAGATAAGGCAGTGTTTGGTGTGTTTGAGAGGAAAATTCTTCGAAAGATCTACGGGCCGATTTGCGTTGACGGTGAATATCGACGTCGTATGAACCACGAGCTATATCAGCTATACAAAGACATGAATATAGTTAAACGTATCGAGATGCAACGATTGCGTAGGCTAGGCCATATCATGAGAATGAGCGATGATGAACCCGCTAAAAAGGCGTATGAATACATGCCACATGGCGGTGCACGCAGAATCGGCAGGCCTACGCTTCGATGGAGCATACAAGTGGATGAAGAAATGAAAAGGCGCGGTATTCCAAAAAGTCAAGCGAAAAACAGAGAGGAATGGAGATCTTTTCTTAGTTCGGTCTATGGAACAAATGTTCTGTAATGGGCCAACTAAGTAAGTAAGTATTTCGAACCGAGATTGCTTGTTCAAAGACTCTGATGATCATAAATACCTTTCGCAAACAACTTTTCGCACCAGAACATCCCTCTTAATATATTTTATTCCTACCTTTGTATAACACCCAACATAATTGCGTCAGAATGACCAATTTTTTATATAATACCAAACCAACTTTTATATACCACAATGTACTTGCAAAACTCTGACAATTATGATGGTAAACGAAATTTGAAAAATTAAGCCAGAATTTAAATAAAGCAGACCTCATGCCACAATGAAACATAAACATATATTTGTTTAAGGGGGATTTTGGTCTTTTAAGACCCCAAACCTTTGAACAAAATTTAGATTGTTTAAAAATGAGTCTTCCTTATTGCTTCCCACACACATATATACATATATTACATTTAATTAAGAAACATAGCACCTGTGCATTTGCTGGCAATCTTGTTGCCAACTAAGTCTTCATTAAAAAAAAAGAATCTTTTAAAGGAAAAATAATGAAACAGTCAAATTGTCAAAGAGGAGACAACAAAAGCAAAGGCAAGAGGTAAAGCTGCAAAAAGTGTTTCATGACAAAGTTAAACGATCAGAAAAAACTATAACAACGAAGAGATAACTTTTAATTCACTCATGGAAGTATCCTTCCTGCCATGCCTGAATCTTTTATGAGAATTTCTTTTAAAACTCAAACACTACCATATTCGTATAAGCCAGTTGAGATAAAATAAAGTTATATCTAACATTAAAATAAGTTAAAAGAACAAACTTAAAGCTTTTCTAATATTGTTCATTTTCTTCCTCTTCTTCTACAACTGAATCCTTCAACAGCATATTTAGTTACCAAATATTGTTGTAAACAAAAACAAGTCTTACGGGGAAATGGTTGGTCAGTCGGTGGTGCAATTTTCAAGGAGAAAGACAAAGGCAATGATGGAAATTACCTAAGGTACACTTGTAAATTCATTTAACTGCAAAACTGTATATGAATTTTATTTATGATAAACATTTGTAAGCATGTGTAGGAGACATACAGAGAAATGGTTCGGACATTCTTTCACGATAAAGAAAATCTTTTAGAGTTTAAATAATATGTGCAGTAAAAATATTTTTTACAAACAGTATAAATATAATTTCTTCAGAAAAAATATTTGATTGTTGATGAAGAACCTACATCGGTTTAATATATACTAAATTAGGACAGCAAAATAATGTTATCGTGGTGATAATCATTATATTTTCATCAACACCTTAAAATATGCAATTCAATAGAAACTCAGGTCTGGATATAATGCAAAATGTTGGTAGAATGGCATTCTGTTTCTAGTAAATCAATAAGAATACAATAAGTGAAGATGAAAAATTGATCAAGTGATATTTTATTCTTCATGATGGAATCTCTCACATAAAATGCTTGCCATTAAATTTTGTCACCATTTTCAATTTCAATGCCAGCGTTTTATATGAGAGATTCCATCATGAAGAAGAATATACTTCTTGATGCTAAACGAAAAATTATTTTCTAATTAATTTTTTGCTTGAAGAAAAAAGTGGTTTTCACGAAAAAAAATGTGGCAACACTTTGTTAATAATTGGTTTCGTAAATCGAATTTTTTAAATAAAAATATAATAAAATGTGAGTTTATACGTTTATTTATTAAACCAATATTTTTAATATTAAGTATTTTTAGAATATTTTAATGTGACAAAATACAATTACATTTGCAAAATCAAAGGTGAACATTTTCATGGTTTTTCGTTTTCTGAATAAGATATGTACGGTATCAATTCCACTTTCGATCGCACTTACTTCAAACAGTGTTATGTTAATATAATTAAGGGTACCACCGTGGTACCATGATAAGCGGGTTTTAAAAACTAATTTCTTAAAATTCCCGTCGTTTGGATTCAGCCTTTAAAAGAAGGTTTCATATCGTTGATCTTGAAATAGAATAGGACAGCATATATATAAATAAAATAAATAGTAACTAATGCATTGAAATTTATGCTCACTTGCTCTCAGTAAGCGCACACTTCCGGTCGCGGCACAGAGGACGAAATCATTGATCTAGCGGCGCGAAAGTCAAAAAATCAAAGTATAAAATTGCGAAATGTTTTCAATTATATCGATTACAGACACTCTGCTGAATAAGATTTTATTTTTACTTTTTGTTGTTGTAAATATTCACTCAGTTATTCAGTGTCAAGTGCAAGAAATTTTGACGGATCAGATTTTAATAAAATTGTTGCTAAAAACCTGATCTCATATTTGTTTAATTGTTAAATAAATTCGTAATAAAACTAAACAAAGTTTATTTTTTATTGATGGGGGAGGGTTTAAGTTAAATTAAAATAAAATGTTTGGGGCCTGAAGTTACATAGTTATAAAGCAATAAATTTTCAAAAATTATTATTTTTTGTATGTTTTTAGTGCAATGTACTTTTGTTGGATGGAACGTAACTACAAAGGTCCACCGAGGTTCGGTCCAGTTATTTTTTTAATAATTAAATTGGACTCCCTAAATTCCGAATAACCAAAATTTAGCTGCAAATAGCTGCAAATCTTGCTGATAAATGGTCTTTAAAAATAGCTTAAATCCTCAAAATACCCAAAATCTGTCGGTACGATTATATGGGGGCTATATCAAAATGTAGACCTATGTTCGCAATTTTTGGTGGAGAATTTTTGTGTCCACTGGGAACCCCAAATACCAAATTACTCCTGATGTGGTCGGAAAATGTAGCTTTAAATCTCCAAACTACTGAAAGTCGGGAGGTATCTTAAAAGGGGCCTATACCCAAACGTGGACCTATGTCCACAATTTTTGGTGGAAAGGTTTAGTGATCACTAGGAACCCTAAGTACCAAATTACAACTAATTTGGAAGAAAAAGGTGGCTTAAATCCTCAAAATATCGAATATCAGGAGGTACCGTTATATGGGGGCTATACCAAATTATTTGCCTATGTTGTTCATATTTAGTCCATAATTACCCACAGACACAGATTGAGTTTGTGCAAAATTTCAGAAAGATATCTTTATTCGCTTCCAAGTTATTAATTTCGCGCCGCTAGATCAGTGGTTTCGACCACTGTGCGCTGGAGCAAACATTTGCCTAATGTGACCTTACCTTTAGTCATATAAAATTAACACGAGCGTCATTAGAAAACCTTCTGGCCTAGGCAACACGCAGTATAGCCAAGCTTCATTTGACATAATTTTTGGAAAGTTTGACAGTCTTTAGCCGAAGCGTACTCAGGACAGTTTGACATGCGACCATGTGTTGAGTTGTTTTCAGTGACTTGATTTGGGGGTGTCTCAATGATTTTTCAACGCTTTTACAGCATCCTCTGGCGACGATAATCGTTGACCACACTTTTTTTCTTGATGTGCTGCAACCAAATGAAGTAATTGGATCCCCAGTCAGTGCTGTACGACGCATTACCCATCAATCCCACGTTTTGTCCGGTTTGAGTCGATGTGTGAGAGCTCGCATTGTCTTGATGCAGAACGATTCGTCTCCTCTTGTTCGTTTTTCGAATTCCTCAGGAGACTTCAGGCAAACAAATTGTAGTGTAACACTCAGAATTAACCGTCCTACATTTCTCAAGCCGTATAGTCGCCATACGCTTAGTTTTGCCGAAGAAACAGGCGACCATTTGCTTCGAAGGTCTTCTTCCATGAACAACTTTCGTTTGATTTGGCTCGCTTTCGAAGACCCAAACGGTCGATCCCTGTTTTATTTCTGGTTCCTAAGTATAGATCAAAGATTCATCTATTGTTTTTCTTTACAATTTCTTGGCACAAATCCACAAGAGCCTTTTTTGAGCTATTGACCAATTTTGCTGGATCTGGCAAGAAAAATCCATTTTTGCGGCCAGGTGTTCATGCAATATCAAATGTTAGCTGGTGGAAAAAAATGTCCAAGGATGCCTCTATATCTAGGTGTATAATAGGGCGACCTTGCGTTATCCGTTCAGTCACGGCTTAACTTTCTTCGGGTACAACGACAGATGTTGGGCGACTCTCACGACCTTCTTTTTTTTTGTGAGTGCCGGTCACGATTGTATTCATTAAAGCAGTAAATTCACTTTTTTTGCAAAGTGATTTTTTCAAGTCACTGTAAACAACACAACACATGGTCGTATGTCAAACTGCCCTGAGTAGGCTTAGGCTAAAAACTGTCAAACTTTCCAAAAAATGTCAAATGACCCCTGGAGACACTGTGTGTTGCCTAGGCCAGAAGGTTTTCTAGTGCCCCTCGTATTTTCTAAAATTCGGAATAAAGGTGATCGAGTAAATATAGTTTGCTTTGAACGCTAACACACCGTGACAAAATTTTTTCATATGTTTTCAAGGACGTGGGTTCAAATCCCAGCCGGGCTCAGCCAGTTTATATTATACCCACAGCATTTATGCTAACGAGGGTATATGGTAAATTTCAAATTTCTTTTGCAATTCCATTGGAAGAAATGTTAAAAAATTTTTTGCGAGCACATCCGCAATTTTTGGAACATAGATTAAGAAAAAAGTCATGGTTTCAAATCTGTTCGCGTTCACAAAATTGGATGCTGCGCTCCAAAGTTATTGGGTGTTTTATTCCCTTATAAAGAAAAAATATTTAAAAATTCCATTTTTGCTGTAATAAGAAATTGTATATATAAAGCGTTAACAGCATTTAATATCTATCCGTAGATGCCTAAATATTTACTAAATGTATTTCTATTTTCGCGGAAAATCAAGAAATACTGAAAAAATCTTGGAGTAAATTTAATTTATTCTAATTTAGAGTCCAAATAAAACTCGAAAAAATAAATTAAAAATACGTACAGATTCTAGACAACGCGTAGAAAAATATGATACCAAAATTTTAACGATAGGATTTATAACTGCCATATTACAGCAACAACAAAAGACGAAAACTTATTGTTGGAGTATTATTTCAAAAATATATTTTTTTGTTTAATACGAAAAATAGAAAAAACATTTTTGGGAGTTATTCTACTATTTCGCTAAATTTCGATGCAAGGACTGACGGACTTCTCTGAAACTTTTTCAAGGAAAATGCGATGACAAATCCGAAAGTGTATTTGCTTACTTTGATAAACAATAGGATTATGAAATAGAAAGTAATATTGAAATTACAACCAAAGAAAAAACATAAAAATTAAAAAACGTATAATTCGCGAATACGTTAAAATTAGTTGAGGCGCATGCGCTTTTCAGATACAGCGAGTGCATCTCTATCAATATGTATCGATTTTTTCACTTTTCATTCAGCGGCCAAAGTGTGCCGTCAGCTGCATCTTACTGTTCAAAAAACCTTTATGTGGGTAAAAATTGCGCGATGTACATAAGATTATAAGGCCCATCCGATTTCAGTGACCGCCTATAAAAAATACGTCATTATAACAAATTTTAAACAAATTCGTCAAGAACCGCGGATGTGCTACCAAATTCTATTTTATACGAAATACGAATATTACTCCAGAATCTCGGTAATTTATGCCACGCGGTTTTGGAAAATAATATAATCGCGTATGAAGGATTCCATTTATGTAAAAATAACCAAAGAAAATCGCGGTTCAATGCGCGGAATCATCGAAATATAATTTTGCAGAATTTCCTACTTTCAAGGTATCTATAACCGCCGTTTTAGTGGATGGATTTGAACGCGGAAGGGTTCATTAGATCCGGCGCGTAAAAAAAACTAAAATCACGCGGGGTTCAAGTGTACCTGAGTCACAGTTGTAAATTTTGAAGCCAAAAAATAGGGTTTTAAAGAAAATTTACGCACCAAAATTTCGACTTTGGACTCCTATTACTAGGGAGCTGTATGAAGCACATTCAAGAGATATACATCAAACGACGTGGAATTACGAGTTCTACAATCCAATAAATAGTTTGGGAAATTATCTGGTTGCGCCCTCCAATTATAAGAAAAATTCAAAAAACCCAGATTTCAAAACTTCAAAATGTCAGCATCGATTTTAGGGGGATGCAGTGTATATATCGAAAAGTCATACATTAGAGCCATGTTGCCCAAGGGGTATTCTTCAATTCTTTCTTTAGGCTTAGGTCTGAATTTTCCGTGGTTTGACCAGAAATCAAGAAAGAACACAAAAAAACTTGTAAACATCAACAAATTTTTACCCATTTTTTAATATTACCACCAACACAGCTGCCACATAAATTATTTGTTATGGTTAATTTTATGCGACCCCGGCTAAAACACTTCAACTAATATAAATATATTCATATTATATAAAATATATTGACAGTTCGCGACTTATTAAATGGTGAACCTCAACTTCAACGATTGTAAAACATTTTTGAATATTACCATATACACTTGCATACGGGCAAAATGTGCCTCATCGAAATAATGGATTTAGACCCCAAGTATGTTTGGACGAAATGTGTTTCAGACAATTTGGAGTCGATTGAGCAATGTCCGTCCGTCTGTCTGGCTGGCTGGCTGGAGCGCACGATAACTCTCGAACGAATGAACCGATTCGGTTCAAATTTTGGCTTTCGTAATATTTTGCCCAAACTTAGTTTAATTTCGAAGATGGGCTATATCGGTCCACTCCTTCCGGTACCTCTCCCAAAAAAGTTTGAAATTGTTCGGAAAATTTGTACGCACGATAACTCTTGAAGGGAGTAACTGATTTAGTCCATACTTTGCCCATCGTAAAAAGTGTACCAGACTTAGATAATG
Source organism: Musca autumnalis (assembly GCF_047663935.1). Classification (NCBI taxonomy): domain Eukaryota; kingdom Metazoa; phylum Arthropoda; class Insecta; order Diptera; family Muscidae; genus Musca; species Musca autumnalis. The sequence goes on along the minus strand of NW_027411644.1, from coordinate 5,824,031 downwards.
TTTCAATATAGACACAATCGGCCCACTCCTTCGGGTCCCTCCCACACAAAATTTCGGAAAAGTTCAGTTTAGGGCCATCTCTCGAATCGCTCTGATTTTTGTTTCAGCAACTTGTATTCACTGCCCTCCATACGACGGTACAAGTTTTATTAGGGGCAAGTCCATACTTCCTGAGAAAATAGCCTGAAAGTTGCAAAAAAAACCCCTATGACATCTTGTGAAGTGGTTGGAGCGCAAGATAACTCTAGAACGGATCTGCCGATTCGGTCCAAAATTTGGCCTTAGTAATATTTTGTCCAAACATAGTTTTAGTTTGAAGATAAGCCATATCGGTACACTCCTTCAGGTACCTCCCCCACAAAAGTTCAAAAATGTTCGGAAAATTTGTTCATACTGTAACTCTTGAAGAGAGTAGCCGAATTGGTCCATACTTTACACATCCAAATATATACAGTCTGTCGCAAAAGTTAGTATACACCGTTGAAACCAAAATGTATTAGGGACAAATATCACTATAACTTATTGAAAACAACAAACAATTAGTTTTATTTGATAGACAAGAAGGTTGTCTTCCGTAATAACAATTAAAAGTGTGCAATATTTGCATACATTAGCAAATGTACGGTTCGAATTCCAAAAAGACCAAAATTTATGTCGCAAAAGTTAGTATACAACGTAGAATCCTCGTGGAACTGTGTAAACAATTCTTGATATTTTTGAACAAAATGAAACTAAATCTGTACTTAAGATCATAAAGAGTATATTTATTGGTTTTAATGACAGTTATAGTACTTACAGTGACAAGTCCAACGTACACTGTATCGTAAAATCCACAAAAATTGATCATCTACAAATACAACAACTGTACCGACAAAATTCCGAGTGTTATGTCCTGTTTATCACTTCTAAAGCCATGAAATGCTCAGAAAAGCCCTAAAGTTTCAATATGGGGTGATCTTGATCGAGTTTCCACTTGTCCTGTTTGAAAAAACAGGAATTTCTTGAGGGAAACCCGTACTTTTGAGGCCGTTGTCCTTTTGAAACATGTAGTAATCCTTAATCCTTACACATAAGGACTTTCCTTTTGAGTTAATTTTCTCACAAATGTTGCCCCTTTTCATATTCCCACCAAAAGTAAATAGTAGGAGAACCTCAAGTTCTGGTGTAAGCCCTAAAGTGATACTCCACCACCACAGAAGGATATGATAACTAATTTAAAATTTTAATACAGAGCTTTCTCTGCTGTTATAAATTCAAAGTGTTTAACTTCTAATACTTCGCTGAGGAGAACAACTACAGCGTAAGTGATTTTCTTCTAGGCGACTTCACTGAGGAGAGCAACTGCAGTGATTGTGTTTTTTCTTAGTTTGTCGCTAGTCATTTAACTTTTTGTGAAGTTCGCTTTCCTCAATGAGCTGTGTTCACTAATGTGTTTCTTTTGTTACGCTGTGTTCAGTGTGTGTCTTTAATTAAGTCGTGTGTCGTACGTCTGCTGTGTTCATTTAGTACATTTGGCAAGAAAGTGGGGCGCACATTTGTAGTGGCTGCGCTACCCATTCCTACATATATCGGCAATATTATTGAAAATTTAACATCGTTGAAGCCAAGGTTTACCCCTTTATAACTTTAAACTTAAATGCTTTTGGATAAAATGAAATGTTTTTAGACTTGGCAAAAAGTATTGGGTTTCAAAGTTGATTTGCGTGGAAGCTGTGGCTATATTTATGTTAAAAAATGGGTAAAAATGGGTTGAAGCCAACGTGTCTTTTTTTGTTTTCTCTCGATTTGTGATTAAACCACACTTTTTACGATTTTCCCGTTAAAGTAAAAGTAGAAGGCAACGAAATAAGGATCATCTCACTAGTGTATAACTTCTCAAAATTTGATCTGCGTCTACCATTAAATGATGCTGACATTTTGAAGCCAGATTTTAAGTGTTTTTTGAAATTTTCTTATAATTTCGTTCCGCAAACAGGTTTTTCAAAAAATCATATATAGGAATAAAGAACTCACGATTCTGATTTATTTGATATATGTGTCGTGAATGTAGCCTACACAGTTTCAGAGAAATCTGTATCCAAATACGAAAATTTTGTGTGAACAAATTTATAAAAATCATATTTTTCGGGCCTAATTTTTACAATTGGCATTCGATTTACTCGTACTTGATTGCAAATTTTTGATTTTTACGTTGCGGATCTAATAAATCAATACTCGTGAAATTCCATCTACTAAAACGCGAGATACGAGAAATTCCAAGGTAGGAAAATCACCTAATATTGTTTTTGAAAATATCGCGCATTTTATCGCGTATTCTGTCGGCAGCTTGCACTGCTATGAAAAAACTAGTGCAGGATCTTCCTTTTTGCGGAAACAAAGATTTAAAAACTTCACTGATAATGGAACTACATTCATTTTATCCCAAAAATAGTGTGTGATGCTACATCCACGGTTCTTGACTGATTGCCTTGAAATAGGTATATATAGATGCAGATTTTCATGGTGACACTAAAACCGGATGCGGAACGAAATTGTATGAACTTTGGGAAAATTAGCGATGTTTTATAGGTTTTTTAATGCTAAGATTGTGAGGGCCAAAGTCACCGGTTCGTTTTCGCCCACACATACTTGAGCTGGTGAATTGTTTTTTTTTTTATTGAATTATTAATTGTTGTTTTTTTTGTTAATAAATAACTTGAATTACATTAATAACCCCTTGCATTCCTCAGTAGCATGCGTCACTTAGCTCTCTCCAGCCTTATCGAATGGGCCTCGATTCCCACACTCATTGAATGGGCCTCGTTGTTGTTTACATCAACTAGAATTTCTGCAAAACAACATACCGTTGGGTCAATACAGTCGCTGAACTCTTTTCTATTTCAATGTCAACAGGCAACAACAACATCCATGCGCGACAGAATCCAACGCACAGATTTGTGGTAAACATCTAACAACAACATGCGTGTCTAAGGCATGATCATATGTGAGTGATGATCTACCTGCCTGACGGAGGGTTCAACGACAAGCAACAACAACACCCATGCGCCGTGGAAGAGGAGTTATAGATTTGGTGTAAACAAGTAGCAACAACATGTGTTGCCAATGCATTTTGAATGGTACTGTGGTACTGTGCGAGAATAACAACATCGTTATGGAAAAGGGTTATGCGATGCTGGAAGTGAACAACAAATGCACAGGAGGGTTTTGTTGTTGTGAGTTGTCGATATTAGGATAGCGCAGCCGTGTTGACGTTGCTATAAAAGGGTCAGCGCAGCTGTTAAGGGTCTCTTAGTCGACAAGTGAAATTCTGAAGGTGTAGTACAGCAGTCCTAGGTGAGTAGAGTGAGGTGTGAAAGCGAATTTCAGGTTCAAGTGCATCGCCGAGTAGAGTGTGTTTTCTCGTACGCCACTCTAATTAATACATAGTGCATCGCCGTGTAGAGTGTGTTCTCGTACGCCACTCTAATTAATACATAGTGCATCGCCGTGTAGAGTGTGTTTTCGTACGCCACTCTAATAAATTCATAGTGTATCGCCGTGTAGAGTGTGTTTTCGTACGCCACTCTAATAAATACATAGTGCATCGCCGTGTAGAGTGTGTTTTCGTACGCCACTCTAATTAATACATAGTGCATCGCCGTGTAGAGTGTGTTTTCGTACGCCACTCTAATTAATACATAGTGCATCGCCGTGTAGAGTGTGTTTTCGTACGCCACTCTAATAAATACATAGTGCATCGCCGTGTAGAGTGTGTTTTCTCGTACGTCACTCTAATTAATACATAGTGCATCGCCGTGTAGAGTGTGTTTTCGTACGCCACTCTAATTAATACATAGTGCATCGCCGTGTAGAGTGTGTTTCCGTACGCCACTCTAATAAATTCATAGTGCATCGCCGTGTAGAGTGTGTTTTCGTACGCCACTCTAATAAATTCATAGTGTATCGCCGTGCAGAGTGTGTTTTCGTACGCCACTCTAATAAATACATAGTGCATCGCCGTGTAGAGTGTGTTTTCTCGTACGTCACTCTAATTAATACATAGTGCATCGCCGTGTAGAGTGTGTTTTCGTACGCCACTCTAATTAATACATAGTGCATCGCCGTGTAGAGTGTGTTTTCGTACGCCACTCTAATAAATTCATAGTGCATCGCCGTGTAGAGTGTGTTTTCGTACGCCACTCTAATAAATTCATAGTGTATCGCCGTGCAGAGTGTGTTTTCGTACGCCACTCTAATAAATACATAGTGCATCGCCGTGTAGAGTGTGTTTTCTCGTACGTCACTCTAATTAATACATAGTGCATCGCCGTGTAGGGTGTGTTCTCGTACGCCACTCTAATAAATTCATAGTGTATCGCGGTGTAGAGTGTGTTTTCGTACGCCACTCTAATAAATACATAGTGCATCGCCGTGTAGAGTGTGTTTTCGTACGCCACTCTAATAAATACATAGTGCATCGCCGTGTAGAGTGTGTTTTCTCGTACGCCACTCTAATAAATACATAGTGCATCGTCGTGTAGAGTGGGTTTTCGCACGCCACGCTAACAAACTCATAGTGTACCGCCGTGCGGAGTGTGTTTTCATACGCCACTCTCAGAAATACATAGTGCATCGCCGCGTAGAGTGTGTTGTCGCACGCCATTCTGATAAATCCTTAGGACAGCGCCGTGTAACAAGATCATAGCGTATCGCCGAGAAGAGGTTCTTGCTGTAAGCCGCCCAAAGGTACACCTAGTGTATAGCCGAGGGGAGTGTGTTTCCATAGGCCGCTCCCAGAATAAGCACCGATCACCGAGCGTGGAAAATCAGCCGTACGAGCGCTCACGATTGGACGTCACGAGTGTGTTGCCCGAAGCCACTCATCCCGAGCGACGACGCCCGCAAGAATCGTGTGGATTTTGAGAAACACACATTGAACTAATCTAATTAATACCCTAAATAAACGAAAATAGTCTCACCGAATACATCCTGTCGTTTTCCTTCACTCCTGTCACTATCACAAATAAATTTCTGTGACGTACCCTGGCCGCCGTGAGCCTACCTCAGCGGACGAGCGGAATAGTGTCGTTACAGTGGCGCCCGAGCAGGGACTAGGAGTGAGGATAAACTGAACGCGACGATAAAAGAGACATTTTGGGGAGATGACCACACCCTTGCGTACGTCGTGGGCATACAGCCTGCGCAAGGAGGAGCTCGGTAACTATTTAAACGAGTTTAAGCTAGACGTAACCGGAACCGTCGAAGAACTCCGACGAAGGTTCGGCCAGTTCGTGGGTCAGGGACATGACGCCGCGGAGTTGAAGCGGCTGCTCGAACTACAGGAGTTCCATGAACCAAGTGGCTCCAAGCCGGATAGCAAAACCGATGCCACATCAAAGAAGCTCCCAGGGCTTGCTGTTACAAGCCCTAGTGGGGAAACAAAGTCTATAGAGGAAAGCAGGAGATCCCGTTCCACCTCACCAGCTGGTCGATCGGCCATTCCCCCGAACGTGGACATACGGACCGTAGCCGACCAGGTGCGAAAGTGGGGCGTTAATTTTGATGGGATGCAGGATGCATTAGAGTTCCTGGAACGGATAGAGGAGCTGACTGATATGTACGCGTTACCAGCAGACATACTACCGAAAATGATGCCGGAGATTCTGAGAGGCAAGGCCCTCGTTTGGTTTAGAAACAATAATCAGCACTGGAAAACTTGGAAGGATTTCCGAAGAGATTTTCAACACTTTTTCCTGCCCACCCGTTACTTCGAGCTTTTGGTAGATGATATTCGGAAGCGACGTCAGAGACCGCGTGAAAGCTTCCGTGACTATTCGTTGGCCATGCAGAATTTAATGCGCCATAGTAACTACTCCGAGGAGCAAAAGCTGGAACGCATATTTCGTAACGCTCTGCCTGAATATCTATGGTACATCCGCCGGAGGGATTTCCGTACTTTACATGACCTAATGGAAATGGCCGAGGACCTAGAGGGACTACCGCCTCTATCAACACCATCGCGGGAACAGCATAGGCGTCTCGAGCCGACGGAACACCAGCCGACGCAGTCATTGTCGCCGTCGATTAATCCTAGGACTGCATGCCGTCGATGCGGACAGGACGGACATTTCGCTGCGGGGTGCAGGAATGAGCCGATTTTGTTCTGTTGGGAGTGCGGCAGACGTAGTATTCGCACCATCGATTGTTGTCGGAGGAACGCGGGAAACGGGCGACGGACTCGCCAGGAACGTGGGGAGACGGGTCCATTGCCGAGCACAGGTCCCCTCAATTAGACACCAGTCTACATATTCAACCCAATCGGCTGGTGGCCACGATTGGTTTGGGCGCGCGTCTTATCTCGGCCACGGTGGACACAGGAGCCACCACATCATTCATAAGCGAGGCCTGTCTTGCGACGCTCGGGAACGGCGTCAAGAAGGTGCCATTCAGTACCAGTGTGACTCTAGCTGATGGATCTCAGCGGCAAGTGGAATATGCCGTTGAGGCTGATATAAATCTGGGGCGTCAACGGGTACCGTCTTTTCTTCTGCTTATGCCGGATGCCACGGAGGATGTGATAATTGGTTTGGACTTTTTGGTGAAGGTGGGTGCTCGTCTTACCATGGCTGGACTCTCATGCGTGTTCTCCGGCGCACATCAAAACCCAGATGATGGAGCATCGATGGAACAACACCGCTGCGTCGACGCCACCTGCACGTGTGCAACTGCGGAATTACATTGCCGTCGAACCACAGACGTCGAGGATGACCCGGGAGGTCCGTTACCGGTAAGTGCTCATCAGAGTGGGGACCAACGGCGAATACAGCAATTCCTAGACAGCGAGTTACAGCAATTCCGCGAAATTCGAGGACCGTCGACGGCTGCGACCCATCGCATCGTGATGACCGACGATCGGCCGTTTAAATTGCGTTATGCTACACGCAACCCTGCTATGCAGGGAATCATTGATTCCAAGATTAACGAGCTGCTGGCGAATGGTTTTATTGAGCCGTCCAGGAGCCCATACAGTTCCCCGATCACGCTAGCACAGAAGAAGAATGGTACCTGGAGGTTGTGTATGGATTTTCGCCACCTCAATGCCAAGTCAGATCCGGACGCGTACCCTCTGCCCAGAATTCAGGCGATTTTGGATCGACTCCGAGAAGCCAGGTATATAAGCAGTATTGATCTGAAGGATGGGTATTGGCAGATACCCTTGGAGGAGGATAGCCGGAAGTACACTGCTGTCACAGTAGCGGGTCGAGGGTTATTTCAGTGGAGAGTGATGCCTTTTGGACTACATTCCGCGCCAGCGACATTTCAACGCGCCCTGGACAGCGTAATAGGCCCCGAGATGGAACCGGTTGCGTTTGCGTACTTGGACGACATAATCGTCATTGGTAGAACGTTGGATGAGCATTTGGCTAATCTACGAGAGGTATTCCGGAGGCTCCGTGCGGCACACTTGCGTATCAATCCCGACAAATGCCAGTTTTTTCAGACAGAGGCGAATTATCTAGGTCATGTGGTGACCAGGGACGGGATACAGACGGACCCAGAGAAAATAGCTGCGATATTGGACATGAAGCCCCCGCAGAACCAGAAGGAGGTGCGTCGTTTCCTGGGGGTGGTGTCCTGGTACCGTCGTTTCGTACCGGAGTTCGCGACGTTAGCCCATCCGTTGACATCACTCTTGAAAAAGGGTAAGCATTGGCGATGGACAGAGGAACAACAGACAGTGTTCGAACTTTTGAAGGCCCGACTGACCCACGCACCGGTGTTGGCTTGTCCGGATTTTGGTCGAACGTTCTTATTACAAACGGACGCCAGTGACTGTGGTCTCGGTGCCGTGTTGACACAGGAGTTCGAAGAGGGAGAGAGGGTGATTGCTTATGCTAGCCGCACCCTCAACGGCGCAGAGAAGAATTACTCCGCCACTGAAAAGGAATGCCTCGCGGTTGTGTGGGGCATACGGAAGATGCGTCAGTACTTAGAGGGATACGAGTTCCAGGTGCTAACGGACCACCTTGCCCTTAAGTGGCTGAACTCTATTGATAATCCAACCGGCAGATTGGCACGATGGGCGTTGGAACTTCAACAGTACCGGTATGTGATACGGTATCGCAAAGGAGCACAGAATGTGGTAGCGGATACGTTGTCAAGGCAACCGTTGGAGTCCTTGCAGAGGGTGGTGACCGAGACCGTGCAAGAGTGTCCGTGGATACGTGGAAAGGTGGAGGAAATAGAAAAGAACCCGAAGAAGTTTCCCGATTTTGCGATTGTTGGGAATAATCTGTACAGACATATTCCACGGCACGCGAATGACGTCGAGAATACCCCGTGGAAGTTGTGTGTTCCAACCCAGTTGCGGGCGAAAGTATTAGCTGAGAACCATGATCAACCAGCAGCGGGGCATCTGGGTGTACGGAAGACGGCGAATCGAGTGTGTGAACGTTACTATTGGCCTGGAATGATGCGAGATATCGCCAGGTACGTGAGGGGATGTTCGTCATGTCAGCGGTACAAGCCAAGTCAGTTGGCACCGGCAGGGGAGATGCTGATAACCATACCAGAGGAACCGTGGGCTATGGTGTGTGCGGACTTTGTCGGACCTCTACCTCGTACAAAGCATGGAAATACTGTACTCCTGGTTTTCATAGACAGGTTCTCCAAGTGGGTAGAAGTGGTAGCAATGCGGAAGGCCACCTCTGGCGGAGTTATTAAGGCGTTCCGTGAGCGCATCCTTGCGCGATTTGGAGTTCCGAGAGTGTTGGTCACAGATAATGGGAGCCAATTCACCAGCCGAGAGCTAGGCAGGTATCTTAAGGATATAGGTGTCAGACATCAACTCACGGCGCCGTACTGCCCCCAAGAGAACCCTACGGAAAGGGCGAACAGAACGGTAAAGACGATGCTGGCTCAGATATGCAGAAATCGGCACACGACGTGGGATGAGTTTCTTCCGGAGGTAAATCTTGCTGTGAACACCAGTGTATCGGATACCACGGGGTACAGTCCAGCCTACCTGGTACAGTGTCGCGAGCCACGGCTACCGAGCGCGTTGTATGACGAGGTTACCACAGGGACTGGCGCAGTAAACAAAGGGCCGGAAGAGAGGGCTGAGGAACTGCGGGACTTGTTCAGAATGGTGCGTACCCGGATCGGCCGGGCCGGGGAGGATCAGCGAAGATATTATAACCTTAGACGTCGTTCGTGGAAGCCCGAGGTCGGGGAAAAAGTTTGGGTCCGCCAGCATCCTCTATCAAAGGCGGCCGAAAACTTTGCAGCGAAGCTAGCACCTAAATATGATGGACCGTATGAAGTACTGCGTTTTACGTCACCGGTTATCGTGGAGTTGCGCGGAAGAGATCGGGGCGATGAGAGGTCCGCACACCTCAGTGAACTTAAACCGTTTATACGGGCGGTTGAACCTAAATCGCTACAGTTGAGAGCACCTTTTATCAGCGACAATGTTAACTGTTCTCTTGTTTCTTTCACAGATACATATTCAATCGCAATGGAGAATCCGGCACCATTACTGAAAACTAAAGCCTACTTCAAGCAGCAATGGCAGGATCAGCAGGGTACGTCTGGTGGTGAAAACCGTAGCCTGAAGAGGAAGTCGTCTGGAAAACCCCGACAGAAGCCAAGAAAGCGCACCACGACAGTTATTGGTGAGCTGCCACCATGTTTTGTCCGGTTGGAGCGGTTGGTTCTCAAGCCGAAACGGGCCGTTGCCGTTGTCCAGCCGCTACCAGCCCCACCGAGGGTCGAAGTGCAGGAGATAATTGAAATCTCGGACGATGAGCCTAGCACGCCGCCGCGTCGAAGTTGGCTGGCTTCCAATCCGGCGACCCCTGAGCCTGTGGTGTCTCCATTACAGGAGATCGTGGTCATCGATGAGGACTCCCAGTACCAGACGAATAGGGAGGTCGTCGCCGACGTGGGAACAGATGAACCCGAGGTTGCCGCAGAGGTCCTGGTCATTTCCGATGATGAAGAGTATCGTGTGGGCACCCCGGAATATGATGCATACCGGCCCCGGAGTGCAACTTCCCCACGATATGCGGATACGACCGAATCTGAGACGGACGAACAGGCGCCCCGTATAAATCCCCGATTCGTTGCCACCAGGGATGAGGTTGTGGGCCCTCCCCGTATGCGAAGTGTGGTGGTGGTCCCCGAAACTAAGGAGCCTTGGTATCCGTTCGTGTGCCAAGATGAACTGTCGGAAGAGGTGCAGAGAGGTTTGCAGCGGCATATCCGCATAGGCCACGCGCTAAGGTTCCAGGGGAAGCAGTACAAGAAGGTAGTGGAGGCGTGTGGACAGAGATACCGGCTGCTTATCAACCGCCAAGGACAGGCGATCATCATGCCCCGAGGAGAGGGGGAAGTGTGAGGGCCAAAGTCACCGGTTCGTTTTCGCCCACACATACTTGAGCTGGTGAATTGTTTTTTTTTTATTGAATTATTAATTGTTGTTTTTTTTTGTTAATAAATAACTTGAATTACATTAATAACCCCTTGCATTCCTCAGTAGCATGCGTCACTTAGCTCTCTCCAGCCTTATCGAATGGGCCTCGTTTCCCACACTCATTGAATGGGCCTCGTTGTTGTTTACATCAACTAGAATTTCTGCAAAACAACATACCGTTGGGTCAATGCAGTCGCTGAACTCTTTTCTATTTCAATGTCAACAGGCAACAACAACATCCATGCGCGACAGAATCCAACGCACAGATTTGTGGTAAACATCTAACAACAACATGCGTGTCTAAGGCATGATCATATGTGAGTGATGATCTACCTGCCTGACGGAGGGTTCAACGACAAGCAACAACAACACCCATGCGCCGTGGAAGAGGAGTTATAGATTTGGTGTAAACAAGTAGCAACAACATGTGTTGCCAATGCATTTTGAATGGTACTGTGGTACTGTGCGAGAATAACAACATCGTTATGGAAAAGGGTTATGCGATGCTGGAAGTGAACAACAAATGCACAGGAGGGTTTTGTTGTTGTGAGTTGTCGATATTAGGATAGCGCAGCCGTGTTGACGTTGCTATAAAAGGGTCAGCGCAGCTGTTAAGGGTCTCTTAGTCGACAAGTGAAATTCTGAAGGTGTAGTACAGCAGTCCTAGGTGAGTAGAGTGAGGTGTGAAAGCGAATTTCAGGTTCAAGTGCATCGCCGAGTAGAGTGTGTTTTCTCGTACGCCACTCTAATTAATACATAGTGCATCGCCGTGTAGAGTGTGTTCTCGTACGCCACTCTAATTAATACATAGTGCATCGCCGTGTAGAGTGTGTTTTCGTACGCCACTCTAATAAATTCATAGTGTATCGCCGTGTAGAGTGTGTTTTCGTACGCCACTCTAATAAATACATAGTGCATCGCCGTGTAGAGTGTGTTTTCGTACGCCACTCTAATTAATACATAGTGCATCGCCGTGTAGAGTGTGTTTTCGTACGCCACTCTAATAAATACATAGTGCATCGCCGTGTAGAGTGTGTTTTCTCGTACGTCACTCTAATTAATACATAGTGCATCGCCGTGTAGAGTGTGTTTTCGTACGCCACTCTAATTAATACATAGTGCATCGCCGTGTAGAGTGTGTTTCCGTACGCCACTCTAATAAATTCATAGTGCATCGCCGTGTAGAGTGTGTTTTCGTACGCCACTCTAATAAATTCATAGTGTATCGCCGTGCAGAGTGTGTTTTCGTACGCCACTCTAATAAATACATAGTGCATCGCCGTGTAGAGTGTGTTTTCTCGTACGTCACTCTAATTAATACATAGTGCATCGCCGTGTAGAGTGTGTTTTCGTACGCCACTCTAATTAATACATAGTGCATCGCCGTGTAGAGTGTGTTTTCGTACGCCACTCTAATAAATTCATAGTGCATCGCCGTGTAGAGTGTGTTTTCGTACGCCACTCTAATAAATTCATAGTGTATCGCCGTGCAGAGTGTGTTTTCGTACGCCACTCTAATAAATACATAGTGCATCGCCGTGTAGAGTGTGTTTTCTCGTACGTCACTCTAATTAATACATAGTGCATCGCCGTGTAGGGTGTGTTCTCGTACGCCACTCTAATAAATTCATAGTGTATCGCGGTGTAGAGTGTGTTTTCGTACGCCACTCTAATAAATACATAGTGCATCGCCGTGTAGAGTGTGTTTTCGTACGCCACTCTAATAAATACATAGTGCATCGCCGTGTAGAGTGTGTTTTCTCGTACGCCACTCTAATAAATACATAGTGCATCGTCGTGTAGAGTGGGTTTTCGCACGCCACGCTAACAAACTCATAGTGTACCGCCGTGCGGAGTGTGTTTTCATACGCCACTCTCAGAAATACATAGTGCATCGCCGCGTAGAGTGTGTTGTCGCACGCCATTCTGATAAATCCTTAGGACAGCGCCGTGTAACAAGATCATAGCGTATCGCCGAGAAGAGGTTCTTGCTGTAAGCCGCCCAAAGGTACACCTAGTGTATAGCCGAGGGGAGTGTGTTTCCATAGGCCGCTCCCAGAATAAGCACCGATCACCGAGCGTGGAAAATCAGCCGTACGAGCGCTCACGATTGGACGTCACGAGTGTGTTGCCCGAAGCCACTCATCCCGAGCGACGACGCCCGCAAGAATCGTGTGGATTTTGAGAAACACACATTGAACTAATCTAATTAATACCCTAAATAAACGAAAATAGTCTCACCGAATACATCCTGTCGTTTTCCTTCACTCCTGTCACTATCACAAATAAATTTCTGTGACGTACCCTGGCCGCCGTGAGCCTACCTCAGCGGACGAGCGGAATAGTGTCGTTACAAGATGCAGCCGATGCTACATCTTAGCGTCCAAATTATATTTCGAAAAATATATACAATTTAAAAGATATGGTCTTGCTGTACATGAAAATCACATGCGGACAAAACGATTTTGATAATTAAACGATTTACACATATTTTAATAATGCATATAAGTTAAAGCGGTTTATTTGAACTCTGTTTCCGTTTAAGAAGTCTAATGATTTATTTCAACAACCCGATAACTTTCCTCAATGGGAAACCTTCTATGTGAATGTAGATAAAGCAAAATCCACCCATTTTCTTGGGAGTTTCAAGAAAAATAAAAGAAGTACTCTTATAGAATTTTTCCAATATTTTCGACTCTAGAATGCGTGTGAAAACTATTATTCCAAACCAAAATTAGTTTTTTGTAACACAAATATGTGCTTATTTTGGCTATAATATCCTAAATACTATCCCGATGATTATAAGTTTTGTCTCATTTGATTCCCCGTGAAGTCTTTATTTAAAACTGTTACTTTTTTGTAATTTTTGACGGGTATATGGAGCTATATTTTCAAAAAATTCGGATTACATTTAAAATTTTGTCAATTTTTTGTAAATTCCGCGAATGCTGAGAAACATTTTACAAGTATTATGCAATCTACTTAATGACGTCACTTCGTGATAACTTTTTAGTGACAGTTGTGCTCAATAAAATAATTAGCGTGTTTATAATAATTTTTTCTTAAAAGCAGAAGTAAAACCGCGATAACATTTGTCCGCAACAACCAAAAATTTGCTCGCGAGCGGATTTGTACTGGGGAATTTTTTCTTAACCTTAATGTAGCGCGAAAAGAAAAAATTCAATTTTTTGGAAATGGAATATGAAATAATTGGCAGTTTTGCCCATATATACTAGATATAGATCAGGTTCAAATATGGACTATATTCGTCGACTCCATCCGGTACCCCCCACACAAAATATCGGATAAGTTCACTTTAAGACCTGCTATCGAATCACTTTGATTTTTGTTGAAGCAACTTGCATTCGCTGCCTCAATTACGATGGTAAACGTTTTTCAGGGCCAAGTCCATACTTCTTGAGCAGACATCCCGAAGGGTGTAAAAACCCCCTATGGCACCATATGTAGTGGCTGGAGATCCACTTCCATAATCGTCAATGTAGATCCATTCCTTTTAGTATCTCCTCCGCAAAACTTTTGATCTCTAATCCTAATGAATATTTTTGTCGGTTCGGTTTTTGGGGAAAAAATTGTTTCAATATATACAGGCTGAGGGTATATCTCTGTCGGCAAAGCCGACTGATACTTTTTTACTTGTTTTTTTGAAATTTTGCCTGTTAGTGCGAAGATCATTTTTAATGATTTTTTATTAATCTTTTCGTTTAGAGTTAAGCTTGATGATCGAAATTTGCATTTGAAAAACCAAAAGTTCTAGGACAGAGAAGCCATTCCACAGTCGATATTTCTGAAGAGCTGCCCAATTAACAGCGAAACCGGTCACATAATTTGGTGGCTGTGTGGGTTCGAGTCGAGTAAATAAATAAATAAATGTTTTTTTTATCTTTATATATGAAATATTTCTTACGTCTGTATACACGCATATAAGGAACAAGTTTTTTATATAAAGTGTTTTATATAAATAGTTCAATAAATTCATTCAACAATGCGAAACACAAGGGTACCTTCAAGTTCTAAAGCATCAAATGTGTATATGAATACTTCTAGGAGGAAATATACAATACATGATTGATATTAATTTTGGTGGTTTTACCCCAGGATATGAATAAACATGTCATTTACGTAATAGCTCGGCAATCCAAAAGGCACAATATCACCATTTTATGGCTTTGAAGTGGGCAGGAACTTGTTGTCTTTCAGACCAATAAATTTGTCTGCAATCTAAAGAAGTGTGCATCTATACACCGTTTGTGTGGCATTATTTATGTTTAATATATGTATGTATGTAATTAGAATCACCATTCAGAAGGGCACTACTTATTACACACATCAAATATGTGTGTGATATACAAATATAAATGTGGTATATCGGCCTTTTTGTAGAAAATTTACTTCTGTTGAAACTGAGGTATGGGGTATTGTAACTCGCGAATTGTTGTAATATACCATAACTGTTGAACGCATTTAGGTAAAATAAACTGTTTTAGCACGATTCACCGATGGATTTGTTAAAATTATAATTTGAGCCGAAGCTGTGGTCATATTAATGTAAAAAAATAGGAAAAAATCGTTGAAGGAAACGAGTTTTTTTAAGTAAATTTTCAATTAGTGGCTTTACAATACAATGTAGAGTATAATGTTCAAAGAAGAAGTTAAAGAATACACTTCAGAGATGAAGTTTCTGATGTATGATTTTTTAATAAAACCACTGCATCAATCTCAAACGGATACTGACATTTTGAAGACTGAAAAATTGGGTTTTTTGAATTTTTGCTCTAATCGGGACGCGCAACTGTACTCGTTTAAAAACAGATTATGAGATTGTAGTACTCGCGATTACGCATTTTTTGATGCATAACTCGGACGTGTAGCCTTCAAAGGTTCACAACAATCTCAGCTTAAAATCGAAATTTTTGTGCGTAATTTTTTATAAAAAAACTGTTTTTTTGATTCAAAATTTGCAACTGCCATTAAATTGTCGGTGAAGCCCTCGTGAACTTTGTTTTTTTACGTTCTGAATCTAATAAGCCACGATGCGTCCAAATCCGTCCACTAGATCGGCGGATATGATAGCCCTCAAATTTCAAAAATCTGCAAAAAATGTTTTTGAAAATTGCGCGCATTGAAACGCGTTTTGGAAGTGTAATTTTTAATGAAATAAATAGAGCTATATGCCTATGTAAAATGTGCGAAAACCTATATTTCAAAACTATCGCTAATCCGGAGATACAATTGATTTTTTCTGAAAATTAAGTGCGATGCTACATCCATGGTTCTTGATGGATCGCAATGAAACGACATCAAATGATGTATTTTTTAAAGGTGATCATCGAAATCGGATGCGCATAAAATGTAAATGAACTTCGTGGAAATTATGAACATTTAACTGTATTTTACGCCCTAATATGCAACAGATGCTACACCGGGGCCGACAAGTAGAATTTCACAAACTGTACACCAACTAAAAGGGATTGATTCGCTGTGTTGGAAAATCGGATGCGCATCATGTCATTTTCACTATTACGCGGTTTCTATGCGTTTCAAATGTTGTAATATTCAATATAACATTATTTTAATGTTATGCCACAATTGGAATTCCTTGTGATATAATATAATGTTATAAATATATTCGCCAATAGGAAAACTATAAGCGAAAAATTTGTTGCAACGGAATATCCTCATTATTGCGTGAAATTTGGACGAAAATGACGAAGAACTCAAACATTTTTTCTTCAACCTTTCCTATAAAACCATAAAAAAATAAAATTAGAATAACGTGATATTTATTTTTTTCGTCACAGATTCTTTGAAACTTCACGACTTAGGTTTCATTGTATTCCTCACAATGTCTGGATGCTGCTATAATTTTTTATATATTTTTTTGTAAGTATAAGCGCTATTGTTTCAAAAATATATTTGTAAATACGTGAAATTATTTAACAAATCTAATTTTTCGCGAATCCATTGAAACTTCGAATTTTTTTTTGCATCATCGCAAAGGATGCGAATTCAGTTAACGATAATAGGATATAACAGCCTACAATATTAAGCCGCGATTTTTTTAGAATTTTTTCTAATTAGCATAATTAAAACGATCATATATTTTGCGCGCAACAATCAAAGTTGGTAACGAAAACAGATTTGGAATGACGATTTTTTTCTTAATCTATGTACCAAAAAAAATTTTGAAATGGAAAAGACGAATTTAGACATTTTTGCTGATATATATGTAGTATATAATGTATAATTGCAAAGATAGGATCATATTTCCAATTATGACGCTATGTAATAGCGCAATAAAAAAAAAGAACTAGAAGGAGATTGAGGTTTAAAATTTCACATGAGCTACAGTTTTAACCGAACTAGCTGTAATTTGCCATTTGAGGATCCTAGAGGTCACAACACCTATCCACTAAAAATTTTCAATATAGGTCCATGTTTTGGTATAGCCATATAACGGTCCATCCCGATTCTAGTTATTTTGAGAATTTTAACTACTATTTGACACAACCATCTGTTATTTGTCATTTGAGTTTCTTTGTGGACAGGAAACATATCCACCGAAAATTGTCATCATAGGTCATTACGAGTAAGCCGGAATTTGCCTTGTATACCCGCCTTATTAACATAAGTTAAAACGCCTTTCTTAAAAGAAGTCAGTTAAATATTGCAATAATGTGCTGTTGTTATGCCTTAACGACAACTTTTTGGTTCTTAACTCAACAATAATTTTCGGTAATTAACAACATAATTTACCGACAAAAATCGTTAAAAATGGTATACAGAATAGCACTTACCGAAAATTATGGTTAACAATCGACATTCGTCGTTAATTCTGTGGTTAAGGAGTTACAGAATCGCACTACAGGGTTCAATGTCTTTGATATTGCTTTTAAAGAGAACTTCTACAAAAATACGTGCAAGTTCCTTAAGTTGTTGTGTACAACATTCCTTTAAATTCTGAATTTCCCTACGTGTTTCAGTAGACACCCCAACTTCTTTGTTTGCGGCATTTCATTGTTTACACAGAGTAAATTTTCATTCAATGAACACTTTAGATTCATACTTAATGAAAACAAATTGTTTATTGTTTGCTACTTTTAACCACAAACAGCAGCAATAACACAACAAGCATTTAATGAAATGTTGTACATGACTACACCACAAGGGGTTACGGGTGTTTGGAGAGCTATCAAAACAATTGATAGCCCTCGTTGTTCTGCAGGGAAACTCCAAAATGAAAAATGTACACAATTCTGTTTAATCCGCAAAAAGCTCTTATGCTTTTTTTGTTAATCAAATGAAGGAAAACAAAGGTTGACCTTTTCCATTTGATATGTTTACTTTTGGTCTTGCATCGAAACTAAAACGGCTTATTGTTCTCCCCTTCTGTTGACATTTGGGGGTCGATTACGGATAGCAACCTAAATCTATTTGCGTAGCCGACAACAAATTTGGTAATTGCAATTTACATTTCCACATTGAAATTCATAGCTAAAGGTTCAAAACATTGATATTGAATGAATTTGACAAAAAAATTTTGTCATTTCACTTATTTTACTTGTATGATTTTCTCTTATGGTAAGGCAACTACTGTTAATTAGCTGTACATAATCAACCTCTTTTTTGTTGTTTTTTAAATTTTTAAAATTAAAATGAGAGAATGTGGACATCAATAAAATTACACGATTTCTTACAAAAAATATCAATGGAATGGAAAAAGACAAATTTTCAGTCTTACCCCCAAAAAGGGCAACCAAACTAAACCAATTTACAACATTTCTGAGGTTTTCAAGAAAATAGCATAACTCGACATGTGTTGAATATGTATTATTTCAGAGCTAAGAAAAGCAAAGGGGACACTTTTTAGAAAAAACGTCTCAGTTCATCCTTTTTAAAAAACATGTTCACGACAGATAGTAAAAGTTTAAATCTTAACATATCGCTCATTTACTCAAAGAGTGACACATCTCAAAAAATCCAGTTTGTAGAAAAATGCGTTTTAAGTTGGCGATTGAAATTGGACTTCCCAACTTAAAAAGATTATTACACAAAAAATAAACTAACTACTTAGACCATATTTTGCAAACAGCTAGCCAGATATCAGTAGTGCGATTCTCTAACACATTTTTGGAGTTACCAAAAAAATCGGTAAAATTAAAATGCTTATATTATCGGTAATTAACGATATTATTCGGTATCAATAAAAAGTAGTCGCAAAGTTAGCGATAGTAAGATTGTTGTCAACTATTATTTGAACTTTCATTCATAATTTAGCGTTTTAATGTTACCGATTTTTTTCGGTAACTCAAAAAATGAGTGAGAGAGTCGTATTACAGTGCTGAATTTTTGTGCAAGATCAACCAAACATGATCTGAAGTGTTTTAGTGCTTTATAAACTCAAAAAAAATTTTTTTTGTTGAATTATGCCAAACCCACAGCAAATGAGCTGTAAGTCGTTTTGTTTAAGAGATATTAGCATGAACATTTGACACAAGATAAACACATTTGTGAGATAATTAACCGCAGAGGTAAAGATGGGATAATTTAAAAAAATAATGAAAAATTATATTGCTTGTAAAATGTATTCTTCGGTTGTTCTTTATTTGTTTAAAAATAACTAAAAATCTACAAACTTTAAAAAATTAAATAAACAAGTAAAAAAGTATCAGTCGGCTTTGCCGACCGAGATATACCCTCAGCCTATATGCCAAGAAGCATGGACTTGTCCACGGAAAACATAATATGGCTGTACATCGTCGGTATAAATTTCTAAAGGATCTCCGAACAGACCCTAAACTGCACTTGGACAGAAATGCTGGGGAGGTATCCTAAGGAGAGGACCGATATAGGCCTTTTTAGAAGTTAAACTAAGTTTGGACAAAACACGACAAAGGCCAAATTTTTGGCCAAATCGGTATATCAGTCCGAAAGAAATTTTACTGACATAATTGAGGCAGCGAATGCAAGGTGCTTCAACAAAAATCAAAGTGATTTGAGAGAGCAGGTCTTAAAGTGAACTTATCCGAAATTTTGTGTGGGAGGTACCCGAAGGAGTGGACAAATATAGTCCATATTTGAACCTGATCTATATCTGGTATATATATATTAGTGCGCACAATTTTTCCGAACATTTTCGAACTTTTGAGGGAGGTACCTGAAGGAGTGAACCGATATGGCTTATCTTCGAACTTAAACTAAGTTTGGACTAAATATTATGAAGGCCAAATTTTGGATCGAATTGGTA
Source organism: Musca autumnalis (assembly GCF_047663935.1). Classification (NCBI taxonomy): domain Eukaryota; kingdom Metazoa; phylum Arthropoda; class Insecta; order Diptera; family Muscidae; genus Musca; species Musca autumnalis. The sequence goes on along the minus strand of NW_027411644.1, from coordinate 5,804,313 downwards.
GATCCGTTGGAGAGTTATCTTGCGCTCCAACCACTACACACGGTGTTTTGAACCTTTCAGGCTATTTTCTCAGGAAGTAGGGTTTTGCCCCTGATGAAACTTTTACCGCCGTATGGGGTGCCGTGAATACCAGATGCTATAACAAAAATCAAAACGATTCGAGAGCATGTCCTAAACTAAACTTTTCCGAAATGTTGTGTGGGAGGTACCCGAAGGCGTGGACCGATTGAGTCCATATTAGAACCTCATCTAAGTTTGGTAGAAATTCACGATAGTCAAACTTTGGACCAAATCGGTTACTCCCTTCAAGAGTTATCGTGCGCACAAATGTTCCGACATTTTCGAACTTTTGTGGGGGAGGTAACGGAAGGAGTGAACCGATATAACCCATCTTCGAACTTAAACTAAGTTTGGACAAAATATTGCGAAAGCCAAATTTTGGACCAAATTGGTTCATCCGTTCGAGAGTTATCGTGCGCACCAGCCAGAAAGGCAGACAGACGGACGGACATAGCTAAATCGGCTCCAAATTGTCTGAAACATATTTCGTCGAAACATACTTGGGGTCTAAAACCATTATTTCAATTAGGCACATTTTGCCCGTATGAAAGTGTATATACCCTCGTTAGCATAAATGCTGAGGGTATAAAAAAACTTTACATGTTCCCAATTTTGTGTGGTAGATACCCTAAGGAGTGTTACGATGTACATACATATGTAAAATCTTAAAAATGGGGTCTATATCAAAACGTGGATCTATGTCCATAATTTTTATCGGAAAAGTTTTTTGTAAAGTGAAAAACGCGCATCTCAAAATTCAACCAATTTGGTTGATAAGTTTAGCTTAATTATTTAAAATACCGAAACATTAAGAAGTACCGTTGCATGAGGACTACCCAAAACGTGGACCGACCTTCCAAATGTTTTGCTCTCGAGATTGTCAGTGAACTATAAGTATTTATACCACCGTTTATTTGAACTCGCGACATAGTGCAGCGTTTTTTTTAAGTTATACGCCACTATTCCGGGAACTATAGACTTGCCCTCGAAAAAAATTACAATGACGTAAGGGGGGCCGCACGAACATCCTGTTATAAAAAATTTCAAGTTTGGTTCAATTCGGTTACTCCCTTCGAGAGTTATCGTGCGCACAAGTTTTGCGACAACTTTTGAACATTTGTGGGGGATGTACCTGAAGGAGTGGACCTATATGGCCCATCTTCGAACTTAAATCAAATCTGGACAAAATATTTCGATACCCAAAAATTTGAACCGAATCGATTGATCCGTTCGAGAGTTATCGTGCGCACAAGCCAGCCAGCCAGACGGACGGACGGACATTGGTAGATCTAATCAAAGTTGTCTGAAACGGATATCGTACAAACATACTTGGGGTCTAAAACCATTACTTCGATGGGGCACATTTTTGGTCGTATCAAAGTGTATATACTAGGGTTATGACTTTTTGACATTTTTTCTCAAAAATGATTTCCTTAGCAGGGATGAATGAACTTTTGCCTATTAATCACTACGCTATCGTTTATTCCATTGAAATATAAAAAAGTTCACGCACAAATCGATTTAAAAAAATAATTTTTTACAAAAATGCATGAAATGAAAAAATTTTTTTTTTTCAAAATTTTTTTTTTGTTGCACGTATGAGTAAATATAAGCCTACTAATAACTATAATAACGTTTATTCCATTCAAATATTGAAAAAGGTCATGCACAAACAACTTTGAAAAAATTTTAATTTTTTTGTTTTTTGTTAAAAAATTATATCTTTGAATAAAAGCATTTACGAAATTTTTACGATTCTCAGACTTGAAGAAAATTAGTGGGAAATAAATGTGATGTCAGTTTTATTATCTCATGTAGCTCTAAAGTTTATTTTCAAATGTATATCTGCTTACAGTGACTTCAAAAAATTTCCCATAATTTTGATAAATACAAATTTTAAAATCATTTTGTGCGTGAGGTTTTTTCATCGAATCACCTTATAATTAAGATTTTATGTAATCTTATGGCAAAGCTCATCAGGCTATGATACAGGGATATGAGGTTGTAAAAAAGTCATAACCCTAGTATATACCCTCTTTAACCTAAAGGCTCAGGGTATAAACATGAAAACAGATCTTAATATTACATTATTAAAAAATTAGCAATTTTCAAGTTAGGCAACAAATTAATTCTTTCGTCAATCATGTAGCCCTTCGTGTGAGTTATTGGAAGCATTTAAACATTTTTTTCTTTTTTATCATCCACAAGCAAAAACTAAGACAATACCTTATCGGCAATATCCATTTGCCACCTTACGGGTTTAGCACCTTTATAAATCATATGAAAATGCTAAGTCTTTATGGTTCGCACAAAGACACAAACATACGCACATCGCATCACATTGAAATCCCTATTAGAATTCTCTGACAAACGTTGTTCGTCTCTGCCTTTTTGTTAGTGTAAAATAGTTGATGTCTTCGTTCGCCATAATCTTCTGTCTATATTGCAGAGTTGTTAAACACTGCTCAGCTTATTGTTCCAGAGTAATGCCTTCGACATATCAATGATAAGATACCAATCAAAAACCATTTGTTCAATCTCAAATATTGCCAATAACAACAACAATGTTGACAAATGAAGATGATGATGCTGTCAATTAACAACAATGAACACCTAAAAGCAATCAAAGATTAGTCCAATACATGAATGAATAAATGTCATCAAAGTGTCAAAATCAAATACACCGACATTTCATTGGTGGCACTGGCATGATAAATACTCTGTCCTCATTGTGTGTGGGCTTGTTATTTGACAGTATTTAAGGGTATCTCATTTAAATCGATGAGCAGTAACAATTTAATTATGATGTTGGTGTTTAGTGATATTGCTATAAAACAAAGGAGAGATGAAAGGATTAAGTTTTCAAATTAAATTTGGACCGAATCACTGATTGCAAATGAATAAAGGAATTAAATTACATCATCGTCAGCTCTGTATGACTATGATGTAATGTAATCCTGCCAAGGTTAGATCGCAAGGGATTTACAAAAGTGTCATTATTACATGGTGAGACTCTATATTGTTACTCCCTTTTAGGCATATCCTAAATTGCTTCGATAATCCTTTAAAACCCAGACTAAATGTTCCCTGATTTGTAAAGGGAATAGGGGAGTACAATGAAATTTCATTGAAATGAAAATTTAACCTTACTCTTAAATTTCCGCAATCGCTAAAAATGGACAAGTAAATATTGTAAAATCTGCTGATACATAGTCAAATTATTTGTAACATAAATGTGAGCCACAGTTATCGTTTGTGCATCGCAAAGTCCATAATTTATTGCACAGATATTGACGAAATCACCTGAGAATAAAATAATCACTCATGTAAATTCGATTTGTTGCCATCAAAATGTACTGTTCAATATGAAAAATTATTAATTCTCCAACACGAGCCATTCTATCATAAATCATTATTTGCCAAAGAAGAAATATAGCAAACACAAAAACGTTTTTCAAGGGAGACCGTAACATCTGCTACCAAAGGTTGTATGATTAATGGACATTTGACATTTTATTAAATTAACCTGTGTCCAATTCATACCTCGAGGAGACATGCAAATAGCAACAGCTTTTAAAATAAAATGAAGTAAAGCACTTACCTAAAGAATAACTCCCTAATTCCATAACTAATTTCAAACGATTTATGTTATTAAATGTATTTCATGGAAATCATTAGCAATTTTAACCACACTTGTCACAATGGGAATAAAATACAAATCCACAGAATTTTTATCATAACCACATATTTTTAATCCCTGATACTTTTAAGGTAATATTTCAAAAACAAAAGTGCAACAGGACGAGGGCAGCACGAAAACTATTTGGCCTAGGCAACACCGTGCGTTGCCAGACGCCATTTGAAATTCTTTTTGGACAGTTTGACAGGTTTTAGATTATAGATTAGATTAGATTATGTTGTGTTGAGTTGTTAACAGTGACTTGAAAAAATTGAATTTACTCGTAAATACTTTAGTCCGATCATTTTTCACAATTTTCAATGTGGATAATCACGGCAAGAGTACACTGACCAAATTAAATATGTGTATATCAATGAAGGGTCACCCTATGGCACTATGAAAAACTGGTTTAATGAATTCAATCTTGGCCGACACTCGCTAAAAACCGAAGGTCGTGACGTTCTTCCAACAACGGCCGTTGAACGGATAGAGATATTTTCATAAATCTTTTGTTAAACAGATAATACAATCAGCTTTCAGATAAATTATAAGCGGTCAAATTCGGTCCGGTAGTTGCAGAGAAACTCAAGGTCAAAGTTAAACTTTTGAGTTCTTTACTACTTTTCATCAAAATATCAGTGTTTTTGTGTTTTTTATATCTTCTTTAAAGATGGTCAAACGCCAATAAATAAACCATAAAAATACCAAAAAACCTAAAAAAATTCTAAAAAAAAATGTTTCAAAAATTTGTTTCAGACAATAAAAAAAGTTTGCAGAAAATTTGAATTTTTTCAAAAATAAAAAAATACTCCTTGGCTTTTCACAAAACTTATATAACTCGAATATAAACTCATATACTTAAAAAAATTTCCATTTGTGTAAAAAATGCTATAATTCATATTGGAAACGGTATGGAAAAAACCCACATTTTTACCCATATAATTTCAATAAATTTAAAAAGTTATATATGGACTGAAATAAGAGGCCCTCGGGCATCTTTCTGTGAAAACCAAACATTGTTCCATGTTGTTCAACAAAAGCTCTAGTCCACTAAATTTGCAATTTCATGATATTTAGTACCTGAGGAAAAATAATACAGCTCATGTAGTGTAAACGCTACGGTAGTTTATTAAAATGATTTTTAAAGCCCACAATCCTACTTACCTTACAAAAAACAACGAACACAATATCTGTTATAGTTTCCGATAAATAGCTACTTCTTTGTCCAGAAATTTGCAAAAATGACATATTTCCCAAAAATAGGAAAAATGTTCCATCTTCCAATATTTTGACCTAATTTTTTGGTTTCCTTAGTTTTAATATATTTACTATCGAATTCCATATAGAAATAAAATATCTTTGACAAAACAAACTTTTGATTTTTGGCCAGGAAAATAAATTTCTGAACCACTGTGAGCCGTGGGTGAACGGATAATGAAGATCGCCATATTAAATACCGTGAGACAGAGGCATCTTTGGGCATTTCTTCCACCAACTAACATTTGATATTGCATGAACACATAGCCGCAAAAATGGATTATTCTCGATAGATCTAGCAAAATTGGACAATCGCTCAAAACAGGCCCTTGTGGATTGGTACAAAGAAATTGTGAATAAAAACTATTGCGGTGCTTCAAACGACTTTTATAAGATCGTTACAAATGACAAATCTTGGATCTTTGCTTAAGAGCCCTAAACAAAACAGGAATCGACCGTTTAGGTCTTCGAAAGCGAGCCAAATCCAAAGAAAGTTGTTCATGTAAGAAGCACTTCGAAGCAAATGGTCGCCTGTTTTTTCGTCAAAACTGACCGTGTGGCGTTGTTTGCCAGAAGTCTCCTGAGAAATTCGAAACACGAACAAGATGACAATGCGAGCTCTCACACATCGATTCAAACCAGCGCCTATTTGACCGGGCAAAACGTGGAATTTATTGGTCATCCTCCGTACAGGCCTGACTGGGGTTCCAATGACTTCATTTGATTCCAGCACATTAAGAAAAAAATGCGTGGTCAACGATTTTTGTAGGCAGAAGATGTTGCAAAAGCGTTCAGAAACCATGTTCTTGAGGTGTCTAAATCGGAGTGGGAAAAGGGATTCAACAATTGGTTTGAGCGCAAGAAAAAGTGTATAAATCATGCTGGAGACTAATTAAGAAAACAATAAGTAAAAAAGTATCAGTCGGCTTTGCCGACCCAGGGTACGTATGTATTTAGGGGGTTTTAAAAAATGTGGGCGTTTGAACCGACAAAAATGTTGATTAGGATTAAAGATCAAAAGTTTTGCGGAGGAGATACTAAAAGGAATGGATCGACATTGACCAAACATTGATCCAAAATTTAGTGTAGGATGTACGGGATGGAGTGGACCTGATCTATATCTGGTAGATATTATGAGAATGTGTAAAGTATGGACCAAATCGGTCACTCCCATCAAGAGTTATCGTGCGCACAATTTTTACGAATATTTTTGAACTTTTGTGGGGTAGGTACCTGAAGGAGTGGACCGATATGGCTTATCTTCCACCCATAAACATGGTGTCATAGGGTTTGTTTTTCAACTTTCAGGCTATTTTTCAGGAAGTATGGACTTGCCCCTGAGAAAACTTGTACCTTCGTATAGGGGACAGTGAATACAAGATGTTACAACAAAAACCAAGACGATTCAAGAGCAGGTCCTAAACTGAACTTTTCCGAAATGTTGTGTGGGAGGTACTCGAAGGAGTTAACCGATTGAGTCCATAATGGAACCTCATCTAAGTCTGGTAGAAATTTCATAATGTGCAAAGTATGGACCAAATCGGTTACTCCCTTCAAGAGTTATCGTACGCACAAATTTTCCGAACATTTTCGAACTTTTGGGGGGAGGTACCGGAAGGAGTGGACCGATATAATCCATCTTTGAACTTGAACTACGTTTGGACAAAATATTACGAAAGCAAAATTTTGGACCGAATCGGCAGCTCCGTTCGAGAGTTATCTTGCGCTCCAACCACTACACACGGTATCATAGGGTTTTTTGTAACTTTTAGGCTATTATCTCATTAAGTTTGGACTTGCCCCTAATGAAACTTACAGCGTCGTATAGAGGACAGCAAATACAACTTGCGTAAACAAAAATCAAAGCGATTCGAGACCAGGTCCTAAACTGAACTCTTCTGAAATTTTGTGTGGGAGGTACCCGATGGAGTGGACCGATTGAGTCCATATTGGAACCTCATCTAAGTTTGGTAGAAATTACACGATGTGCAAAGTATGGACCAAATCGGTTATTCCCTACAAGACTTATCGTGAGCACAAGTTTTGCGACAATTTTTGAACATTTGTGGGGGAGGTACCTGAAGGAGTGTACCTATATGGCCCATCTTCGAACTTAAATCGAATCTGGACAAAATATTTCGATACCCAAAATTTGAACCGAATCGATTGATCCGTTCGAGAGTTATCGTGCGCACCAGCCTGCCAGACAGACAGACAGACGGACGGACATTGCTAGATCTACTCAAAATTGTCTGAAACGGATATCGTACAAACATACTTGGGGTCTAAAACCATTATTTCGATGAGGCACATTTTTGGTCGTATCAAAGTGTAAATACCCTCTTTAGCCTAAAGGCTGAGGGTATAATAAAACTATTTTTGATGTAAACATGCGCGTTTTCATTGTTAGGTCAGCCCTTCTATGCTAGATATTAATTAAATTTCTGTCCTGTTTTTGCAAATCCTTTCTTTGTATGTGAATATGTGTGTGGTTTAAAGCCTATTGTGGAGCAATTCTTTTCACCGATTTGCCAATAAATTGGATGCAATTTGTCATTTCAACTCTAGCAAATCTTCTTTGTTTATACATATGTCTAATTTTTACCACAAACAGAACATGACATGTCAAAATGTCGTCGTTACAAGCAAAATCCATTTAACTTTTATATTGTCTAGTTCAATAATATGGGAAGGAAAGTTGTTAGATACAGTATTTCGACATACAAAGGAAGTAGCAAATAGAAAACTTTTATATGTCCCAATATTAAGGGATGTATTCCCTAGAAAGTTTCAGTATCCATAATATTGATCAAGACACTTTACACACGTTAATCGGAAATTACGAAGAGAATTTGTCTGTATCTATTTAGATACGCTGCTGGCATCTTCCCACAAAACTCAAAAATCAGCATTGTGTGTAGATCCAATTTAATGTCCGTTCTTGGTTTTGATTAAACAGCCTGTTTTTGTAAAAAAAAATTGTTTTTAAAACAAATGTTTAGTAACAAAAAGAATTTGTTTTAAATGAGACCAATTCAAAAAATGTTAAAAATGAACATATTGGAAATACTTAGAGATGGGAAATGGGTAAATACCCAAATGGTAAATAACCATTAAAATGGGTAAATTCAGTTCAATTGGGTAAATACCCAGGTATTTACCCAATATTTGGGTATAAACTACAGAAATTAAAATCATCCAATTAGATGCGAAAACGTAGTATTTTAGCAAACTTTAACTGACAATGAATAAAATTACCTTTTTTGGATACGGCGCAAGTTAAAAAATGACCAATTTTGGTCGATATATTGGTAAATCTCTCATATATTGTGACAGCATAATTTTGATATTTGAGAGCATTTTGAGCGGTTTAATGAAGTTCTCTATGCAGAGAAACATAAATGCTGGATCGATATCCAAACTTTATCATATATCAGATGGATAAAACCACGATTTCAGTGGATAATCTTGAAGTTTAATCTTAATCTACAAAGCTATAAGTTTTGCATTCTTCGTCAACTTTTTCTCACAAGCAACTTCAACGACCGATATGACATATAAAAAGTGGAGTCCGCGTGGTATTCTCTTTGATTTTCTGTTCGACAGAAAAACAGAATTTTGATTTCAAAATAAAATTTTATTTACCCAAATAAACACCCAAAAAAATTTTTATCGGGTATTTACCTGGTATTTACACAGGTTTTGGATAAATACCGGGTAGAATCCCATCTATAGGAATACTGATATGAAAACCTTTTCGAAATCAGACGAATGCTTTTCATTTTTTTAATAAAAAACCAAATTTAAAACTAATGCGTTCTGTTACGAAACATTCGTTTCAAAATTTTTTTTTTTTTATAAAAAGAGGCTGTTAGTTTTTGTGGGTGCAAGTTTAAGGAAATGTTATTGTTTTAATGGCTGATCGCCACATGTAAAATCGAAAATGTTTGACTTTTACTAAAGTAGAAGCAGCATAGAATATGTGGTAAAATTTTCAAGTCGATCGGAACAATATTGACTGGGATATGCGTTTTGGAATGTTTATCCTTTTTTTATTGAAGGTTTTTTTATCATTTTTCCTTCTCCAAATACCTTTTTGTAAAAATAAAAAAAATCTATTATACTAGCATGTACTTATAGATGTAAGGTTGTTTTTAACCATCTCTTTAAGGATTAGTTTTCTAAGTAAACTATGTAAATACTTTCGAACAAATAAAATAAATAATAATAATAATGTATACGTCCAAAAATGGAATGTTTATTTTCTTGTATTTTGTATGTAGCATAAAACTAACAAGTAAAACAGTATCTGTCGGCTTTGCCGATAGAGGTACACCCTCAGCCTGGGTGAATTGAAATACCTTTTTCCCAAAAAAACGTATGTATTTAGGGGATAAAGATATGGATTAGGATAAAATATCAAAAGTTTTGGGGGGAGGTACCTAAAGGAATGTACCGAAGGTGTCAGGAAGTGTGTCTTATTTTGGGAGACATTCCTATCGATAGGATCATTATATAAGGAAACATGGACTTGCCCACGAAAAAACAAACACATCACTGTAAAGAGGGCTACTAGGAGTACCTTCGGTAAATATTTCCAATGGATTCTCGCACATACCCTTAACCGCACTTTAACAAAATTGCTGATCATTTGTGTGAGTGGTACCCTAAGGAATGGACCGTTAGGGCCAACTTTTGAACATAAACTAAGTTTGGACAAAATAATTCGAGATGTCTGGTAGGAATATTACGATGTGCAAAAAATTGAGGAAATCGGTTAGTCCCTTTGAGAGTTATAGTGCGCATAATTTTTGCGACAAAATTTGAACTTTTAAGGGGGAGATACTTAAGGGAGTGGCCTGATATGGTCCATCTTCGAACATAAACTAAGCTTGGATAAAATATTACGAAGCCAAATTTTGGACCAAATCGGTTTGTCCGTTCGAGAGTTATCGTGCGCTCCAGCCAGCCAGACGGACGGACATTGCTAAATCGACTCCAAATTGTCTGAAACGGATTTCAAACATACTTGTGGTCTAAAACAATGTTGCCCGTATGAAAGTGTATATTAGGGATATAACTTTTTGCACTTTTTTGAAAATATCAAAAATACCACCACATAGCCGTGTAGAGCATGAAAATCTATTATGAAATAATGTGTAATTTTGTCTCTATCGCGAAAAAAGTTTCCGCACCAAATGCATTGAAGTTCAGTAATGCATGTTTTAATTTTATTTGTTATAATGACATATGTATACGATTTTTATTAAAATTTGTGTTTTTTTTGTAATCTAATTTAAAATCTTTATCAAACCGTTCTGGACCAATTTGTTCTCAAATCGCGCCATTTCGGAGCATATTAGGAACTTTTGACACTATTGAAATTTTTGGTTTTTCTTTATAAACTCGTGAATTTTATGTTTATATATGCTGTACCTATCGGACAAGAGAATATGGTGTCGTTTGCAACGAATTCGCGAAAGTTACAGGCTGTTTTTTTGATTTTGCCTGTGAGAACCGTATTTGTTTTCTATAAATATTTTTTCAGACAAAGCAAATTTAAATTTTTAAATAGAAAAAATATCAAAAGGGCTTTAGTAATCGCAGTCGGTGCGGAAACTTTTTTCACTGAATCGAACTAAAACACGCATTTTCGTTATCATGACAATATTCCGCATATGGTACTGGCGTGGTATTTTTTGATTATAGCCCTATTGAACATTACGGCTATAACCAAAAAAATACCACACCTGTACCGTGTGGAGAATTTTGTCCTGATAACGAAAACTTAAAATTCAAAAAATATAAACTTAAAATTCACGAGGTTATACAGAAAAACCAAAAATTGCAACAATGTCAAAAATTCCTAATATGCTCCGAAATAGCGCGATTTGAGAACAAATTGGATCAGAACGGTTTGATAATGATTTTATATTAGATTAAAAAAAAATAAAACTTTTAATGAAAAGCAAATATGTTGTTATAACAGATAAAATTAAAAAATGCATTACTGAACTTCAATGCATTTGGTGCGGAAGCTTTTTTCTCGATGGAGAAAAATTTACACCGTATTTCTAATAGTTTTCCATGTTCTACACGGCTATGTGGTGGTATTTTTTTGGTTATAGCCCTAGTGTATATAGCCTAGTTAGCATAAATGCTTATGGTATAAAAACGTGTTTTTTACGAAATGAATTTTTGAAATCGGTGCCAATTCTAGCTCAAAAACAAATAAACCGATAGTCATATTCATATTTTTTGGTTTATCAAGGACATCAAAATGTAATCCTTCATCGTTCGTTTTTATTTTAAATTTTTTTTTTGTCAATTTTATAATCAACAAACGTCAAAAATTGAAATTTTGATTTGTTTGGTCCACCGTTTCCGTTAAACCTAATATATTTCTAAAAATTGATGGAAGAAGGACTGGGGATCTATGTTCTAAATAAGTTCACAAAAATATATTGCGATCGCTAGAGTTGGCACCACAAAACACTTAAATTAAAACAGTGTTTGACAGACGGCTAATTGCCACAAATCTACGTAATATTTTTCAACAATAAAAAATCAGAAAGAAGATTAATTTATGCTTTTTCAGATGAAAAAGAAATACCAAAAAGATTCGTAGTTTTCTTGGGAAAAAATCATGAAAAATGGCTGTTGCAAGTTTAATAGTTTAATGAAAATAACCAATTCCTCAAGAAACGTACTCCTAGCCGTAGATAAAACCTTCAATAAAAAACATTGAACATCAATGCGACTATTTCTGTCCATTGTTTTGGGATTATACCAGAAACGTATATTACTACTTACGTTATTAAGCGTATTAAATTCTGTTTTAGCACACTTCTTTAAAATGACATTTTAAATATGATGGGTAATTTCGGCTAAAAGAAAAAAAAATAATAGTACAGTCATTACCACAAGTTTATCGTATTAAAAACATAATGTACTTTAACGTTATCACACAGGGGAAATTACACTGGCCTTGTTCAGTTTTCATCCCATTTATTTTCAACTAGTAACCAACTGCTAAAACGCTCAACTTCCAGCATCACTAATCCACAACATCACCACCACAACTGACAAAAACGTCATTACAACACCAGAATAGAATTTCGCCCGCCGTCACAATTCAAGTTCAACATGTTTTCATGGCTTCGTTTTCCTAACGGAAATGAAGGCATTTTTTATTGCAAATAACTTTGTGTCGTCGTAATAGTGTGCCAAGACACCAGAAAAACGGCACTTTTCATAGCCATGACAAATGTGGAAAAGTTGTGAACCACATTTACATTGAAAAAGAAGGAATGAAAACAAAAAAGGACTTCTACAAATGGCAATGAAAAAAATTAACAAAAAGCACACACCCACACCCACTCTTCGAGGCATTAATCACAGCACACGATCATATAGACAGGTGTTGAGACCACAATTAAGAAGAAATTCGTGAGATTGCCTGTTTGTATGCATCCAACTTTAGATTACTTCCGTTAAAACATTTCCGTTGGCATAGCACGCTAGACAATGACAAACAATTGTAAAAAAAGAAATAAAGCCGTCATTGAAAACGGATGCTACTGCTGTACAATTAGGAGCTTTTGAACGGCGGACATACATTAGCATTTGATTTGTGCGAAGAATAACTTGAGGAAAAAGAGCTGCCAATCCTCTGACCTAAAGTTTTATAATTTTTTAAATTAACATTCTGATTAAATTTCCTGTTCATCAAGCATTTTCTTCAAACGAAAAGACTAATGTCAACACATTTGTTTTATGAGAAACCTTCTCGCTTGCCGATGAAAAGAAAAATTGTCCTTTAAATAGGTTTCTTGTTTTTTTTTCCTTTTCTACGACTAGCAAAGTTTGTTTTTTTTCGCACGTTTCCTTTATGATGGGTAACTCTAAAGAAAAAAAAAAAACAATATTGTCAAAGCTATTGTACAGAGATGGATGGATGGTTGGGATATTTAAAGCCAATCAACGTTAAAAAAAAGGCTGCCACCATAAACAATAGGAGAAACCGGACATTTAATTTGACTAAATTCAAAAAGGAAAGCATAAATCAAGTTCAAAAAGGTTGTTGGCGTGATACCACAGACCGTCGATAGCTCAGGGATGAAAAGAGAAGAAATAAAAGACAAACACGAGTGTATCAGTTTTAAATATATTTTCGGTTTATTGTTGGTATAGGGTTTCTGCGAACCAGAAACATTACCTTTTGTATGACTCGACAACGAAATGATTGCAATAGGAGTGTGACTCCTTCGAAAGTTAAATAGCAAGTGTGTTGCCAAGAGGGCGAAATAGCGATCAAAGGCCATGACATCAACTACGACTGCAGCATTGGAAAGCGCCCCTCTGCATCCGAACTATGCGAATAAGGCTTCAAGGAGAGGTAGTAGAAAAGAGCGAACTCTCTCCTACAATCCGAACGGCGAATAAGGCTCCTGGAAGAAATGCAGAGAAGATATCCCCATAGGGCTCGTGAAAGCGGCCAATTAGCGTGGGTAATTGGAATACTGCAGAAGGGGAAACAAAGTATCGAACGTATACATTAGCGTAACCAATGTATCGAACTTATACAAAGGTCTTCGGGTGGGTGAAAAGTGATCAGTTTGTAGGGGGCAATTTGGTATCACCAATAAATAAATATTTTCCGAGCAAAAAAATCCTACAAAAATAATGGGTTTTTACAGTACTTTTTGGCAGTCATAAGTCATAGTTATTCTATGATCACTAGAATAGCTAGTTATTCTATGGCCAGTGGAAGTTGAAAAATAAACTATAAGATAAATAAATATTTCACAGTGCAACACCTAAAATGCAAACAATTTCAAATGGGCATTTTCTGAAAGTACAGTCTGAAGGTACAAAAACCCTAATTCGGTTTCGTGTTGTTAGATCGGGTTTGGATTTTATAGCCTCATCAAACCTAGCTAAAACGACAGTTTTTCCCACTTATCGGGGCTATATCTCAGAAACTAAAAAGAATTTTACCTCGCGGTCTTCAGCAACATTATAGCCCTAAAGTAAAAGAACTTACGAGTCAACCGGAAGAACTAGGAAAAACTGGATCTAGCGCTTCAAAATCGATAAAATATATCGAGGTTTACATAATTTCTGGAATTATGGTCAGTAGCAGCTAAACTATTGGGAGTTGAATCAAGTAACATTTCGCAAAAATGTTCCTAACAATGTGCACAGCAATTCTTCAGAACATTCTGAAAAAATAATTATTTCATGTTGTTTAGGCCGTATTTAATATCATACCTTCTACAAGAAATATTTCAAACAATGTTCACACAGGCTGTTCATTAGGGATATAACTTTTTGCACTTTTTTGCAAATATCAAAAATACCACCACATAGCCGTGTAGAGCATGAAAAACTATTATGAAATAAGGTGTAATTTTTTCTCTATCGCGAAAAAAGTTTCCGCACCAAATGCATTGAAGTTCGGTAATGCATTTTTCAATTTTATCTGTTATAACAACATATTTGCTTTTCATTAAAATTTTTATTTTTTTGTAATCTAATTTAAAATCATTATCAAACCGTTCTGGACCAATTTGTTCTCAAATCGCGACATTTCGGAGCATATTAGGATCTTTTGACACTATTGCAATTTTTGGTTTTTCTTTATAAACTCGTGAATTATATGTTTAAATTTTTTGTAGCTATCGGACAAGGTAATATGGTGCCATTTGCACCAAATTCGCGAAAGTTACAGACCGTTTTTAATGACTGCCTGTAAGAATTGTATTTATTTTCTATAAATATTTATTCAAACAAAGCAAATTTAAAATTTTAAGGAGAAAAAATATCAAAAGGGTTTTAGTAATCACAGTCGGTGGGGACACTTTTTACAGCAAATCGATCTGGTGTTGTATTTTTGTAGAAGCAAAGTCAACAAAAACAGCCTGTAACTTTCGCGAATTCGTTTCAAATGACCCCTTATTCTCTTGACCGATAGATACAAAAAATATAAACATAAAATTAACGAGTTTGTAAAGAAAAAACAAAAATTGCAATAGTGTCAAAAGATCCTAATATGCTCCGAAATGTCGCGATTTGAGAACAAATTGGTCCAGAACGGTTTGATAATGATTTTAAATTAGATTACAAAAAAATAAAAATTTTAATGAAAAGCAAATATGTTGTTATAACAGATAAAATTGAAAAATGCATTACCGAACTTCAATGCATTTGGTGCGGAAACTTTTTTCGCGATAGAGAAAAAATTACACCTTATTTCATAATAGTTTTTCATGCTCTACACGGCTATGTGGTGGTATTTTTTTGGTTATAGCCCTACTGTTCATTTTCATATTTGGAATTTCAATACATTGTTCATATATTAACCAAATTTCCTCAGGAATCGGTGCTAGATTTTGCGTGATAGAGGCATTTAACAAGAATGGAATGTTCTGAAGAATTGTAAACTACATTCTAGCGGATATTTCATCAAATACAAGTTAACGAAAAATTTAACAGTTTTGGAGATATGGTGCGAAATATACGAAATAAAGGAATTTTAAGATATATTATCCATTTTGAGGCAACAAATGCAGTTTTTCGAGGTGAATTTTTCTCCAAATATTTACATTATGCTCTTATCTACAAGTTTGCTTCAGAGGCTTAAATAAGATTCGAATTGGTTTCAGAGATATTGCCTCGATTTGCTCCAAAAAGACAATATTTAGCCATGTTTAGAGGAGGCCATAAAATCTAAACCCGATCTAATAACACAATACCAAAATACGGTTTTTATCGATTGGGTCTGTACTTTCATAAAATCTACAGTAGAAGTTGTTTGCACAAAATTACCTTGTATATGTTGCACAGTGTTTTCTAATTATTGAATAGTTGAGGTGGAATTTGTTTTCAATTTCAACACACTTCATATTTTTATTTTATTTTGATCTTTGAGGAATTTGAACACACGAACTTCTGATTTTACTCGAACACACTACACACTGGGCCACGCGTACGAACATTAAGGGTTGTTTAAACGATTACATGTGCTTGCATATGTACCACCAACTGTTCTTTGTTTTATTTAACAAAAATTACGCGCGGCGGCGAGCGTTGAATAAGTAGTTATTTTTGTTTACATTACTTTGTAATGGGTTACATAACGACTAACAGATCCGAATTTTTGCCAATTTCTCATTTGTAGAGGGAGTATCAAATAAGAAAATGAACACGTTCATCGATTGAATCAGAAATAAATTGAAAAGAAGTTGTTTGTCATAACCACAGAACTTGTTGTACAGCAAAGATGATAAACGAGTATGACTTTCGGATATATGATTCCTTTATAATCTTTAAGCTTATTTTGTCTATACGATCAGCTTCATGGTACAGATTCCCAGGCCTGACAGCATCACATTTTTAATGCTGGTAAATACTCGTATATCCCTCTTTCCTGAGTATGTCAGCCACGTAAAACTTATGCAAAAGAGGTGTCTTAAGACACGCCGTTCGGACTCGGCGGTAAAAGGTAGGTCCCAAGTCAATAACTTAATACGAATCGAGTGCAGTGATTGATATAAGAGAAGTCTTTTTCTCTCTCTTCTTTTTTAAATAAAAAATTCTTACCAGAAAATGTTGGCGTATATTCCAACTCCTCAATTATTTATTCTCACCTGGACGTAAAATACTCTGTTCATTGGTTAAAAAGTTAAAGAATGTAGCCAGATCTGAGGCAGTCCCAAAAGCCAGCCCCGCCACAGTCGATGACATATGTGATAGGTTAAATATATACATATCTGACTTATTGCATTTCTTCAATCTGAGGAAAACCACTGTCAAACTGTTCATCACCTGGACAGCTGTAATGAGGCCAGATCTTGAACATGTTGGATGATGGTGGCCAGATTTCGACTACTAACTACGCTAAGATATTGGGTGTTATGTTCGATAACATGTTTAAGTCTTCGGCGCAAGCCCCATCTATTTGCTAGAAGATCAAAATTAGGAGCATGTCCTTCAAGTCGCTGGCCGGCAGGACTTGACGTGCAGACAAGGAAAACTTTTTGAACTGAAACAAAGCATCTGGCCTGTCTGGTAAGCTATGCGGCACAAGTGTGTTATATAAATGTTAGCGCTACAACAATAGTTTAGCCTTGCTGGTGTGTTGCAATGTGTGCACACTGGTCCCAACCTGCGACAAAAATCGAAAAATCGATATCAGCAAATCTCTGCGACAATTCAGCAAATTGTCTCTAAACATATCATATCGACGCCTCCAAATAATAGTATGCTAAGTCGACTTAGCATGTTTTCAAGTTCTTTACATTTTTATATTTAACGTCCTTTAACTTAAATTCTTTCAAATTTTGGTAATGATCGGACAATCCGAACAAAAGTTATTAACAAATATTGACTTAGCATAGTACTGAAGGTCAAAGAAATTTCCAAACTTTTAGAGCTTGTCCTGCAAAACTCGCTTTTCAGAATTAGCAAACTATTATTTGGAGGTGTCAAACGTCCTTTAACATAAATTCTGTCTAATTTTGGTAATGATCGATCAATCCGAACAGAAGTTATAAACAAATATTGACTTAGCATAGTACTGAAGTTCAAAAAAATTTCCAAACTTTGAGAGCTTCTCCTGCAAAACTCACTTTTTAGACTTAGCATACTATTATTTGGAGGTGTCGATATTTTAATATTCCAGAACTGTTTTAGTAATTTATAACGGCATTTAACAAAACAAAACAGAAGAAGTTGACATTTACGTATGATGTCTTAAAAGCTTTAAAAACACCAGTAATATTGTGACTTCTTACAAGGCAAGTAACTCAAAATTGAAAGGATAATTTTTTTTTTTTTGTAGTGAAAGTTTTAATACAACGTTTTCTAATTACTTTTACATAAAATTTTTTACACATTATTCGCATAAAATGTGCTAGAAATCATTTTTTTATAATACTTTTTTGTGCATTTTTTGCAAGTCCTAAAAATTTATGTTGAGTTTTACTAACTTCGCCATCCTTCGCCACTCTCCAAATTTTTTGAAGAATGTTCGAAATAGTGTCAAGTGTACAAAAAATTTGGTTCCAGCTGCATATATTTGCATTTCCGTGTGTGACATTAAAAATACTGACGATGCCTCTGGTCGTTTCAGTGAATATGCCGTATTACTGTATTCTCAGTTTCTTCTTTTCTGTGTTGTAATTGTTTGTTTTGGATTTTTCTTTAAAGATTTAGACATTTTTGTTTTGGGATCTACTTATGAGTGTATTTTTTTACATTTGTATATTTTTGTTATATGTATGATGCTACATATAATATGAAAAACAAGTATTATATCCCCTACCATGAAATATTCTGACCTCAAATGGAATAATTCGTTTCCTCTCCTGTCCACGATACCAGTCGGACGTTTTTTGACCACTAAGAACTCCAAATAGCAAATTACAACCAGTTCGAACCGAAAATGTAGATAAAACCTCAAAATAACTGAAATAGGGGGTACCGTAATATGAGGGCTATACCGAAACCTGGACCTAAGACCACAATTTTTGTCGTAGAAGGTTTTTGATCATTGAGAACTCCAAATGGCAAAATACAAACAATTCGGGCCGAAAATGTTGATAAAATCTTCAAAATACCTGAAATCGGGAGGTACCGTAATATGAGTGCTATATCGAAACCTGGACCCCGCTACATGGGGGCTATAAGAAAAACTGGACCCATATTGATGATTTTTTGGCTAAAGTATTTTTTTCTTATTTTTAGCATATGCTAAAAAAATCAGATTGATCCGACTATTATAAATATTTTTGTCGCACCTCCCCATACAATTGGGACCACTGTACAGTGGAAGTGGACCAAGATGTAGACGATGTAGTACCTGCTACAATCAGGATCGATCTTCATTATATACGGAGAGGTCCAAAGGTACAAACGAGACCCTCTAGATGAACTAGGCATGTTGTATAGCATTCGCACTGATGCAGTTGCGCAGGCAGCATACAGATGCAGTGTAAATGCCGTATTTGCCATCTATGCAGGCAGGACGTAACTCCCACGGACATAATCATCAATATGATTTTGGGACTTATGTCTGTCAATGAACTCCCAACAAATATAAGGAGTTATGTCCGCGAATGCATAGTGCACATAACATGAAAATCATGGCCGAAGACCGATTGTCTACTTAATCTTATACTTTTAAAATAGTTTATAAGGCAAAGAGGATTTTGTACGCGTAGCGACTTTTGTATCTATCCAGGGATTGAAGCCTTAAGTCCCGACTGAAGGTCCTCTATCTGCATCAAATTTTAATTTGCAGAGTTATGGAGTTATTTCCGCTCCATAACATCGGGCATAGGTCCCAAAAATGTTGGGCGAGGACTAAGTCCCAAAACTTAATTGGGAGTTATGGCCGTTGGTAGTTATGTCACGGCAACTCATACATGCCAGCAGAAAAACGCAGGTTGCCAAGACAAAAACGAGTGCTTTTAGCCCGATTAAGTTCCGGACGATACAGCCGCTTAATTCGTATTGCGCTCGAACTGACAACACGATACACAAGACATCCTGTGCACGATCGCACGACACGCTGGATTTGTTTAACTGCCTAGCCAAACCCATTCTCTTGATTCTTTATGTGCGCTGTCACCCCAATGGGCAGAATTTTTAAATCTGGACACAGATCAATATACGAGAGAAATATACGATCCAACATATTTGCCTTGGTACAACAACAAGAAACACCGCCTTAAAAATCATGCTGCGATAAGAAATGTCGTGAGTTTATTGAAGAAAGGAACGTGGAAGAAGTGGGCAATCAGTAACAATATGGGCTATCAAATACATAGAGTGGAATCAATTGTTCGCTCCAGCCCTACTTTCATCATTTCCTTACTGATTTTAAATAGTCCATAACCGCACCAACCCTTAAAATGCAGCTTTACATTTACTACTAACTGGCATCCATTCGTCTAAGCGCGAGGATAACCTAACAAACTGAAAAGTTGTTATGACCCAATTATCTTGACCATCGCCTTAAAAAAAATTAACTATGTTTACGCGACCCCATAGCCACTTTATTTAGACTGGCTGAGAAAATGTAAAGCACTGATACATGGGGAAGGTTATTTACAATTTGATCCATACAAATATATCGTATCCTTTATCCTTATTTTCCTGCTCTCTTTGTTATGTAACAAAACAGGAGGAAATAAGAAAGAGGTCACTTTAAAAGTCTGCGGTAAAAACAAACATTAAAAAATCACTTCATGGACTAAAATAATCCCAAAATAAGAATAAAAAAATATTTTCCAACTCTGTTTGCACACAAGTTATCATAAATCATTTTCATTTGAGAACTTTTATTTACCCCTTCCTGTTTTGTTTTTTGTTTTCTTCATTTCACAGACCATTCATACAGTGGATGCACAAGTTACGCTGCTGCCAGTTAACCGACCTTGGACCAATGACCACAACATACACATGAAGACATGGAGCAGAAAGCAGCCAGTCAATGGTTTCATTGGTGGATTTGTGGCATGGTTTGCTGGCCGACTGGCTAAATAAGTGACTGACTGAGTAACTGTGTTCAGATTATTTCATATGGGTTTGTAATCGACCTACAAAACAGGATATAGCAGAAAGAGTGAATGGGAAAGGAAAATGAAACAGTGCAAGTAAGAAAAAAGGGAAAATTAAAATGATTTTTACTCATTATTTTATCGACATTTTCATTATTATTCATTGTTCTTTACTACTACTTTTTACTACTTACTTCCAGTTCACTTTGACGGAGAGACTGACTGAGTCTTTCAAGAATAAACTGTTGTGTCTGAAATTTCTACTATTATAGTAAAAGTGTTTTAGTTTGTAGCGTCATTAATGCTGTTGTTGTTTGTTTTTTTTTTATTATTTTTTTTTATCGCGCCATAATCGCCGGCCACCGAAAGCTCCCTCATCTTGTCATTTTAACCCGGCCATGTTGGCATACGTCTTTAAACTTTTTATGTGATTTCGTTTTGCCCCCCACTTGCGATTTTTCTCTTACCCCCGCAAGAAAAAGTTTTTGTGTTTTTGCAACAGCTTACAGCTGTTTCTTGTTCCTTCGATGGCTCCTTGCCAGTTCAGCTTTTGTTGACATCATCATAAATTCATTGTCTTAACAGCCTTTACTGGTCGTCTCATCATCTTCGTTGCCAAACTAAAACACTCAAGAAATTGCAACAGTTTTGGTATTGAATGTTACGTAAAGGACAGGGAAAAAGGAGGCTGGATGGATAGTAGATCATCATTATGAAGGAATGTGGACGCCAAGGTATCACTGAATCCTTGTAACTTTTCTAAATATAAAAGAACTTAAGATCGTCCTTTTTCGTCTCAAGAGTTGATGTTTTATTTGATATTAATACATTTTCAGGTTAAATTTGTTCATTGTTATTTTTTATTTATAGTATTTAAGTGATTCGAGATGAACTTTGAATTTGAATACATATTAGAATTTATTGCATTTGTATATAATTTTAAATATGAATAACTTTCTTCAGTAATCACTAACATATCTACGTATTTCCCAGAGACTTGGACGTACTTTTCGACAATCTCTGTATGCAAATAGTTACTTTAATTATTTTTTATGTATATCCATGACATGTACTCACTCCATATATTTATTAAAATTCTCCATTTTATAACAACTCTCAGCTAACTTCGTGTGCCAACACCTTGTAATTAAGTAATGCATGTATTTTCCTCATTAAGAATTCTGTTTAATTTGCCTTATTGCATAAATTCATTCTCTCTGTAGTGGTCATTGGGATTCAACATTTCTTTTCATTCAAACAAAATTGTACTTCGTTTTTTTATACCCTCAGCCTTTAGGCTAAGGAGGGTATATACACTTTGATACGATGAAAATGTGCCTCATTGAAATAGTGGTTTTAGACCCCAAGTATGTTTGGACGAAATGTGTTTCAGACAATTTGGAGTCGATCTAGCCATTCCGTCCGTCTGTCTGTCTGTCTGTCTGTCTGTCTGTCCTGCTGGCTGGAGCGCACGATAACTCTCGAACGGATGAACCGAATCGGTTCAAATTTTGGCTTTAGTAATATTTTGCTCAAACTTAGTTTAAGTTCGAAGATGAGCTACATCGGTCCACTCCTTCCGGTACCTCCCCCACAAAAGTTCGAAAATGTTCGGAAAGTTTGTGCGCACGATAACTCTTGAAGGGAGTTACCGATTTGGTCCATACTTTGTCTAGCGTAAACTTTCTACAAGAGTAAGATGAGGTTCCAATATGGTCTCAATAGGTCCACTCCTTCGGGTACCTCCCACACAAAATTACGGAAAAGTTCAGTTTAGGGCCATCTCTCGAATCGCTTTGATTTTTGTTTTAGTGACTTGTATTCACTGCCCTCCATACGACGGTACAAGCTTCATCAGGGGCAAGTCCATACTTCCTGAGAAAATAGCATGAAAGTTGCAAAAAACCCCTATGACACCCTGTGAGGTGGTTGGAGCGCAAGATAACTCTCGAACGGATCTGCCGATTCGGTCAAAAATATGGCCTTAGTAATATTTTGTTCAAACATAGTTTAAGTTTGAAGATAAGCAATATCGGTCTACTCCTTCAGGTACCTCCCCCACAAAAGTTCAAAAATGTTCGGAAAATTTGTTCGTACGGTAACTCTTGAAGGGAGTGGCCGAATTGGTGCATACTTTACACATCCTAATATATCTACCAGATATAGAGCAGGTTCAAATATGTACTATGCTTGTCCACTCCATTCGGTACCTCCCACACAAAATTTCGGATAAGTTCACTTTAAGACCTAATAACGACTAACTTTGATTTTTGTTGAAGCAACTTGCATTCGCTGCCTCAATTACGATATTAAATGTTTTTTTTAGGGGCAAGTCCATACTTCTTGAGCAAACAGCCCGAAGAGTGTAAAAACCCCCTATGACACCATATTTTGTGGCTGGAGATCCACTTCCATAACGGTCAATGTCGATCCATTCCTTTTAGTATCTCCTCCGCAAAACTGTTGATCTTTAATCCTAATCAACATTTTTGTCGGTTGAAACGCCCAAATTTTTTAAAACCCGTTAAATTGTTTCAATATACACATGCTGAGGGTATACCTCTGTCGGCAAAGCCGACTGATACTTTTTTACTTGTTATACCCTACACCACTATGTGGGAAGGGTATTATAAGTTGGTTTTGGCCAAAAAGTTTGTAACGCATCGAAATAATGGTCGTAGACCCATACTTATATATACCAAAATGAATGTCTCGACGAGCTGAGTCGATCTGGCCGTCTGTCCGTCCGTCTGTCCGTCCGTCTCACAGTGGAAAAAAATACCTATCTAGCGCGCCAAAAGTCAAAAAATCACATACGCCAATTTAAAAATGGTTGTTGCAGTATTAATCTAAGGTGTCCACAGAATGCAACGGCATTTAAAATAATTTGTTTTGCATCAGTCTAAGCGGAATAACGGCCCGTTTTTGGTTGATATTTTTTTAACTAGTTTTCATAATATAGTTTAGTAGTAAATTTGTGATCGTCGCACGCACTCTTCCTACAAAGTAATTTTAAAGCTTTATTGAATTTAACATTTCGTGAAGCAGGTGATTTAAAAAATGTTGAATATAAGATGTTATTTATTGCAATTCGGATTTTACACTTAAAACATGTGACATCCGATTTTTTTCCAAATTGAGCACTTTGTTAAAGCTATTACTAAGGAGTGTCGCGGGATGGCGCGTAGATTTTTTATTTTATTTTTAGTACACATAGTTCTTAACTAATTTGTAAAATTTTAGCTGCAACAAACTGCAACATTTTATTTTATTAGTATTTGTATTAATATCATTTTTTATGTAAAAATGCTGAAATAAGAACGGTACCTTTCTATGGGGGCCATATCAATGCGTGTACCTGTGCCGAAAATTCTCCGTCGTAATATTTTATACCACCAACGAAGACTAAATGTCAACTTTCAGCTATATCGGTTGGATAATATGGCTAAAACCTCCAAAATTACCGAAATCGGTGGTACCGGTCTATGGGGGCTATATGAAAACATGGTCCTATACCGAAAATGTTTATAGGAGTGTATGCATAACCCCCACGGAGACTAAATACCAAATCCTAGCCGTTTCGGTTGGATAATGTGGTAGAAATCTTTAAAATACCGAAAATCGATAGGTACCATTCTACGGTAAAAATACAAATTTACCAAATATATTAATAAATGAAGTAAAATTGTCAATTTATAGCTGTTCATATCGAATTTATGGACAAACATACAATAAAACATAGACTTTTACTTTTGGCGCGCTAAATCGGTACTTTTTTCCACTGTGCGTCTGTCCGTCCGTCTGTCCGTCCGTCTGTCCGTCTGTCCATCTAAACTTTGTAATCACGCTACAGGTCGCAATTTTGATCGGATTGTCACGAAATTTTGGATGTTGATGGGGGTCCCGGAGGGGTCGGATAATATTTAGGGGAAAGGGGAAAAAACTTAGGTGGATAAAAAGACAACGTTTTTTTCCAAAGCGAATATCTCAGCATCTGTATGGGGTATACCAAAAGCAAAACCTGACAATGAAAGTAGAAAATATAACCTTTCTAGTGATGTCAAATTGGTGCTCGTTGGTGATCAAACAACGAAGATATCACAATACTAACAAATAAAACCCCAATTTTCATTTTTGCGATTTTAATTATATTGACGAATATCACAGCTTTGGTTGGAAACTTTCCAAAAGCAAAGCCTGACTACGAAAGTAGAAGATCCCGTCTTTACAATGACGTAATTTAGGTCGGCGTAGGTAACCAAATAACGGAGATATCGCAATAGTCGGTAATACATCCCATTTATCCATTTTTTTGGAAATCACGCTATTTTGATCGAATCGTCACGAAACTTTGAGGGTTAATGGGGGTCTCACAGAGGAAGAAGCCTGTTGATTTTGGTGATGGTCGGATAACATTTAGGGGTCGGAATGGACAAAAAACTTATTTGGGGAAAAGTCAACATTTTATTTCAAAGCCAATATCTCTGTTTCTTTAAGAGGTATATCAGAAGCAAAACCTGGCAAGGAAAGTAGAAAATATCACCTATACAACGATGTAAAGTAGGTTGTCGTAGGTGGTAAAATAGCAGAGATATGGCAATAGTCGATAATGCATCCCATTTTTCTATTTTCTTGTAATCACGCTACCGGTCGCAACTTTGATCGGATCGTCACGAAATTTGATGGTTAATGGGGGTCCCACAGAGGAAGAAGCCTACTGATTTCAATGATGGTCGGATAATATTCAGGGGCCGGAATGGGCAAAAACTTATTTGGAGAATGGTCAACGTTTTATTTCAAAGCCAATATCTCTGTTTCTTTAAGAGGTGTATCAAAAGCAAAACCTGGCAAGGAAAGTAGAAAATATCACCTTTACAATGATGTAAGGTAGGTTGTCGTAGCTGCTCAAACAACAGAGATATCGCAATAGTCGGTAATGCATCTCATTTTCCGATTTTTTGTAATCACGCTACAGGTCGCAATTTTGATCGGATCGTCACGAAGTTTTTGGAATTTTATGCGGGTCCCACAGAGGAAGAAGCCTATTAATTTTGGTGATGGTCGGATAATATTCAGGAGTCGGAATAAGCGAAACCTTATGTGGAGAAAAGTCAACGTTTTTTTCTTATGCGAATATTTCCGCTTCTAGTAGGAGTATTCCAAAAGGAAAGCCCGCCAATGGAAGAAGAAAAGATGTCCCTTATACTGACGCAAAGTATGTTGCCGTAAGTGGGCAAACAACCGAGATATCGCAAAATATATTATAAAATATAATATATCCAATTTTTCCATTTTTTGTAATCACGCTACAGGTTGGACTTTTGATCGGATAGTCACGAAATTTTGGGGGTTGATGGGGGCCCTACAGATGAAGATGCCTATTGATTTTGGTGATAGTCGGATAATATTTAGGGGTCGGAATGGGGAAAAACTCATGTGGAGACAAATTCAAAATTTTATTCTTTGTGAATATATCGATTTCTAGTAGGGTTATTTCAACGGCAAAGCCTGTCAATGGAAGAAGAAAATATTACCTGTACATTGGTGTAAAGTAGGTTGGCGAAGGCGGTCAAACAAGGAATATACCACAATAGTCGGTAATGCATTCCATTCTTCCATTCTACAGGTCGAAATTTTGATCGGATGGTCACAACATTTTGGTTGCTTATGGGGGTCCCAGAGAGAAAGAGGCATATTTTTTTCATTAAAAAACAAAATATGTTTGGTGGTAGTCGGATTATGTTCCCTAAAATAAATGTTTACCAGTGAAAAGCTTATGCACAGGGGTAGTGGTGTAGGGTATCACATGGTCGGCCCCGTCCCGACTATAGCCTTTGCTCACTTGTTTTTGTATTTAATTTCTCAAAGGCGACAACTGAATGTATTACGAAATACTATTTGCAAATTCCAAATTAAGAAAACTTTTCTGGTATATTCAGATTTCATCTGAAAGACAACATCTTAATCTAGTATCTGAAGTTTTTGTTGGAAAATATTATGTGGTTTTTGGCAAATGGTCGTCCACCAAAGTCATTTTTGCAAAAACAATGAAGGATGACCTTAATAACCTCACAAAATTGCATGACAATCGGTTCATTAGTTTTCCAGCTAGAATTGGCACCGATTTCAAAATGTCATTTCGTGAAAAAAGTTTTTAGTTTCTATGTTGCATACAAAACACAATACATTTTTGTCTTAGAGCAGAGATTTTGTCACAACTTCTAGCGAACGGGTAAAGGACAGCATTGAAGCATATTTTTGGTTGTGTTAAATCAGCAGCAATTAATTAGAAATTATTCGAGCGTATCTAGAAAATGAAAAACAAAAAAAAAAATACTTAGGCAAAGGTCACAATAGAAGATTTATGTTCACAACATAACAGCATTTATGAACAGAACACCGTTGAAAGGAAAACACAGTTCGTAATGAAGAATTGACAGCTTACATAGATTGTTTATTATTTAACAAAATAAGAAAGTTTTTATACCCTCAGCCTTTAGGCTAAGGAGGGTATATGGTAATATTCAAACATGTTTTACAATCGTTGAAGTTGAGGTTCACCATTTAATAAGTCGCGAACTGTCAATATATTTTATAAAATATGAATATATTTATATTAACTGAAGTGTTTTAGCCACGATCTCATAATATGGACCATAACAAATAATTTTCGTGGAAGCTGCGTTGGTGGTAATATAAAAAAATGGGTAAAAATGTGTTGAAGTTAGCAAGCTTTTTTGTGTTTTTTCTTGATTTCTGGTCAAACCAGGGAAAATTCAGACCTGAGCTCAAAGAAAGAATTGAAGAATACCCCTTGGGCAACATGATTCTAATGTGTGACTTCTCGATATATACAGTGCATCCCCCTAAAATCGATGCTGACATTTTGAAGTTTTGAAATCTGGGTTTTTTGAATTTTTCTTATAATTGGAGGGCGCAACCAGATAATTACCCAAACTATTTATTGGATTGTAGAACTCGTGATTCCACGTCGATTGATGTATATCTCATGAGTGTGCTCCCCACAGCTCCCTAGTAATAGGAGTCCAAAGTCGAATTTTTGGTGCGTAATTTTTCTTTAAAAACCTATTTTTTGGCTTAAAAATTTACAACTGTGACTCAGGTACCCTTGAACACCGCGTGATTTTAGTTTTTTTACGCGCCGGATTCAATGAGCCCTACCGCGATCGAATCCATCCACTAAAACCGCTGATATAGATACCCTGAAAATAGGAAAATAAGCAAAATTTTACTTTGACTAATCCGCATACTTAACCGCGATTGCCCTTAAATTTTTTTTACATAAATGGAATCCTTTATACACGATTATAAAATTTGTCAAAAAGGTGTGTCATGAATTTCAGAGATTCGGGAGTAGTATTCGTATTTAACCAAAAATAGAATCAGGTAGCACATCCGCGGTTCTTGACGAATCTGTATAAAATTTGTCTTATTGACGTATTTTTAACAGGGGGTCACTGAAATCGGATGCGCCTTATAATCATATGAACATCGCGTTATTTTTACCCACATGAAGCATTTTGGTGTAGTAAGATGCAACTGATGGCACACTTTGGTGGTTAAATGAAACATGGAAAAATGCAAACATATTGACAGAGATGCACTCGCTCTATGCGAAAAGCACATGCGCCTCAACTGATTTTAACTATTTCGCGCGTTATACGGTTTTTAACTTTTATGTTTTTTGTTTGATTGTAATATCTATATCACTCTTTATTTTCTAATTCTATTGCTTATCACACTATGCAAATATACTTTCACGATGATAAACTATTTTCCTTGAAGAGGTTTTAGCAAAATAATTCAGGTTTTGTTAGGAAATTTAGCGAAACAGTAGAATAACTCCAAAAAATGTTCTCAAATTTTTCGTATTAAACCAAACAATATATTCTTGAAATAATGTTCCAACAATAAACTTTTGTCTTTTGTTGTAGCTGCAATATGCAATTTAAAATCCTAATCAATAAAATTTTGGTCTCACATTTTTCTTCACATTGTCTAGATTCTGTACGTATTTTTAATTTATTTTTTAAAGATTTTTATGGACTCTGAGTAAGAATAAATAAAATTTACTCCAAGATTCCTTCATTATTTTTTGATTTTCCGCGAAAATGAAAATAAATTTAGCTAATATTTAGGCGTCTACGAATAGATATTAAATGTTGTTACCGATTTATATATACATTTTGGTATTACAACACAAAGGACATTTTTAAATATTTTTTCTTTATAAGGGAATAAAACCCCCCATAACTTTTGGGCGCAGCATCCAATTTTGTGAACGCGAACATATTTGAAACCACGATTTTTTTCTGAACCCATGTAACAAAAATCGTGAATGTGCTTGTCAAAATTTTCTTACATTTTTTCTCGATGGAATTGTAAAGGAAATTTGAATTTTACCATATACACTTTGATACGATGAAAATGTGCCTCATCGAAATAATGGTTTTAGACCCCAAATATGTTTGGACGAAATGTGTTTCAGACAATTTGGAGTCGATCTAGCCATGTCCGTCCGTCTGTCTGTCTGTCTGTCTGTCCTGCTGGTTGGAGCGCACGATAACTCTCGAACGGATGAACCGATTCGGTTCAAATTTTGGCTTTCGTAATATTTTGCCCAAAAAGTTCGAAGATGAGCTACATTGGTCCCCTCCTTCCGGTACCTCCCCCACAAAAGTTCGAAAATGTTCGGAAAGTTTGTGCGCACGATAACTCTTGAAGGGAGTGACCGATTTGGTCCATACTTTGTATAGTGTAAACTTTCTACCAGAGTAATATGAGGTTCCAATATGGTCTCAATAGGTCCACTCCTTCGGGTACCTCCCACACAAAATTTCGGAAAAATTCAGTTTAGGGCCATCTCTCGAATCGCTTTGATTTTTGTTTTAGAAACTTGTATTCACTGCCCTCCATACGACGGTACAAGTTTCATCAGGTGCAAGTCCATACTTCCTGAGAAAATAATATGAAAGTTGCAAAAAAACCTATAACACCGTGTAAGGTGGATGGAGCGCACGATAACTCTCGAACGGATCTGCCTATTCGGTCCAAAATATGGTCTTAGTAATACATATTTTGTCCAAACATAGTTTAAGTTTGAAGATAAGCCATATCGGTCCACTCCTTCAGGTACCTCCCCCACAAAAGTTGAAAAATGTTCGGAAAAATTGTTCGTACGGTAACTCTTGAAGGGAGTGGCCTATATGGTCTATACTTTTCACATCCTAATATATCTACCAGATATAGATCAGGTTCAAATATGGACTATATTTGTCCACTCTATCCGGTACCTCCCACACAAAATTTCGGATAAGTTCACTTTAAGACCTGATATCGAATCACTTTGATTTTTGTTGAAGCAACTTGCATTCGCTGCCTCATTTACGATGGTAAAAGTTTTTTTAGGGGCAAGTCCATACTTCTTGAGCAAACAGCCCGAAGAGTGTAAAAACCCCCGGTGGCACCATATGTTGCGGCTGGAGATCCACTTCCATAACGGTCAATGTCGATCCATTCCTTTTAGTATCTCCTCCGCAAAACTTTTGATCTTTAATCCTAATCAACATTTTTGTCTGTTCAAATGCCCAAAATTTTTAAAACCCCTTAAATACATACGTATTTGGGAAAATTGTTTCAATATACACAGGCTGAGGGTATATCTCTGTCGGCAAAGCCGACTGATACTTTTTTACTTGTTTAATGTTATTTATGTTAAAAACCTCTTGTTCAATTAGTGTTAAGAAAATCCAATCTTAAATTAGTTCACTTGCTACTTCCAATTTTGTTAAG
This sequence comes from Musca autumnalis, assembly GCF_047663935.1. Taxonomy (NCBI): domain Eukaryota; kingdom Metazoa; phylum Arthropoda; class Insecta; order Diptera; family Muscidae; genus Musca; species Musca autumnalis. The sequence goes on along the minus strand of NW_027411644.1, from coordinate 5,773,938 downwards.
AAAATCTGTCCTATGCAGGGGTTAACAGCAAGCATTTCATAAGCAGTAGCTGTACCCATCAACTGCTACACAATAGCTTTGTTCCAGACTAAACAAACGAAAGCGTATTTATATTTGTGTGTCTTTGCTTATTTCGTATTTTACACCTAAGCTTTTTTCGTTAGGCATAATCTACAACCACGCTGCATATTTAGCACTCGGCTGACCATTCATTGCAGCAAATAGACAACCGAGGGATGTTTTGTGATTAGTGTTGTCAACGCGCAAATGAAAAAATGTCAATTTATTGACAAAATAGCGATTTATTTTTTTTTTTAATGTACAACATATTAATTCATTATTTAATTGATAACATTCTTGTAAGCAAACGGAATGTTTTATTAAAAAATAATAATAAAGAAATCTAAAATAATTAATTCAATACAAAAGTGCTATAAAAATAAAAAAGGTAAAAACGTAAACAAACTAAAATGATTATTTCAATCCAAGAATATAATGAAAAGTAACTTCCACTATAAATATAGGGTTTTTACTTTTTTAATCAAGCTCTGATAGGAATTCATGAAGAAATCCAGGATTCAGCTTTACTAATCAAAAGTTTTGAATAGTCACTTCTTTAAGGCGATTTTAAGCAAAATTTTTAGTGATGAAAATGTCTTCTTTTTAATATTTCCATGTGTTGAAAACGGAGAATATAAAAATACTAAATAATATTGTTTAAAAATAAAAAATATTTATTAAACGGCTTCACTAAAAATCAAATGGCCTTAGAACGAAAAAGTGGAATTAATAATATCGTGATTTTTAATGCATTACAATTGGTAACACTGCTCTCAAAAACTATAATTTGCTGAAAACCTGGCTAAGCCGTTGAAACTATGCTGCTTATTGTATTTTCTAATATGTGTTGATCATGTGTTCTGCAAAATATGAGTATGTTTGTTCGGTGCTGTTTTAGTATAGCAACAATAACAAATAGCTTTGGCTTTGATAGCAATATTTTTGTGTAATGTGTCGCTACATGTTGTCGTTGTTCATTATTGCTAAACATAATTCGAAAAAATTTTAGCAGACAAAGCTGCAAATGCTTACGCTTTTACAAAGATGGCGTTAGCAGTTACATATATGGCGTTAGCAGTTTCAACCCTGGTCTTAAGAATAAATTGCGTGTCACATGTATTTGACGTTAAATACGCGGGAAGATAAAAATTTCTCGTGAGAAGAAGTTTAAGCTCTACAAATGTTTTTTAACGAGTGTGTTTTAAAACACATTTTTCAAACCATGAATTGCGTTTAATTTATGTATCTTTGTTTAATCGAAATCGTTGAACGTTATTTATGTTACACTAAAGATACATTATTTCCCTCGCTGTACTTCCATTAAAAGTCATTGGTGGTTTTAATGGGTTTTCAATGAAGATTTTCTCATATATCCTCTAAAGGAGATGGTAATTCCTTCTAAAGCAACACACAAAGAGAAGATTATAGATAACCGAATGTTATTTCATTGAGATTAATTTGAAAGTTTTATTTATTGTCGATATGAAATAAAAAGAAGAAAAGGAAGCCATTAAAAACAATCTGCAAATACCTTCCACGAATGTTAATAAAATAATATTTATCGAGAAATCAGAATACATCATCTAAAATTGATTGCGTTCTCACCATAAGAGGAAATGATTGTCTGCAAATGCAAAAAAAGTGTAAGCATTTGTAATACAAAAGCTTATAATGCCAATAACTGACAAAATAACTGTAATGCGATTTCATTTTACTTTCCATGGCACAGTGGACTTAGTTATACAGGAAGTTGTGACTGTGGCATTCGGATTGCTGTCGGCTCGTTGGGTATGTGGTTCGGCCCTGTGGTACTCGTGTTGCTGTCGGCTCGTTGGCAATCGTCGGGTATGTGGCTCGGCTCTGTCGTATTCGGGTTGCTGTCGGTAGTCGTCGGGTATGTGACTCGGCTCGGGTTGCTGTGGGGAAGAGATCAGTTAATGGGAGCTGGCTATGAGCTTGAGCTGACTGTGAGCTGAGAGCTTGCTATGAGGTGGGAGCTTGCTATGAGCTGGGAGCTTGCTAAGAGCTGTGAGCTTGCTAAGAGCTGGGAGCGTGTAAGTGCTGAGAGCTTGGGGTAATTTTGTATGAATGTTTGGTACTGACGGTATAATGGAAATATTAAGGTGAAACGGTCACGTTACCGCTATCGAGTAAAAATGCATTAAAACCAGAAAAAACTATGTCATGGAAGCAATACAAATGAATGGACTAATATCCATCCTTGTAAAAACAAATTGCATTTTAAAGATGAAAAGTTCGATGACAGCGAAGGCGCTCCACAGCCCATATGTCTGAGGAGCCTCTACCAAAGACGAAACATAGTGGTCGTTGTGTGGGTTCGAAACTTTGGCTTTCCTTTTTCACTTGCAAATATCAGCGGTCATTAAGCACGACTCCAACGAGAAATTAATTAAAAATTAATATTAAAAATTATATTCGCCCTTATAAGCAAAATTTTGAAATAAAAAAGAAAAAACTTTTTATTGTTGTTGTAGCAAGGCAAACATATTCATTCGCATACTTTTTGCAGTTATTTGGTTATGGTTCCCCTGTGTCCAGATTCAAAAATTCTGCAAACTGACATGGCTGCGTCCATAAAGAATAAGGAGACAGGTGAGTAAGTTTATATGGACAATTGAACAAAGGCAGTGTATAGTGGGGTCTCAATACGCATGCAGGACATCGTATCTTGCTATCAATTTGAGCCCAATACAGATTGAGGCGCTGCAACATCCATAATGGGCTAAAACCACTCGTGTTTGCCTTGGCATCTGGCTTTCTTCTCCTGTGATGGATGGGGGTAAACTTCGAGTTCGACATTCACACTGTATCTTTGTACTGCCTGCGCAATTGTAAATGCTATGCAAGCTTGTATAAGAGGCTCGTTGATCTAAAAGTTCTCGTTTGTACCTTTGGATATCGCCTTCTAAATCATAAAGATATCTCCTGACGTACATACCTAAGTGAAGGAAGTATGTCCAGCAGATAATGGTAGATATGCTTACAGCTATAACACAAGAAGATACTGCATACACAACATATTGTTGTGCTGATGGTAACAACTTCGTCTCCTCATGAAGACGACGAGGTACCTTGTTGCAGTCATCAGGGCGGCATTCTGACAAGTTGGATTATTCTATTCAAAGGCCGGCCTATTGCTTTATAAGAGATCAACTAGGTTTCTTTATCAGCACTTCGAGTGCTGACGGCCAGCTACTTGAGGACCTTGTTCCTACTTCAGATATTGTCGTAAAGAGTTATGGCTTGCACCGGCCATTGAAACATGTTATCAAACGTAACACGTGGTGATAGTTAGTGTTAGTTAGTTATAAGAATTCTCTGATGAAAACTGCACTAAATTAGAGAATTCCACTACATATGTATATGTCAACGATGATGGAAACCTATATCGTACAATCATCCGCACATATTGCGTTCTGGTACTACACTGCCGCTCACTGGAATAGAACCCCCCTGCAACATTTTATACAACCTCCATTTTTTCCGAATTATACAAGATATGAAGTTTTTAACTTTTATTATATTTTGCTTCATGCTTGTTTGGAGTAAACTTAGTCATTCATTTGCATTCAAATCCAATTTATATAAGAATTATACAAGAAAAACAAAATAATGTCAAAAATTGAAGTACAAAATTTGGCTCATTTGAATAGAACCCCCATTTAAAACTTGCGAATACAAAAATATTGTATTAGAATATCGATGCATATTCACTATATATTGAAAACGAAGTATATCCTGCTTTGGCTAGGATTCTTTAAATAATCAGGTATAATGTCTAACAAAGCTTGTTTTTTTCTGTCAACAGGGTTATTTTTGGAAGCGTACTGTCTCCTAGAGTCGTATATTTTACGCATAAGTCATTCCCATACATTTTAGAAAATATTTACCACTGTATAATATGGCGGCCCCTTCAGGATATCCGCATTTCTTCTGAAAAATATAAGTTTTGACGACTCGATGTGGAAGAAAGTTTACAAAATCGTGATGAAATTTCCACTCCGAACATCCAAAAATCTTACTCACTACTGGATATGTCTGTTTCAGAACTCATTTATAAATTGTCGTGCGCATTTATGGTGAACTAAATTGACGGCCAAGTCCTTCATAGAATTGTCAGCTCACGGAACAATTATAATATAATTGTTCCACAAACATCTCATACGGGACAAAGGAGACTTCTCTCATATCAATGAGTGCACCCCGATTCATATTAGCTCAATGATATGGACCTACTGTTTATCGCCGAGCCCGAACGGGGTGTCTTAAGACACCACTTTGTAGAGAAGTTTTACATGGGTGAAATACTCAGGGAATGTCGCCAACATTACTGAGGGGTATTTTGCTACCGTTGAAAATTTTGATGTTGACTGGCAGGGGAATCGACCCACGACCTTCAGCGTGTAAGGCGGGTGTGCATACCATTGCACCACGACAATATGTACACATTAACCTCCTCTAACTCATTACGGCGACCCCCATATATTCCATGTATGCGTCAATGGAGTCAAGCTCAAGCGAGATAGGTCGATAGTAGGTAAGTACTCTACAGAATGGTGTGCCAGGAAGGCAAGTCCTCCTCCTCGGCATCTTATACGATCCTTCAGCAAAACGATGTAACCATCGCAACGTTCCAAGTTACAGCTGATGTTGAGCTTTGTTACCTGGATCGCTGCGACCATGACGTTTCTTCGACTTATAATTGCCTGACTTTTTTGCAATTGTGTTGCAGGAATGATGTATTTCCGGAGCGCAGAACAACAACATGGGGCGTTGTTGTTGACAAAAGTGGGTGTTTCTCGGAGTCACTTAGTGTTGTGATTCCATTTCAATTACTCTACAACCCCTTATAATACATTGAAACAAGTCAGTCGTTGAAACATAAGTTATCGCTTCCCACCATTTTAACCTATTTTCAAGATTTTAGTTGCAATTCCCAATCGAATTGTTTTCAATTAATAATTGACCTCTAGTGCAACTAAAACACTCAAATACTTTTCATTCTTTTAAAGATAGATGTTTATGGTAAAATTATAGAACAAAATTAAAATTATAGAACAAAACAGAACAACAAACTTTCTAATTATGCTTTGAACAATTGTTCAATTTATGAAATTTGAAACATTTTATTATATCTAATTTAAAGGTATTTCAACTTTTGAACCTTGATGTTATGTTTTTCTGGTGTATGCCTCATAGATTTAGCTGGTCAATAGACAAATATGTTGGTAATTAAAACTTTTCTCCCAAAATTTGTTTTTCTATCAAAGTCCTTTTGCGGTTAATGGATACTTAAAAAATATTTTTATTTCTTTTATAGCGGTGTTTCCACCTGGGTTGGCTTGCGGTATTTCCTAAAGCGTACTTGAATATGCTAAATTCATTCATCATTGAATTTGTGTAAAAATCCATTTTAAAATATGAAAGAAGAGAAGTTGAAGTTACATCCACAATTAGGACAATTCGATATAAATCACTTCATTTTGAATTCCATCAGCTAAATTTGTCTTTAACCCTCACCCTTGCAGCGCTTGTTTGTTAGGACCGAGTAAAATTATATTATTTTCATTATGTCATTTTTCCGTTTTTTTTACATTCCAATTTGTATTGCGCCTTTTCGGATATTATGATGAATAGCTACATACTTGGTGAGTTGGTTGGTTGGATGCCCAGACATGGATAGATTTTGAGATACACAGTAGAATAAGACACCCACATTTTTGTTAATTTCTGATTATTTATGCCAAAAAGAATGAATCTATGTTCTTAATATTGTACGGATTTAATGTCTATGATACTCCACATCAAACACAGAAAAAAATGTTTTTCTAGCTCTTCGCGAAATGATTTTCTGATCATTTTACCGATAGTGCTATTGAAAATAGGTATTTTTTTGTCATCAGGGTAGGGCAATCATGTTATTTTCGCGAATTGTCAGAGGATCGAGCAAGGTTTTCCAATAATTTTTCACAAAGAAAACCTCTAAATAATTCCGAGGACATAAAATACAGACTAAAAGGGCTTAAATTGACAGATAATTGAAATCTGCGGTATATCAGTAGGAGTCGCGCGGTTATTTCATATTTCTTCACAAAAATATTAAAAGTACTCGATTGTATCCGTCGAGGTTGACTATGTCATATTTAATCTTTTTGTGAAGAAAAGTTACATAACCGCGCGACTCCTACTGACATACCGAGATGTTTCAATTATCTGTCAATTTACAATCTTTTACGCTGTTATTTCGGTGTCGGTGGAATTATTTATTTGGCGAAAAATTATTATTGATCCTCTGAAAGAAAATTCGGAGGTAATATCTCAACAATTCACGAAAATGATTGACCTATCCTGATGACCAAAAATAAATACCAACAATGGGATTAACCCACACTATTTGAATAAACAAACATAAATAAATACCGCAGTTTGCTTTGTTTTTGACCAATTGGTTGTAACGATTCGTTTATTTATTTTAGATGGGCTTTTTTGGTCAGATTTTCTTAATGAATAAAACTAATGTAAATTCATTATTTTTCCCAACGTTTCGTCAGTTTATTTCCGACTTCTTCAGGGGATTTTTTTTATTGGAATTTTTCTGTTGAAACAAAATTGGCATTTTTGAACATACATTTTTTTCCTGTGGATATTTGATTATAATTTTTACTTACAATTAGTTCATTTTCTCAAATTTATATTTATAAAAAACGGGACTACAATGCGTGTTTTTGTGAAGTCCCGTTTTTTATAAATATAAATTTGATAAAATGAACTAATTGTAAGTAAAAATTATAATCAAATATCCACAGGAAAAAAATGTATGTTCAAAAATGCCAATTTTGTTTCAACAGAAAAATTCCAATAAAAAAAATCCCCTGAAGAAGTCGGAAATAAACTGACGAAACGTTGGGAAAAATAATGAATTTACATTAGTTTTATTCATTAAGAAAATCTGACCAAAAAAGCCCATCTAAAATAAATAAATAAATAAATACCTATTTTTCATATTTCGGAAAAATGATCAGAAAATCATTTCGAGAAAAGCTGAAAAAAAAATGTTCTGTATTTTATACGGAACATCATAAACTTTTAATTCGTACAAGATTAAGAACATAAATTCATTCGTTTAACAAAAATTTGGGTGTCTTATTCTACTGACGTCGAGTGTAATAGAATCGCATTTTATTTCATATTTCCTTGAATTGTATTTGGATATTTGCTTGAAAATTTGCCAGACACTCAGTTGGTGTTGGTGATTTTGTTGTCAAACGACAACGACTGAATGTACCTTTTGTAGCATACGACGGTCATCAATTGGAAGAAGGTGATATCATGACATTCTGTAGAAGTGAGATCACAGAAACTACCGCCCTTATCACTCGTCGACTCGGGTTGAGTTAGATATCTAAAAAATAGGTAGACACTTTGATATAGCCCCATAGACGGTACCATTCACCTGACTGAACACATTTTTTAGATTAAATTAGATAATTTTGGCATTTGAGGTATCTATGGTCGAAAAATGTCTCCACTTAAAATTGTGAATGGAAACTAATTATACCATTTTAATTAAGACTATTTTATGGTGAAGGGTATAAAAAGATCGACTTAATGTTTTTACAGTGTTTTATTTTCTTGTTAAAACTGAAATATATAATAAACACAATTTAATCATTGTTTGTCGTATTCCAGGCGCCGTTATTTAGAACATAGTAAAATGCATTATACCCTCAGGCTTTAGGATAGAAACGGTATATACACTTTGATACGACCAAAAATGTGCCTCATCGAAATAACGGTTTTAGACCACAAGTATGTTTGAAAGATATTCGTTTCAAATAATTTAGAGTCGATTTATCCATGTTCGTCCGTCTGGCTGGTGCACACGATAAATCTCGAAGGAATCTACCGATTCTAATATTTTGTCCAAACTTAGTTTAATTTCGAAGATGGGCCAATCGGTCCACTCCTTCGGGTAACTCCCTCACAAAAATTCTACATTTTTCTGTAAAATGGTGTGAACGATAACTCTCGAAGGGAACAATCGATTTGGTCCAAACTTTGCACATCGTATTATTCTTTCCAGGCACAGATAGGGTTCGAATATAAAGTGAAGTTTAAGAACACCTCGCGGATCGTTTTGAAATTGTTTTAAGTAGTTTGTCCTTGCGGCTCGCTTTACGACAGTACAATTTTTTTGTTATAATGGCCCAAAAGCTCCAAGAAAAAGTTCCTGACTGCACCAACGAAAATGGCGAATCCGCAAGATACTTTTCGCAGGGAGTTTCTGATTGATCCAAACTTTGCACATCGTATTATTTCATCCAGTCATGTATCAGGTTGGAATATGAACTATATCGGACCACTGCTTCGGGTACCTCACACACAAAATTCGGATAGAGTGGAGTTTAAGAGCTCTTCTCGGATCGTTTTGAAATTTTTTCAGCAGGTTGTCCTTGCGGCTCCATTTACGACGGTACAACTTTCTTCCGCACATGCTTCTTGAAAAATTTGGCCTAAAAACTCTAAGAAGCCCTGACGGCACAAACCAAAATGGCAAATCTGCAAGATAATTTTCGCAGGGAGTTTCAGAGTGGTGCAGATTTTGCACATCGTATTATTTCATCTAGTCATGTATCAGGTTATTTAATTAACGTTATTTCGAGTTCTCTATGAATCAGAAGTTTTCTTACAAAAACTTGTTTGTATACGTCGCACAGCGGTTCAGAATAGTTTTTTCCTGGTCAAAATTCTGTAACTTTTGAACGGTTAGAGATATTTTGATAATTCTTTTGTTAGACAGATAACACAATCAGTTTTCAGACGAATTAAACTATTTTTCATTCAATTTTCATTCAAATAAGAGTGTTCTTGTGGTTCTTATATCTTTCTATGTATTAAAGATGGTCAAACACCAACAAATAAACAACAAAATTACCAAAAAATTAAAAAAATAGAAAAAAATTTTTCAAAAATTTGTAAAAAAAAAATTTACAAAAAAAATTTAATTTTTTCAAAAATTAAAAAAATACTAATTAGAGTTTTATACAACTTATATAACTCGTATAAAAACTCATATACCCAAAAAATGTTAATTGGTATCAAAATGCTGTAATTCATATGGAAACAGTATAGAAAAACACACAATTTTACCCATGTTATTTCAATAAATTGAAAAAAGTGTTAAACGGACGGAACAGGACGGGTACAATAGTACATATGGGCTGAAAGAGGAGACTTTCGGGCATCTTTCTGTGAAAACAGAACATTGTTCCATGTTGTTCCACGAAAGTTCTAGACCACTAAATTTGGAATTACATAAAATTTAGTACCTGAGAAAAAATTTTTAAAGAACACAATCCCACCTACCTTACGAAAAAACAATGAACACAATATCTGTTACAGTTTCCGAGAAATAGCTACATCTTTCTCCAGAAATTTGCAATATTTTGACCTAATTTTTTGGTTTCCTTAGTTTCAATATGTTTACTATCGAATCCCATATAGAAATTAAACATCTTTGACAAAACTAAATTTTGATTTTTTGGCCAGGAAAATCTATCCCTGAACCATTGTGTGTCGATGATTTGGTATTGCCCCACATTACAGTACCTACAGATTCCATGTATTTTGAATCAAATTCGTGATTATTGTGATTTTTTCAGTGGCTGAGGGTATATGGTAATATTCAAAAATGTTTTACAATCGTTGAAGTTGAGGTTCACCATTTAATAAGTCGCGAACTGTTAATATATTTTATAAAATATGAATATGTTTACATGAACTGAAGTGTTTTAGCCACGATCTTATAATATGGACCATAACAAATAATTTTCGTGGAAGCTGCGTTGGTGGTAATATAAAAAAATGGGTAAAAATGTGTTGAAGTTAGCAAGCTTTTTTGTGTTTTTTCTTGATTTCTGGTCAAACGAGGGAAAATTCAGACCTGAGCTCAAAGAAAGGATTGAAGAATACCCCTTGGGCAACATGATGCTAATGTGTGACTTCTCGATATATACAGTGCATCCCTCTTAAATCGATGCTGACATTTTGAAGTTTTGAAATCGGGGTTTTTTGAATTTTTCTTATAATTGGAGGGCGCAACCAGATAATGACCTAATCTATTTATTGGATTGTAGAACTCGTGATTCCACGTCGTTTGATGTATATCTCATGAGTGTGCTCCCCACAGCTCCCTAGTAATAGGAGTCCAAAGTCGAATTTTTGGTGCGTAATTTTTCTTTAAAAACCTATTTTTTGGCTTCAAAATTTACAACTATGACTCAGGTACCCTTGAACCCCGCGTGATTTTAGTTTTTTTCCGCGCCGGATTCAATGAGCCCTACCGCGATCGAATCCATCCACTAAAACCGCTGATATAGATACCCTGAAAATAGGAAAATAAGCAAAATTTTATTTTGACTAATCCGCATACTTAACCGCGATTGCCCTTAAATTTTTTACATAAATGGAATCCTTTATGCACGATTATAATATTTGTCAAAAAGGGGTGTCATGAATTTCAGAGATTCGGGAGTAGTATTCGTATTTAACCAAAAATAGAATCAGGTAGCACATCCGCGGTTCTTGACGAATCTGTATAAAATTTGTCTTATTGACGTATTTTTAACAGGCGGTCACTGAAATCGGATGCGCCTTATAATCATATGAACATCGCGCTATTTTTACCCACATGAAGCATTTTGGTGTAGTAAGATGCAACTGATGGCACACTTTTGCGGTTAAATGAAACATGGAAAAATGCAAACATATTGACAGAGATGCACTCGCTCTATGCGAAAAGCACATGCGCCTCAACTGATTTTAACTATTTCGCGCGTTATACGGTTTTTAACTTTTATGTTTTTTCTTTGATTGTAATATCAACATCACCCTTTATTTCCTAATTCTATTGCTTATCACACTATGCAAATATACTTTCACGATGATAAACTATTTTCCTTGAAGAGGTTTTAGCAAAATAATTCAGATTTTGTTAGGAAATTTAGGGAATTTTCTCAAATTTTTCGTATTAAACCAAAAAATATATTCTTGAAATAATGTTCCAACAATAAACTTTTGTCTTTTGTTGTAGCTGCAATATGCAATTTAAAATCCTAATCAATAAAATGTTGGTCTCACATTTTTCTGGACTTTGTCAAGATTCTGTACGTATTTTTAATTTATTTTTTAGAGATTTTTATGGACTCTGAGAAAGAATAAATAAAATTTACTCCAAGATTCCTTCATTATTTTTTGATTTTCCGCGAAAATGAAAATAAATTTAGCTAATATTTAGGCGTCTACGGATAGATATTAAATGTTGTTACCGATTTATATATCAATTTTGGTATTGCAACACAAAGGGAATTTTTAAATATTTTTTCTTTATAAGGGAATAAAACCCCCCATAACTTTTGGGCGCAGCATCCAATTTTGTGAACGCGAACATATTTGAAACCACGATTTTTTTCTTAACCCATGTAACAAAAATCGTGAATGTGCTTGTCAACATTTTTTTAATTTTTTTCTCGATGGAATTGTAAAGGAAATTTGAATTTTACCATATCTCCGTCAGCACAGCTGTCTGATCTTTCTTACTTGTTTTTAGCTTCGTTCGAATCCTTTCTGGAAGTATAACACTGAACTACGGTTTTTTTAACCAATCTCAAGCTCCTGCTTATTTCAAAATCCAATATAACACATTACAAAAATGTTATTTCCGTAATCTCAAATTAATGTCTTTTGTATAAATCGTTTATATCGAATATGTATTAATTAAATTCAACCACTGCTTATTATCGCTGCTCCTTAGAGAGTTCGTACATTCAATTCATACAAAAAACTGACCCTGGCTCTCATCAATTGATATTAATTTGAAAATATCATTTAGGCTCGGAGAATAAAGTTCTTTCCTCTTTTCTTCGCAGACATTTGTTACTTATTTCCATGTACTGTTACCCAGTGTAATTGTTAATTAATTGTCCTACATTCGTAATTATTACATTATATTAAGCATTAGTATTAGACAGCAATTTACCCCCTATTCTACGGCATTCACAGATTGTTGCCTCTTTTGCAAATTTTGTTTCTTACACCAAACGGGGTGGAAATTAAATTGTGTTTCCCAGATTTTTTATTGCTAAAGCATTTTGGGGATTGTTCTCCAGTCGGAATGCCAACATAGTATTAGCCGAGAAAAGTCTACGTTCGCTGTTAAAAATAACATCAGTAGCAGGAGCAACAGAATAATGACATTTAATGTTATCTGCAGAAGTAATGGTGCTTGTGTTCGTTCGGTGGAAAGTGTGGACCGGCTGTTTTAGCCACCCGTCTAGACATGCGAAACAATCAATACGCCATACACTGTTCAAACATTTATTTACCTTTCAATTTCACAAAGACACTGTTCGTACTCCGCCCCCTGCCCTTCTTCCAACTTTTTTGTCTTTTGGTTAACCTTTCTTTACGTTATTACAAAAGTTTCAAGGGCTAAACACGATTTTTCCTTTGGTCGTCCGCCTGTCAATGAGAATTTTTAATTTTCTTTAATGAACTTTGATTTGAATATCACAGGTAAATTGGCCCAAAAAGTGTCGATTTTTTCATTTTTGGATTTTCCATAAAACAAAGTCGATAGCCTGTAAAATATGAACACTCGTGGCGGTGTAGGAGTCCAAAAAACTCAATTACAATGTGAGTGTAATGGAATGTAAAATGTAATAAAGTCATTACAACGTGTGGTTTGTGACAAAGAATGAATTAGTGCTTGAAAAAAATTTTGTTATTTTTCCAAATAAATGACAACAATTTGTTTAGATTTGCGCGTGTTCAATGAAATTTAAATTAATTGATATCGTGTTTGAAAATTAAAACATTTCAGCGAAATTTATAAATACTTGATGACATATTTTAAAAATTGTTTTATATTCCGTGACAATCTAAAACGACAACTGTCATAATTAATTATAATTAATGGTAATGCGATGATTCCTTTACAATAATAGGATTCGAAATAATTGTTCTATTTCAGTTACATAACATTAAGAATCAATAAATATAATTTTTGTAAATTTTCAATTTTAGGAAAAAAAATTATTTTCCTTGTATTGAAATATCAAAAACATTATATAGCCGCATAAAGGATTTCCAAATTTCTAATATAACCCAAACCTTTCTATAAGCTGTTATAGATATTTATATTTGCTTTTATATTATTCTAACCTCTTTTTGAATTTCTCTTTTTCTTATCTACGAAAATCCTCAACATATTGAATTTGATTTATTCCCTTCAAGCGATAGTCCTTCATTTTTTTCTAAAAATCCTTCTTTGTAATTCTTCTTATTTATCTAATCTCTAATTATTAAATTTACACCACTTAGATAAATAACAAAATATAACACAAGCTCAAAACTTGAAGTTATTCGTTTAATTGGGATTTAGGAACACCCCTTCATTGCTGTTAACATCTAAAAAGCTTTGCAAGACCTTGAAGAAGTAAAACTCTGTTGATTTTTCTTACACATACTTTAATTTAAAAACTTTTGCTTTTTCTGCCTTGGCATTTCGAAAAGTAGGGCAAAACAATTCGAAGAACTTTGAAGCATTTTCTCAGAACAAAACATGTACTACATGATTCCGATTACAAACAGCCTTTAGTCTTCGATTTAAAACGGTTAGTAAATTAAATAGCTTCTTACTACATTTTTCCAAGAAGCGAAAAAACGCTCGATACAAATCCAAAGAACAAAACAATATTACTTGATTTTGTAAAATGGGAGGTTCTGTGTTTTTTTATTTAAGTGTTGTAATAAGACCATATGCCATACATGACTAACGATATTTATTATCATGACAAACAGACAGACAAACATATGTCTGAACATTTCAACAGACTGCCAAGCAATCCCCGAGAGTATATCTTGATTTGCATGTTAAATCTGTCGGTATTTTTAAAATTCGCAATTTGTGCGTTTTGCTGTAGCAGAGGAAACCACATGAAAACAAACAATCACAGCCCTTCATATAGCCCACATACGAAATCATACGCAATCACTTATAAGAAATACGTACATATACATATAAAATGTGCTTATGGGACATTAGCAACAGCAGCAGAAACTGCAATCTATGTAAATCTAACACAACCAGAGGAAAAAATACTCGAACTTACTACATATGTGCATATGAGACATTCAATGAGGGTTAGGGATTTATTTAAACATAACAATACATAATACTGCGAAAACATAGCCTCCAGTCCGTCATAGTCAGAATATGAGAAACCCGTCGATGGTGTTCCAAATCCCTGAAAATACATAATTTTTACAATTCAATTATAATGTACTCTGAGGTTAGATTGAGGGAATAGTGGTCTTTATGAACGTGTCGTTGCAAGAAACCAATATCAACAACAACTGCAGCTTACATTGTTGTTATAGTTACAACGTTATGAGGAAGGATCGTACGAGAAACGGAAGTGGGGGACTAGCTTTCCTGTTACACCAGTCTGCCCATAACAGTGCTTGAGGTTGTCTCTAATGATCCGTACATGTAATATATGGGGATAGAAGTCAAGTGTGAAACTACAAAGGTAGAGTTGCGTAACGTTTACATTTGTCTGATTAATGGCTGTACTGCAGGCTACTGATTAACAAGATCATGGAAGGGCATAAGCGACTGGTCTTAGGAGGCATAAAAATGCCAATATAGGTTTAGATATTGATATAGTCCCCATACATATCATTCTCTGATTTGCCAATAAAATTGTCAATATCTTTGAAATATCCTGGCATCATCACAGCTGCAGTCGCTCGATCCGAATAGAAACCGAATATCCGAAGTGAGACCAAATTTGCAGAGGCTGATCAAAACCAAGTATTAGGGAGCTGACACCCAAAATTAATGATTGATCGTCGAGAACAAGCGGAACTAATGGCTAGAATAAGTAAATTGTGGGCAACGATTAAGTTACTCGGGAACCCTGGGAAGAATTAAGATAGGAACTTAGTCGCGATTGCGGCGTTATGCTAACTGATTTGAAAATATGCGAAATTTGGTGCGAAGAGTAAAATGTCGCATTACATCTCTACCTGTCGAGGATGCACCACCACAATTTACAATGCATGATGTTGCAAATGTCATTATGAACGCTAAACCATCTACAACGTTAGGCCCTGACAACATCATCGGAAGTTGAGTATCTCAACAAAGTTCTCAACCTGTCGCTAGCCACACACATTGTTCCCAAGGTCTGAAAATAGACAAGGTGTTTTCGCTTCTGAAGCTAGGCAATGATAAATCGTACAGACCGAAAACTCTTGAGGCTTTACTCATCGCCAGCAGTAGAAGCAGCTATGCATTCACCGACTTTCAGCATGAGTTCCGTAAGGAGCAAGCACTACAACGTCATGCCCACACTTATTAGCTGATGCGCCGTGCGATAGGACAATGTTAGTGGCGCTCGACTTATCAGGAGCATTTGATACTGCCAAGCACTCCTCTGTGAACGATCTAACCGTCGAGTATCTTCCCCAATGCTTTTGTGAAAGGCAGAACTCCATCCTACTTGATCGATATTACTTTTAGGTGCAAATATCCGCTCCCGAGATTCTAGGGTTAACATTCGACAGTATGTTTAAGGAGCAAGCACTACGACGTCATACCCACACTTATTAGCTGATGCGCCGTGCGATAGGACAATGTTAGTGGCGCTCGACTTATCAGGAGCATTTGATACTGTCAAGCACTCCTCTATGAACGATCTAACCGTCGGGTATCTTCCCCAATGCTTTTGTGAAAGGCAGAACTCCATCCTACTTGATCTATATTATTATTAGGTGCAAATATCCGCTCCCGAGATTCTAGGGTTAACATTCGACAGTATGTTTACGTCGCACAGTGTCACGACCGTGGCAAAAAATGGTAAAAACTAAATACTTCGTTGAACAAATTTATTGATGGGGAGTGATAGAAAACATATTAATTAAGAAGAATCTGAAGTTTGGTACTGATACGTGAAGTAGTTTTTGCTATATGAAGATTTAAATCCGACAACTTTAGTTAATACGTATTTTTGTGTTTTTTTTTTCTAAAATTAATAAATTATATTATGCGTTAATATTTAAAATTTAAAAGTAACGGTCGCTGCAATAATGTTTCCTAGGTTCTCTTGGGATGTAATAAACTTGGCTATACTTTTGTTTGCATGTAAATATTAATCATATGGTGTTTACATTTTCCCAAAAATGTATTACCAAGTTTATTAATTTTCTGAAGCAAATTGTAAATTGGGTGAAATGGGAAAAAAATGGTATAAAAGTGTATATCGATATTTTTTGCTGTATGAGTAGTAAAAAGTGAGTACTTCAAATATATAAAGGTCTTAGCTGCAGAGGTTTGCAGACGAATACGTCATTTCTCTTTTTCAGCGACCACCTCACTGAGAGGATACCCCCTTTTTTATCTAATCGTTTTGCGGTGTTGGCTATAGCGCGAAAACGAATGAACCGATCATCATATATTTTTGTGGGCTTATTAAGTACCTAATAATCTTGCTTTAAAACGAGAGAATTTTAAAAATATAAATTTTTTAAAAAATTGTGAACAGCGAAAATCACATTTCGATTTTTTAAAAAAAAATTGACCGTTTTTTGACCACTAATCTGCCAAAACAAGATTTTTTAAAGGAAATTTCTCATATATAAAGACAGGAGTTTGATGTATTCAATATGCTCACAAACAACATGAAGACTAAACACCAAATTTCAGTCATATGGGGTAGATATTGAGGCCACAAAACTCAAAATACCGAAAATGAGGAGGCACGGTTCTATGGGGGTTATAGGAAGACGAGGACCCACATATTTCTGGTGGAAAGTTATAAGTCCCCCAACGGAGACTTAACACCAATTTTAAGCCATTTCGGTGTGATAATCAGACTAAAACCTCCAAAATACCGAAAATCGGGAGGTACCGTCCTATGGGGCTATATGAAGGCGTGGACCTATGCTGACAAATTTCAAAGTGAAGGTTTAATGCCCCCTACGAAGACTAAATACCAAATTTCAGCAATTTCAGTGTAATAATGAGGCTAAAATCTTCAAAGTACGGATAATCGGGAGATACCATTGTATGGGGGCTATATCAAAACGAGGACCTAAGCCCACAATTCTCTGTTGGAATGTTTGATACCTCTGCCGAAGACTAACCACAAAATTTGAATACTTTCGGTTGGTCATTGTGTCTAAAACATTAAAAATACCGAAAATCGGGAGGTACGGTTCTATGGGGGCTATATCAAAACTTGGACCGACCAACCCAATTTATTGCCGTGAAGATTGTAAGTCAATAGTAGGTACGTGTACCAAAATTGATGCACCTACGACAACTCCTTCTATTTGTGGCCACAGTTAATATGAACTCGCGTCATTGTGCGTCGTCCGCGCATGTGACATTTATCTGTGTTATGCTGAGATGTAGAATCAAAGTCCTGGCAGTAATTGGGATGCAGACAAAGAAACCTTGTTTTCCAAATATAACGCAATAGATTGGTCTGTGGTAAACTATGCGGCGCCAGTGTGTTCTGCAAACAAAAGTGCAACATGACGAAACTATATTCAAACCTATCATAATGCCGCTCTGTAACCTCTTTTCTTCAGTGGAACATCTGCATGAGTAGACAAAATTCTTCCAGTACGGCAACACAATGACAAATCCTTCTTGCAGTATTTGCTCGAGTGTTACCATGAAAGTGATCCTAATTACCTTATGATGGATAAGAGTGTCCCAACAAGGTATATCATGAGAGTTCTTCATAATCTACATAGATTAAGAGGTCCAACGATACAAGAGAAAAACCTATCAAACAGGTTTGGATGGCATTCACGCAGATGCCATAAAAAACTGTCGTGTGAATGCGGTTCTCTGAATCACGACAAACCAGAGTAGTTTTAGTTCAACTGCACTCGGGATAGTGCAGACTAGGGTGGTTTTATCGATGTCGATTTTTTTTTATGCGGCACCCACCTAATGTATTTAGTTTCGTTAGATTTTAGGATTGCTAAAGTTTGAACACAATCGGAATATGTTAACACGTGTCACTGGGTCCTCAAAGTTTCCATTGTAATTTGTTTGGGCCAAAGGTGAATTTTAACGATATGTTCATAAAGGAAACATTTATTGTCCAATCGTTAAAAATAAAATATAATTTATTATTATTTATGTAAATCGGGTAGGATTTTGATATTGCTCGAACAATATATATGTATAGCCTTATTTAAAATCCAGCAGATTTTCACAAATTTTTGTAGGATTTCTTGTTTGGCCACATAAATGATTGGACAATAAAGGTGGCCTTTAGAGCAATTTCGTGAAAATTCGCCTTCGGTCCCATAGAAATTACTATGGAAATTATGCTATGTTAACTTATTCCGATTGTGCTCAAACTTTGGTAATCATAAATTCTAACAAAACTAAACACTTTAATGGGTAGCTGCAAAAAAATACGACATCGATTTTTTTCCTTTGAGTTAAAACCAGTCCAGTGCAGACGTATACATTAATAAACAGCAAAGATTGATGAACTTATATATCTCAAAAACGGGTTAACCTACGAAAATACTATAAAGGTCAATCTTGTAGAGAATTTCCATAGTCCTATTCCGATAGGAATTTTGCTTTCCAAGCAAAATCGTGAAAACCTAAAAAACCCCTAAAAATGTCAACTTGAATCGCGATTTATTTAAAAAGCGCTCCGGAGATTTATTTGTTTTTCGATGTTTCTCGTCTATGAAGATTGTAGTTGAGGAATCGGTAAAAACTTCCCAGGTGTAAGCACCTTACATTTAAGTTGCATCAAGAACACCGTGCGTATTGGAAACATGGTAGAGGTGAAACAAATCTAACCTAGAACTGTCCATATACACGTTTATTTGAAAACAATTATTGTGCAAATTCTTAATGAATATTTGTTTTAAAGATATGTGTCTGCCGTAGCACGATGGAGTGTCATGAAATTGTGATTTTTACGCACAACGAATTTATTAGGCATGAACGTGATGGGGATCCATAACAGTTGGCACGTACCCACAGTGAAATGGTGAAGATATGCTGCTGGCATTTGACAGGTAGTCCATAGCATGCAATTTGGTGTTGGGCTGTTATAGACTGATTACAAATGTCGTGACGTAATATAGAACCACAGGCAAAAAAAAAAAAACAGTCAACAACCGCTATACAACCGTAAAACAAACCACACAACAACGAAAATGAAACTAATTTCTGCTTTGATAACGATATTTCTGATTAAACAAAGGTAAATTGTATGATGCCAAAAGGTTCTTCCAGATAAAAAAGATAATGTATAAACTGTTGACATTGGCTATACAAAAATTAAGACAAAGAACAGCAATGAATCATTTAAAAGGACATTAAAAGTTTTCGCTTTGAAGGGAAACAAGAATTTGCTAAGAAACAAACAAATAAAATTGGCATTACCAACGAAGGATAATAAAAACAGAAATCAAATGTCCTTCCCCTTGGCATTTACTCTCAACATATGTATGTTGTTTTATTATTCGATGGATATTTTGTACACTTTTCCTTTTATATTGTCATTTCCTTATTAAATTTGTATAATTTCTCTTGAGAGTTCAATTAGTATCCCTTTATAAAGAAACTATTACAATATTGTAAATGCCAAATATGATAATCAACAGACCAAGCTTGCAATCGAAATTTGATTATTGCGCCTTTTAGCTAAACAAGCCGATAAGTCCTGAGATTAAAATCCATGGCCATATGGACATACTGTTTATTGCCGAGTCCGAACGGCGTGTCTTAAGACACCACAGAAGTATTACATGGCTGAAATACTCAGGAAATGTCGCCAACATTACTGAGGGGAATTTTGCAACAGTTGCCAATTATTGATGTTGCCTGGTCGGGGAATCGAACCCATGACCTTTAGCGTGCAAGGCCGGTGTGCATATCATTGCACCATGTTGGTACCCAAACAACTTCTGAAGGGAAAACCCGACTTGGCCCAAATCCAAACACGGACTCTATTGGTCTACTCCTCGTGGTATCTCCAAACAAGAAAGTTCAAACTAAATTATTGGTCATCATTCAGGTGATCTGCTAACGCATAAGCAAAATTATCTTTGCAGCGCTGCTGCATACCACCAACGTGTCTTGTATGTGAATAGTTGCTGGGCATATGGGTAATGATTACCACATGCAAATTATTTCCCAGTAAATTATTAGATATTTTAATTATGTCTAAAAATGTATTTTGTGTTGTTTTGATTTTTGACCAATAGAATGATTGTTTGGTGTTAAATTTTTTCTTGATGGGCTTATTTGGTCAGATTGTTGTTATGACAATAAAACATAGTTTTATTTCGTTTCGATAGCTTTTTTCCAACTTTTTCAAGAGCATTTGTTTATTGGGGAAGCTGGTAACAAAATAGAATAAGATTTCTTTTTTAACATATTTTTATCTGAATATTGCACAACGAAACGTTGAGCGAAAAGTGAAATAAAACTTGGTTTTATTGTCATAACAATAATCTGACCAAATAAGCCTATCAAGAAAAAATTTACAACAATGTATTTTTTTTCTTTTCCATTATAATGCCTCTATGTTGTTACGACTAATTACAACGGTCATAAATCACTCGCGAAGAACAATAAAAATGGAATTCAATAAAAAAAAATATTTCCACTCAAATTTGAAAATTTAATTACAAACATACAATAATTTGGCCATGATTCAAATATTTTTCCAAAACATCAAAACATCAAAGCGCGCAAATGGGTGGCTGCTGTGGTGGTACAGCAGCCACCCATTTGCGCGCTTCGCCACTAGTCTAATCCAGTGCCGACAAGAAAAGGCCGGCTAAAAATGTGAATGTATTCAAAACATTGGCATTTTATGACAGTGTGTTAGTAAGTTTGTATGCACGCATGCTACAAAACAAAAACAACTCAAAACATTTGGTATCTCTACAAACTCTCTTTCTTTGCGTTCGGGTCGTGTGTGTGAATTGCCGAAAAACTTCGTAACCAGCGACAAATGGCTGTTCGGCAATGGTCTAATCAGAACAAGAGAATGATTTCACCAACTTGTACAATGGAAACACAATATTTTAACTTTTCAAGTAAATCAAAATTATGTAATTGCCATAAACTGAAAATCCTAAGTTTTACACGCTTTACGACAATGAATCAAAAACAAATATGTACTTATTGAAAATGCCTATAATTAGTGAAATCAATTAATCTTAATTTACAACAAAACAAACGCAAATAAATGTTTTGTTAGGGAAAACCCTCCAAAAACGAGTATCGTGAAATATTTGTGTTTTGCTAACATACCCATAACCATCCTGTTACGAACAAACCAATTTACCATAAGTACATAAATACACATCAGTAATGTTGGCGACATTTCCTGAGCATTTCAGCCATGTAAAACTTCTCTACAAGTGCTGTCTTAAGGCACGCCGTTCGGACTCGGCAATAAACAATAGGTCCCATATCATTGAGCTAATATGAATCGGGGTACACTCATTGATAAAAGATAAGTCCCCCTTGTCCCGTATGGGATGTTTGTAGAACGATTATTATATATTATACACAAGTTTTATATTCACACATTTTTCAAAACTGCGTATGAACTATCACCCGCTTACAGTTATTTACAATGAGTTAATTTCCAACCTTTTTCAAGATTTAAAAATAGTTGCAACACCAACAATTAGCAACTTTCCCTTGCATATATGCGCAGTCTTTTCACTCAATTGCATTTTACGAATACGATTTTTGGGGGTAAGTTGCATTTTGAAATTAAGGAATGACAGAAATTGAGTGCACAGTCTGGCTTAAGGATAATTTGTAAATAGTAAGGTCTTGAGGGACAGATGAGGACCCCAGCAACTCTTACCGAGTATGTTTACATTGATATGGATTTAGAAAATTTCAGTGGATGTAAGTTCTCAATTCCACTGAATATACTTTCACATTTGTCCCATACGCCACACGAAGATAGATTTCTACCTTCCCCGATCTCTGGCAATATAATTTCAGTTTGGGGGAATACGCCGGTCTTCGAGGTCAGTTTTCACCTGTTTTTTCCATCGAAGTTTTTCCTACTACTACTTTTTCGTTTACCGTCTGTAGCTCCTGTAAATACGCATTTTTAGCGGGGTCATTCTTCATTTTATGATATGACCAAAGAAATACATTCGCTTTAGCTGAATACGCTAACTATGTTGATGTTAGAATATATATCTGGTATTATAGTCCACAAAAAGATGGTAGGTGTCGATCTGCCTCTCTTATGTTTTCTCTAGAATTTTCCGTTGTTTCTACTGTAACAGCATTATATATTATTGTATGATCATTTTCCTGCTTTATATGGCGCTGGATCTATGTTCAGGTATTGCCTCGTGGCTGCTTCGTTTGGTTCTAGCCACAATATACTAGAGTTAGTATTTGTAGGTTTGGCTACGTGCAGTGTATCGTTAGGGTATGTACCGCATCCTGGAAAGATGTTTGGCACGGTTTCATCAATCATTGTCTTATAATAATTTACACGGCTGCACCATCCTAAACGTATTTGGTTTGTCGTGACAGCTAACGTTCATCCACTGGATAGATGGGAGATGTACTGCGAGGAACCCATTGACACGATAGTTTTTATGGTATATGTGACAACATCTTGATAAACTTGCTGATCAAGGAGTTCTCGCTTGTATCGTTGGACTTATCTCTCTCTCTCTCTAAATCATGAAGATCCCTCCTGGTCATCATAAGGCGATTGGGACATCAGTGCAAGTACTGGAACGAGAGTGTTGCCGTACTGGAAGAATATTCTACACTCATGCAGAAGGTCCAATGGTGACATTAGAAGGCACCCCGTTGCAGTTGTCAGGTCGGCGTTCTGACAGGTTTGATTACGTTTCCATTGCGTTGTACTTATGATCGCGGACTGCACTGGCGTTTCATATCTTACCACGGGCTTTATGTGGTCGGCAAATTTTATTTCTCAGCACCCCAAGTCCGATCACGGACTTGAGAACCTTGTTCCTATATCTCAGGTTGTCGGAGATAGCTTTGGCAAACGCGGACGACCTGAACATGTTGAATGTTACCTCCAGGACGTTGGGATTGGAATATGCTACCATCGTGGGATTGGAATCTGCTACCAGTGTGGGCGTAGCCTCAGTGCGTATATTTGTATATTCCTAGCGCGAAAAAAGTTGTAAGATAGGACAAATAGGAGTTCAGTGTTTCACAAATGACATCAGCAGTTCCGGAGATATCACCCCACCTTGGGGAACTTACTGTTTTACTGCTTCGATATTTTTGTTCCTGGATTCCACGTAAAACTGACATCTATCGATGACCTCAAAAAGGCGTGTATTGGTTGACAGTATCAATGTTTATGATAAGTCGAACGCCACCAACACTGTTGTATTGCACGGATTTTTCTGGTTGACTCAGACTAGGAATGCGCGCAGCGCTCTTGTAGTGCTGTGCTATTTACGGAACCAATGCAGATGATCGGCAACTGGATAGCTTTAGCTATCCTCCCCAGCATCTGTGAGAAGTAAAGCATCAAGAGTCTTTGTTATGGGCGATAAAAGCGAAGTCGGTCTGTGAGATCGGTCTTGCCAGGCTTCAGTAACGAGACTACCTTAATAATTTTCCAGACTTCAGGCACGTTGTGGGTGGCTAGCCACAGGTTGGAATTTTCGGATGATGCTCAACTCCCGGATTTATTTAGCATTACCATGGATACGTTGTTAGGGTCTAACGCTTTCAATGATTTAGCGTCCTAATGACATTTGCAACAGCATCCATTCTAAATTGTGGTGGTACATCTTCCGCGGGAAGAGATCTAATGCGACGCAGTAGTCTTCTCTTCGCCCTGTCACTCTGTGGGTGCTCAGCAAATTGACATTTAATATAACTTGGGCACCTCCTCGAATCAATCAGCGTAATGTCGCCAAACGTGACCGAAATCATATCTTCCTTCTTCCTATGGTTCAAGAGTAATCACGGTGCTCTTGAGTCAAATTTAAATGGAAGGTGCTTACACCTGGGAAGTTTTTGCACATTCTGAAACCACAATGTTCATCTTCTTCTTCTTTATTTGCAAATCCGTTATCCGGATATAAGCGATCATACAATATTATTATAAATGCGTTATGCTATTTTATTTTATATTATACAGGCATAAACAGCTCTCTATTTTTTGCCGCCGAAATCATGCTTCTTTCATCATGGCAGCCTGTCCAATCTTGTATGTTTTTCAGTCAGTTCAATTCTCTCCTGCCTCTTCCTCTTCTTCCTTCTACATTGCCCTTTATGATGGTTTGCAGAAATTGATACTTTTCATTTGTCATCAGATGTCCCAAATATGCAATTTTCCGAGCTTTGGCATGTCACAGCAATTGTCTATCTAAACCCATTCTGCTTAAAACGTCCTGGTTTGTTACATGATCAGTACATGGTATCTTTAAAATCCTTCGGTAGACCCATATCTCGAAGGATTCAAGTTTTTTTCTCATCTGCAATTTTGATGGTCCATGTCTCAACTGCGTAAAGTAGTACGGACCAGATATAGCATTTCACGAATCTGACTTTTGTTGAGAGGCTTATATCGTGATTTGTAAAGACAATGTTCATAGATGAGAAAAATCAAAAAACTAAAAAAATCGCCGGATCGCTTTTTAAATAAATCGCGATTCAAGTTGACATTTTTAAGGTTCCTTTAGCTTTTCACGATTTTGCCTGGAGACCGCAAGTCCTTACGAAATGGGACTAAAGAAAATGTTGTAGCTATAAAAATTCTCTACAAGATTGATTTTTGTGATAGCTTCGTAGTTTTTACCGTTATTGAGATATAGAAGTTCAAATTAGGACAATGGATTGACTGTATCGCCTCCTTATAAAACAATGTTATACATAGTGCACCTTAAATTACTTTGAATGAAAACCGCTAACACCAAGGAAGTTTTTGCAAATTTTGAAACAGCTATGTTTATAGATGAGAAAAATCCAAAAACAAGAAAAAATCCCTGGATGGATTTTTTAGTAAATCACGATCAAAATTCACATTTTTAGGTTTTCACGATTTTGCTTGGAGACCGCAAGTCCTATTGAAATGGGACTAGAGAAAATGTTTTAGCACCGAAAATTCTGTACAAGATTGGCTGATTGATATTTTGCTTGGTTTTACCATTTTTGACATATAGAGGTTCAGATCAAACTTTCAGATTTTTTTTTTCATAGGTCTTCAGGATTTAGCTTGAAAACTGCAAATCCTTCCGAAATGGGACATACATACATACATATGTTCCCACAACATCCCCGAAGGGACATATATCAATGAGTGCACGCCGATGCATATTGGCTCAATGATATGGGACCTACTGTTTATTGCCGAGTCCAAACGGCGTGTCTTAAGACACCACTAGTAGAGAAGTTTTACATGACTGAAATACTCAGGAGATGTCGCCAACATTACTGAGGGGTATTTTGCCACCGTTGAAAAGTGTTTTGATGTTGCCTGGCCGGGGAATCGAACCCGCGTCCTATGTGTGCAAGGTGGGTGTGCATACCATTGCACCACGGTGGCACCCTCAGCTTCTATGTATTTACATATATTAGGAAACCGTTCTTCCAATACTGTGGAAAGTGTTTTGGAATGTTAAGGCCTGTTTCACTAAGACGATTCAAATTCGATCGAACTACGACCAAACGTCTGTTTTTTTTTTTTTTTTGAAAAATATATGATTTGATTTTGTTTTGTTTTAAATCAAACAAAAAAAATCCACAAAATCAGGTGTTTTGCAGTTCTTCGAACGAAATTGAATTCGAATCGTTTTATTCATGGTTTTTTTTAGTTGATTTCTTGTGGTTGTTTTCATAGTTAAATTAAATGCATTTTTTTAATGTTCTCCAAAATCATTAAAATTGAGATTTTCCCAATGGCAGGATTTAATCAATTAGCAAAGCAATAAAATTTGAATGGTTTCAACGGTGGTAATTGCTGATGACTGATCTGTTTCTATTTTGTAAAAAAGAAAAACTAAAAAAATAATCAACTATAAAATTACCCGACGCTACTAACAGGTAGTCATGGCAATGGTTGGGTAGAAGGTAGAGAAGAGGGAGAAACTATTACACATATTTCTGTTTCTGTTAGCGAATGTGGTTTACTCAGTGAGCAACACTTGAGTTAACATTTATTTTTGTTTTTTTTTTTTCAATTTTAATGCTGCTTCTTCTACTTGTGGATTGTAATCGTGGGTGTTGGTTACGATTTCCCAGCAACTGCCACTATAGGTAATTTTCCCTGTTTTCGAGACAAAAATTAATAACGGCGGAATTAAACGATCTTTTAACTTTTTAAATGGTTAATGTGTAAAAGTGAGATAAAACAAAGATTTCTACAGATAAATTTGGATATAAGGAACAACGGTTATAAGCAACTACGCATATAACGAACAATGCTATTTCTTCCAATGTCATTTTCATTAGTTTTCTTATACACAACAAACTGTTGAAAACGATCACGGTAGTAAGTAACAAAAACGAACAATTTGTCGCCATTATTTATTTTACTTCCAATGAAATTGTAAACAACAAAATTTTTTATATTTATTATTTATTTCCCCAAGCCAAAATTACACAATTTTAAGACTTTTTGTTGAGAAGTAACCTTATAATATCTGATAAATATCAAAAAACGGGCAAAATCGGGTTTTGAAACCTAGTAATACCAATGCAGAAGACGTTCAGTAATGTGTTCTAGGTGGTAAAATCACGGCCAAATACGGCCAATTTAGTATAAGTCTATACGAAGTGAGTTTATGAAAAATTAAATATTTATTTCCGCCTTTTTGTGTTTTTTGGTCGCTGCCCAAAATGTTTAAGCTATATTATGTATTAAATAAATTCCCCTCGCAATTGTCAATCTATTCCATTTTACATATATTTATATTTGGTTTATTTTCCGCGGTTTTAAATACATTGAAATATGCCTTATAATATACTATATTTTTTTAGTATTTCTTCGAAATTCTCACTTTTACAGCAATTTAAACCGCGATAATGGCGATATTTTGAAAAATATCATTCATATTGATAAATTTTGACATGTTTTTTTTTCAATGCCAACTAAAAAATTATTATTATAAAAAGTAGCAAAATCGACTTTTTGCCTCAAAAACTAGGCAAATTACCTTTAGTGCACTGGCGGAATATGTTTTTCTCTGAATATGTAAAATACGCTTAGATATCCGCATAGCAATAAAGCAGGTGTGGCAATACAAGATGAGCTCCGAAATATTGTTTAGTTTTAGATAAAAATAAAGAAGAATTGTGCAGTTAAAGGTAAAAAAATGATAATTTTTAGTAGCATTTTCTTATACAAGCGTCCCCTTTCCCCCAACAAATCATCTAAGCTTTCTTCAGTTTGAACAAGAATTTTGAAAAATGGGTTCAAATATATAGCATACACTGCAGAAATACTTGGCACCGTGAATATAATGCTCGTAATTCGAGAAATTTATTCTTTTCCTACCACATTTTTTCACGCACTAACAAATAAACCCTTCCACATTACACGGCAGCTCAGAGTATAAACAAGAAAATACCTGACAGCAATATTTACACCAATGTTTTTTTCTACACTCTTGACTCTTTCTATTTTTTGTATAACATTTGCAGTCTTCCTTTCTGTGCCAGCCTTTGTGATGGCTGCAGTAACTTTACGTTGTTAAAAAATGCGGTTTTTCTTGGTCAGTGTGGTTGTGCCCTTAAAGAAATTAATTAATTAAACGTCGATCACTTCAAATCAAGTCTAATATGACCATTAGAATGACCCAAAAAAAAAACAAAAATTTGATTGGAACTCCTACCCTCAAATTTTACCATTTGTTGCAAAAACCTTATATATGAAATTTTATGGCGATCGGTTAAGGTTAACCCGTGCCAAACTAGCGATCTTTGTTTCCATGAAATTGTTTATAGAAATAGTTTTGTAGCCATAACAATAAACTGGTAACGTTTTTCAACGATTTGACCCCAAATAAATTACTATGGAAACTAAGATCGTTTGGCGCGGGTTAATCTTAACCGATCACCATAAAATTTCATATACAAGATTTTTAGATCAAATGGAAAACATTTGGGGGATAGGAGTTCTATTGCGATATCTCTGTAGTTTGACCACCTATGATAACCAACTTCACATCATTGTAAAGGTGATATTTTCTACTTTCTTTGCCAGGTTTTGCTTTCGATATACCTCTTACAGAAGCGGAGATATTTGCTTTGAAATAACACGTCGATTTTTTCTCCAAATAAGGTTTTTGCCCATTTCGACCCTTGAATATTATCCGATCATCACCAAAATCAATAGGCTTCTTCCTCTTAGGACCCCCAAACCCTCAAAATTTCGTGACGATCCGATCAAAATTGCGACCTGTAGCGTGATTACAAAAAAAAAAGGAAAAAATGGGATGTATTATCGTTATTTGACCACCTACACCAACCTTTGCATCGATGTAAAGATGGGATTTTTTACTTTCATAGCCACACTTTGCTTTTGGAAAGTCGCCAACCAATGCTGTGATATTCGTCATTATAACTAAAATCGCAAAAATCAACCTCCTTTACATCGTTAGAAGGGTGGTATTTTCTACTTTCATTTGCAGGTTTTCCTTTTGGTATACCCCTAATGTAAGCTGAGATGTTTGCTTTGGAAAAAAACGTTGACCTTTTCTCCAAATAAGTTTTTTGCCCATTCCGACCCTTGAATATTATCCGACCTTAATAAAATCAATAAGCTTCTTCCCCTCCAGGACCCCCATCAACACCCAAAATTTGGTGACGATCCGATCAAAATTGCGACCTGTAGCGTGATTACAAGGTTTAGATGGACAGACGGACGGACACACATACCAAGATCGACTCAGCTCGTCGATACAATCATTTTGGTATATATAAGTATGGGTCTACGACCATTATTTCGATGCGTTACAAACTTTTTGGGCAAAACCAACTTATAATACCCTCCCCACATAGTGGTGTAGGGTATAAAAAATAAAATTACTCTACCTAAAATGTCTCTATCTGTTAAATTTACCAAAAATTATGTAAAATATACTTTTTTAAATAAATAAACGATTTTCAACATACTTATGTTGATACCGCTTAGCTGATGATCAGTTTGTTTGTTTGTGTGAATTTGCCAAATAAAATGTCGAATCAATATAGGTGAATTCAATATTTTTGTTTGTTTATTATTTCAAATTCTGTTGTTGTGCGTTGTTGTTATTATTGCTGCTGCCTGTTGTTGTCTGTAATGATGGGGTGTCATGATTTTATTTGATTTATTTTACCACTTTTTGTTGCGTCGATAGCCGCCGTGTGGCTTTTGATGTTGCTGCTGCTGTGGTAATTCCATTCAATCTAATTTATTTACTTAAGTATTTTTTGCACTTTCGATGACGATTTATTATTGTTTCAATTTTAGCATTATTCTAAACATTTATAACCGTGGTTGTTGTTTTTATTATTGTTGTCATTGTTGTTTATTTTATTTGGTGCGAATATGTATTTACAAAATGTGTGTATTTAATAGATATTTTGATTAGAAGTGAAAAATTGATTTTCTTTAAGGATGGAATTTGCTTTAGTTTATTTTGTATGTGAGTGTATTTTTATACCCTCCACCATATAGAGGGTATAATTAAATTTGTCATTCCGTTTGTAACACATCGAAATATTCGTCGGAGACCCTATAAAGTATATATATTATTGATCAGCATAAAATTCTATGCCGATTTAACCATGTCCGTCCGTCCGTCCGTCTGTCTGTCTGTCTGTCTGTTCAAATCAAGATACAGCTCGCAATTTTAAAGATTGAGAGTCAATATTTGGTACAGAAGTTTTTATTACTTGTAGGATGGTTGGTATTGAAAATGGGCTTTATCGGTCCACGTTTTGATATAGCCCCCATAGAACGGTACCACCCGATTTTCGGTATTTTTGAGGTTTTTGCTTCATTATCCCACCAAAATGGCTGAAATTTGGTATTTAGTCATTGTTGGAAATTTGTCGGTTAAGGTCCACGCCTTCATATAGCCCCCATAGAACGGTACCTCCCGATTTTCGGTATTTTTGAGGTTTTAGCTTCATTATCCCACCAAAATGGCTGAAATTTGGTATTTAGTCATTGTTGGGTGTATAAAACTTTCCACCTGAAATTTTTTGGTATAGGTCCACGCCTTCATATAGCCCCCATAGAACGGTACCTCCCAATTTTCGGTATTTTAAAGTTTGTGGCCACAATAATCCACCGAAATGGCTGAAATTTGGTACTTAGTCTTCGATAAAACTTTCCCCCAGAAATTTGTCGTACAGGTCCATGTCTTAATATAACCTCTATAGAGCGGTACCTCCCGAATTTGGTATTTGTAAAAATTAGCCACATTTTTTACCGAAATTGCTGAAATTTGGAATTTTGTCTTCTTCATATACGAAGGGAAATTGTTCCATTTTACTTCAATACAAATCGTGGTGGAGTGTATAACAAGTTCTTACTTGTTTTATTTGAGTTGTACTGACGATGCACTTAAATGCGTTTCAACAAAATTGGCCTGTATTAATGAAGACATTCAGAGCAAAGGCGCTAAGCTATCCCAATTTTAATATTTTGAATTTTACCAGTCAAAAACTTATACACAGTGTAGTGGTGTAGGGTATCACATAGTCGGCCCCGACCCGATTGTAGCCATGTCTCACTTGTTTTTTTTTCTTATTTATATTCCAATTTTGGAATCATTATTTCTTAAATTATAATTATGTACAATTTTAATAATAATATTGTTTGACACAGTATCTCGTATGGATTGTAACAAATTGTAATTACAAAAATTATATCAGTTTGAAAATAATTACATAAATTAAAAAAATTTAATTGTAAAGTCAATATTAATTGTAAAGCAATTGAACCTTTTGTTTCTTGTTTTGTTGTAGCGACGACTTGATTTACTTTCGAACCACCATAAACAAAACAAACAACTACATAAGAGGGTTGGCGTTTTTTAATTAGGATGACGACTTCTATTTTGTTTTTCAAAATAGTCAGGCTTAATCCCATAATCGTTGTTTTAATTTATTAGTGGGAAAAATTGGAGATGTTACCAAGGGGTAAGGCACGTATCTATTTGAGCGCGCAATTGACTCTTGGATATAAAAAGTTTCTTGTTGAAAAACAAGAAACAAGGGAACTGATGAGGATCTATGGCGAGATCTGAAACTATAGGCTTTCCTTCCTTACCCCTTGGTAAACATCGCCAATTTTTCCCATTAATAAATTAAAGTTGTTTTAATTAAATATTTAAAGAACGATTATGGGATTAAGCCTGACTATTTTGAAAACAAAACAAACAATTTTTTTTTTATTTTTGCCTTATTAAGGCGAAGGTCATTTATAGTGATATTTAATTAATTCTCTTTCGAGTTGAACTGTTAGACCTTAGATATAGATTGAAAAATTAGGAGTCTACCGAAGTCCCACGCATCCAACCATTACGCTACGTTTCACGGGTGGTTAAGCCGATCTTCAGGCGTATTAGGATGTTTTTGTGGCAGACGAAGGTAAAGCTTGGTAACTAGTATATATATCGCACTTCATTAAATAAATGCATATGCGAAATTATGTCAGTTAATTGAAACTCCAAACTTTTCCTATTGTCCTGCTTGGGAATCCCATTTTTCAATGTTCACAGATACTATGGTAAGTTTTATTCCTACGTCATTAGTAATTGCTCCTCTATATCAGAAGATTTGTTTTTGACCATCTATTATTGTCTACTAAAGTTTTGACAAGTTGATGGTGGCTCAGAACGCTAAGACGCCGGCAACCATGACACTCAGTTGTCGGAGACCCAGGTTCGAATCCCAGCATGGCTCATGCTGAAATTTTTTTTTTATTTTTGCCTTATTATGGCGAAGGTCATTTATAGTGATATTTAATTAATTCTCTTTCGAGTTGAGCTGTTAGACCTTAGATATATACTGAAAAAAAAATACATTGAAAAATTAGGAGTCTACCGAAGTCACACGTATCCAACCATTACGCTACGTTTCAATGTATATCTAAGGTCTAACAGCTCAACTCGAAAGAGAATTAATTAAAAAAAATTTATGTTTTGTTAAAAAAGAAAATTATAATTGTAGTCAGTAGATGCTGAATTGAGCAAGTGTTTTAAAAATAAATAAAAACCTATTTACAGGCCAAAGTCACTATATAAAAAGCATTGATACTAGAGGTGCCCATTAACAAATAATGGGTGTACATATATAATATTTTTGGCAGGTATGACTAAATACTAACCAATCTATATATAATAATTGTTCCACAAACATCCCATACGGGACAAGGGAGACTTCTCTCGTATGAATGAATGTACCCCTATTCATATTAGCTCAATTATAAGGGACCTACTGTTTATTGCCGAGTACGAACGGCGTGTCCTAAGACTCCACTTGTGGAAAAGTTTTTCATGGCTGAAATACTCAGGAAATGTCGCCAGCATTACTGAGGGGGAATTTTGCCACCGTTGTAAATTTCATGTTGCTTGGCCTGTGATTCGAACCGCAGACCTTCTGAGTGCAAGGCGGACGTGCTAACCATTGCACCACGGTGGCCCCCCACCGTGGGACCAAAGAATATGTATTTGCTGTAAAAATTCTCTACAAGATTGGCTTTCGTAATTTTTTCCTAGGTTGTAGCGTTTTTGAGATATATAAGTTTAAGTTGGGAAATTGCAGTATTGACATTGTTTTATAAGGAAGCGATACAGTCAATCCATTGTCCTAATTTGAACTTCTATATCTCAATAAAGGTAACAACTACGAAGATTTCATAAAAATCAATCTTGCAGAGAATTTTCATAGCTACAACATTTTCTTTAGTCCCATTTCGTAAGGACTAGCGGTTTCCAAGCAAAATCGTGAATACCTAAAAAACCCTTAAAAATGTCAACTTGATTTTTTGATTTTTCTCATCTATGAACATTGTAGTTTCAGAATCCGCAAGAACTTCCCAGGTATAAGCACCTTCCATTTAAATTTGATTCAAGAACACCGTGTAATTTAATGGTTGACCGCAATTCACTTATTCCGGCTCCAATGATGCACATCTTCAGATGATCTATCAACTTGTTCCGCTTGTGCTCTCCAACCAACCTTTTAACTTCCAGCATCAGTTCCTCTGCACAAGACTTTAGATATACAATTCTAAATTTTCGTCGATAATTTCACAATTTTACATTTCCAAGAAAATTATGTTTTCCTATAATAAATGTTTTTATGACTTCTATCCGAAAAGATATCCACAGATTTGACTTTCATTGTTGTATGTTTGATTAAAGCGGTTTCTGAAAAAACATAGTTTTTATGTCTCTAAAAGACGATCTTGTGTAGAAACAACAATTCATATAAAAACATTATACAAATATTCCGAATATAAATATTTATTCCAAATATAAACAAAATTGTAATCCTCAAACATTTTATTGCATTTTTATTAAGAATGCGGTTTTATTTATTTCTCATATACCTAAGAAACACACATTTTCATAAATATCTTCCCCACTATAAAATAACATCTGACTATGTCATCATCTGCGTATGTTATACAGCAAAAAATATCCCAAAACAAATGCCTTTCTGCTCCACAGTGTTCCCCTATTTTTTTCATATGACCATTCTCACATAATGTTATTAACATTGTCGCGAGAGAGGGAGCGAACAGTGGCATAGTTATATGTGTTACTAACTAACATTGGCCATGATGATGGTTTGGCTAATGTTGTTACTGCTGCTATTGTAGGCTAACTGTAATGCGTCTCCGCCAAAGACATCGTTGGTAGGAATGCAATGTGGGAAAATTCACAAATTCAGTTTGTTGCGATAACTTGGCGCGCTTCTAACATTCAGATAAAACATGGAGCTCACTGTACGCGCTCTGAAAACAAAAATTGAGAGTGCACAAGGAAAAAATATTTATTCTTAACGGACGGAAAAAGAAAAGAAATAATGAAGCCATAACGAGAAAAAATATATAATAGAAAATAAAGAAAATACATTGTAACATAAATAAATTTTATAATAAAAAATAAAAATTTATATAAAAAATAAAATTATTATTTGAATTAATTTTTATAATGTGCATGGATTATAGTTAAATAACACAAACATTTCACAGTAATTTTAATGAATTTGCATAATTAATAAATATAATATCGTTTTGTTCAACATTCCCTCTCAACTGATGCGTTTTTAGCACTTTAAATAAATTACTTTAGTCGTGTGTGTGCAAAAACAACATCAAAACATTTAATGTCCTTTATAAAAACAAATGTGCTAACAAAACGATAAATAACATTTAATGCTGAATATTTAATAAATGCGAAAAAAGTCAATTTTAAATGGGTGTTTTTTTTTAACGTAAACAAAGAATAAAAATTGAATTACAAAAAAATAATTGCAACAATCCAGTAATCTGTAAGTGATTTCATAGTCTGATAACTTTGTCCTTGTCCTTTGTCAAGTGTGCTTGTTCAAAAACAAATTAAATGCGTAGATACATATGTACATATGTATGTCATAATCCCTTAACATTCAATACATATGCATGTATTTACATTGGATATAAAATACGCCTGAATTTTTGTAATTCAATTCACATCGAAATGTTTAGAAGTCAAAGTGTATGAGACTTTTTTAAATTCTGCAGATTTCATAACTCCGTGTGGAGTTTTTTTTTTCTTTTTTTCTCCCATCGGACGCCTCCCCAGGTGGTGGATAGGGGAAAGCTCATCAGATATGACGGGTACCGCAAAAATAAAATATGTGGGGCGAACCAAAAAATAAAAGGAAAAAGGCAGCGTCTGATCGAGATTCGGCGGCAGCAAACAGCGTCTGTACTCCATTGGAGCGGCTGAATATATAGACGGAAAACTATAAACCCTTCAGAAGGCAACGGGAAACCACTGAAGTAACATCCCTTGAAAATCGTACAACATGAACAATACAACGCAAAATACACGGCCCTCAGTCTCCGGCCAAGAGAGGGTGCTAAGAATCCCCGGAGGTAAAACCAAACAAAAATTAACAATTGGGACATGGAATGTCCGAAGTCTCTATGAAACTGGAAAACTTAAAAACACCATCAGTGAAATGAATCGTCTTAAAATAGATATATTAGGTGTTAGCGAAACATGGTGGAAGGACAGCTGTGACTTTAGAACGGAAAATGTGGCTGTTTACCACTCAGGAAATCAGCACGGCATTCATAGAAATGGAGTATGTATCATTGTAAAAAACCACATAGCCTCATGCATAACTGGATATGTTCCACTGTCAGATAGAGCCATTCTACTTAAAATAATGGCAAAACCAATAAACATCAACATAATACAAATTTATGCTCCCACATGCGATGCAAATGCCAATGACATCGAGGAATTTTATAACAACATTGAGCAACTATTAAGAATGACAAAAAATCATGAAATTAATATTATACTAGGTGACTTTAATGCGAAGGTTGGTAAGGATGAAGTCAAAGACATCACTGGAAAATACGGTCTTGGAAACCGAAACGAAAGAGGAGACCGACTTATACAATTCTGCCAAGAAAATAATATGAAGATTATGAACACATTTTATCGTCTACACCACAGGAGATTATACACATGGAAATCACCGCAAGATAACCATGGAAATATTGTAAGAAACCAAATAGACTATGTGCTAATAAACAAAAGATACAATTCCTGTGTTACGATGTGTACAACTTATCCAGGTGCTGATATTCCATCAGACCACAATCTACTGGTCTCAAAATTGCGCCTCAAACTGTCCCTAACACGGAAAAAGAAATCCCAGCCGAGAATCGATATCGGAAAACTTACCGATCCTATCATAAGGGATGAACTGCAACATCAAATAAACACAGAACTAGGAAATATCAATGAAGACAATTTGGATTTATTGTGGAACAACCTAAAAACTATTATAAATACAGTTACTAAGAGCACACTAGGAAACCGATCAATGGCAAGAACTGAAGACTGGATAACAGTCGAAATTCGAGAACTTTGGGAAGAAAGAAGTAAGCATAAAAATAAAAATTATGAAAAATACTGGGAAATAAACAAGGAAATAAGATCGGCAATCCGCGCAGCAAAAAATGACCAACTAAATAGAAAATGTCAAGAAATCGAATATCTGCAATCCATACATGACGACTTTAACCTACACAAAAAGTTAAAGGAATCTGTTGGGACGTATGGAAGAAAGTCTAACGCTGTCATATTTAATGATAAAAACGAAGCAGTATTTGATATAGAGGGTAGAAAGACCATATGGAAAGATTACATAGAAAAACTTTTCACGGATGACCAACGAGCACCTATTGAGAATAATATAAACAATTCTTTAACAGGATCACCAATAACACGATTAGAATTAGAACGTGCCATACAAACCCTAAAAGATAAAAAGGCTACAGGTCCAGATGAAATACCATCTGAAGTTTTAAAACTAATAGATACCAGCAATATCGAACTCCTCATCACTCTTTTCAACCATGTATACGACACTGGTCAATACCCAGCAGATTGGCTCAAATCTACTTTCATCGCCATACCCAAGAAAAACTGTGCCAAACGTTGTTGTGAATTCAGATTAATAAGTCTAATGAGTCACGTACTGAAAATATTTCTAAAAATTATTCATCAACGCATATATAGCAAATGCGAAAATGCTATGGGGAAAACACAGTTTGGGTTTAAGGAAGGGATGGGTACCCGAGAAGCTCTATTCTGTTTGCAGATTTTAATTCAGAACTGCCGAGAAGCCCAAAAAGATGTTTTCATCTGTTTCATTGATTACGAGAAAGCATTCGATACGGTTAAACACGATAAATTAATGGATATTTTGGCATCAATTGGAGTACAAGGAAAAGAATTACGCTGCATCAAAAATTTGTATTGGAATCAAAAAGCACGAATCGACGTCAGTGGTGAACAGACTGAAGAAATTGTTATTTCAAAAGGAGTTAGGCAGGGGTGCATACTTTCCCCATTACTATTCAACGTGTACTCAGAAAAAATATTTCAAGAAGCGTTAGGTGGAGAAAACATTGGAATAAAAATTAATGGACAATATGTGAATAATATAAGATATGCGGACGACACCACATTACTATCTGGGAGCATATCAGGTCTACAGAAACTTGTAGAAAAGCTGGCATTCATAAGTGAAAAGTTTGGGTTAAAAATTAATATGAAAAAAACTAAATATATGATCGTAAGCAGAAAGAACGAACATCGAAATGCGAAGCTTACTATACAGAATACCGAGATCGAGAGGGTACACACATTTAAATATCTGGGAGTTCTAATAAATGACCGGTGGGACTACTCCAAAGAAATTACCAGCCGAATAGAAATAGCGAGAGATGCGTTTTTCAAATACAAAAAAGTATTAGCAAGCCACGAAATAAATGTAACAACAAAAATAAGGTTTATCAAGTGCTATGTTTGGTCAGTCCTCTTATATGCTGCCGAAGTCTGGACACTTAAAAATTCCGATGAAAGGAAATTGGCAGCTTTTGAAATGTGGACATTCCGCCGAGTACTGAAAATACCCTGGACATCAAAAATAACAAATGACGAAGTACTTAGAAGGATGCATGTGAACCGACAACTAATCTCAACAATTAAAAAGCGCAAAATATCTTACCTTGGACACATATTACGGAATAACAAATACAAAACACTACAAACAATACTTAAGGCAAAAATTGAAGGAAAACGTGGAAGAGGTAGGAGAGAAACAACGTGGCTCAAAAATATCCTGACATGGACTGGCTATAATGATGAATACACACTTTTACATGCCGCTAAGAACAGGGAGCTGAACATCATTGTGTAACAACAAATAATTATAAATATGTATCTAATATTATGCATATATGTAGCATTGAAATATTATTGTACGATCACCAATATCCGAATAACGGATGAGTAAATAAAGAAGAAAGAAGAAGAAGATTTCATAACGGAACTAATACCGTAACGTTTATATGTGACTTTTTTATTTTGACTTTTCAATGTATCAAATAACAAATCTTTGATAGAAATATGGAAAATCTACTTTTTAATTTTGCCAATATTTGACTTAGATTTTTAGTCTTTTCGAAACAGAATGCTGAATAAAATAAAAAAGTCGGCTTTGGTATCTCAAAGACCTAGTAAGCGTAACCTTTGGTCCTTTTCTCGCAAACACTCCAAGAAGTGCCTAGTCTGCCTTTGCAAGTACCCACGTTTCAGAACCACACAACAAACAACATTTAACAAGAAAATTTTAAGTCACATGAGACGAATGTTCTCAAACTATTGTCAAATAGCTATTTTATGTGAAAGTGTTTTACTCATTACAAAGTAATGAGTAGTGGCGGTACAGAGTGTGCGTGGCCGAATATAAAAGAGGGAGTTGAGAATTCGAGACTTAGCGACGGCAAAAAATACGATGAGTTGTTCATGTGAAGTCGATGCAGATGTAAGCGTTTAAATAATCCATAGTATTCTTGATACACACGAATTGGAATATAGCATGCTGGAGTCCGCCAACGGACAAAATAATAATGTGGCGTGCTGAAAATTAAAAATAAATTCACCTCAACTTATCTAAAAACAGAATAAATATATGTTTTTTTTTCTCATTCAAGATGGCTTTTTTTAAATAAAGGGTTAGTAGATTGGTTTGTGGTTAGTCATATCTGCAAATATAACTTAAGAAATCATGATCTCACAAATAGAATATAAATAAAAAAACAAGTAAGAATAGTCTATAGTCGGACGGAGCCGACCATGGGATACCCTATACCACTATCCCTGGACAATCGCTCTCCACGGAACTTATTTTTAATGATTGTGAAAATTTAATTATCAAATATCAGAGATACTTATAACCGATATACTTATGACCAAAACCAAAAAGTTATCTAGCATGACAAAGACATTTTTGTAGCAGGAAAGTACTACTACTTCCGTTGTTTAACCGCTACGTTATTAAAATTTTTACCAATTTCACACAAAAGTTTCAGTCCATTTAACCCACTAAGTATTATCTGATCTTCACGTTGGTTTGTACGCTTCTTCTTCATCATAAACTCAAACTTTGTTTAAAATTTTGCGGGTTATTATTTTGACCTACAGAGCCGCTACAAAATTGGTTAAAATTTTGTTTTTGGTCCATTTCATTCCCTGGACATTTCACGATCATCAGCAAAAACTGATCATTTCTATACTGGCCCGAACCCAACCTCCTTAAAAAATTCGTTACAATCGATCCATAATTGCGGCCTTAAGCTTGTTTACAATTTTTAATGAATGAATACCAAATAAGGGGTCTAGGACGAATATTTCGTGGTGTTACATAAACTTTTGGAGAGACAATATGTAGCATGGGATAAAATGTGGTTCTCTACACAGAACCCATTATATATTAGGCAGTAGGCCCGTTATCTAGCAAACACTTTATTGCAATTTACATCAGAGGAAAGGTCAGTAGTTTTTTTCCATATGTAGGCTACTTTGCGAAATATCTATGTCCTCAAGGAATTAAAATATCAACCAAAAATAAAATTTTTATATTTTTCATACAAAAGTAATGGTCCATTTCACCCGCTAAAGAATATCAGATCATCATTCAAAATTGTAGGCATCTTTTTCGACCTATACTCTTATCCGGTGCAAAATTTCGTGACTATTGATGTATAATTGCGACTTTATTATTACACTTCAAACAAATAACGTAAAATAAAGTAAATGGCATATTTGGTACTGATATCACAGGTAAATGATTTCCCTTTAGCAGTCTTCATGACGATTTTTATGTTATGGGCGCATCGTGGGCGCTATGAACTTTATAATAAATATTTGAATACAGGACTATATAGCAGACACCCTGAGCATATCCGGAATGCCATATGAAGCTTCTATGACTTCCCCCGATGACGTAATTGCAGCTTAAAGTTCTCAAAATATGCAATTTTTATAAGATTCATCGTATGTTTTCTATATTTTTTGATAAATATTCGCCATAATTATTTCAAAAAACGTTTTGTATCAAGCATACAACATCTTCTTAATATATTAGTGTCAAAAAACCCGCAAAAAATATTTGTTTGTATCCGAAAATAACGAAATTCTGGGTAAAACTCGTAAAAACCGATTTTGAGCTATATCTCAAGAACAAGAGCTGATAGAGAAAAACCGTGACCAGATTTGAAAATAGCTCGCCGATTTCATTTAGAAACAACAACAACTTCGGTTGAAACAAAAGTCGTGTTGACCAGTGTAATAGTATTATAGGTTTGAAGCAAAGCCTTCAAGTTCTGTACCTAACAAACAGCGAGACGAAGTTCGCCGGGTCCCATAGTTTATTATAAAAGCTTCTATTGAATTACATTTAAGGCTTAAGGGAGGTAACAGCATTTTTATTTTACTTAACATTTCTTAAAAATTAAATAACAAAAAAGACAAAGTCAATTCTCTAGTATATGTAGCATGAATACCGTGGCCCTGAAAAAGAATACATTCTGTAAAAGCGTACCGTATGACGTATAAGTAACATCAACATTCATACGCTTGAGGGGCAATAATAAAATCTAAATTAATAATTTAATATGAATGCTGAGTTTTATAGCAAAAACCGAAAAATTAATGTCCACAAAATGCAACTATTTCCACATTTTATATATTTTTCCTCTGTAATGTTGGTAATAAAAACCACTCCGGGCACATTTCGAAACGTTCACCTTAACACTGACAAAGTTACCACAATGACATTTACAACTGCAATACATTTACAAAAAGAGAGTGTACAACAAACTTACCGACGAAATAATTCGCTTTCCGGATGTTCGGCAGCAAATCGAGCCTTCTTTCGTAACAATGGAATGGTCAGAGCGTACGTGATTACCATCATCACCATGGGTATGTAGAATGCCACCAGGGAGCCGAATACGAAACACGCTCGATTGTTTATAACGCAAATATTCGGCTGTGGCATGATATTCTTTTCGTTGACTAGACCTATTAAAACGGAAAAAGAAGTAGGGAAGAAAGAGAAGAGAATATTGCAATGTCAAACTTATGGCAAAAAAAAACGTCAATGTAAATAATAGGAGGCAATATTTCGTTACGGCAAGGAAAAGTTATCAACATTCATTGTTGCAGTTGCATCCTTGAAGACACAATAAAAAAAACTTGGTTTTATTGTTGTGGTTTTTGTGTGGCATTGCATTAAATTCAACACAATTGAGATATATTTCTTTCAATATTAGGGTGTTAAGCATTTACTTTTGAACTTGCGTTACCATGAATTGATAACTCTTTAATTTATTTTGCAAAAATGTTCATTTTCATTTGCTAAATTTTCTTTCCACCTTAATACACCCATTCCATTATCATTAAACTTACACAATACAGTTATAGAACTGGAGACAAGCATGGCCATTAGCCAAACTATGGCAATTTTCATGCCGGCCAAACGTTTGGTTGACCGATGTCGTGAGCCCAATGGATTTCGTATACCCAAATAGCGGCCCAGCGAAATGAAACACATGTGCAAGATGCTGGACGAACAGGCCATTACATCGCAGGTAACGTAAATATTGCACCACGTAAAGCCCAATGGCCAATAGCCTGCAAAGACAAACGAAAGAAAGACATTATTAAATATTTTAAATTGCAATGCAAAAATTCGAAATACGAAATAAAAGTCTTTAAAAAAACAGAGCAATTAAGATGGCTAATTGAACAATTTTCTTGCAATGACAATTGTCCTTCATTTGAAAAAAGCGTAATGATTTTATTTCTTAGAAGGAGAAATAATGTCAAGCAACGTCTGCCATCATTAGCTGTGCCTGTGTTGTGTTTAAATATATTACGAGCTTTACAAAACATTGTCATACTTTTGTGTGAGAGTCTGGTCTAATTGACATCCGATTATCCGGTAATTGTCATTGTAGACAAGCTCATCTAATGAATAAACGGGTGAATGTCATGTAATATGTTTTCTGATAAAACAGATGAATAGAGCAGTCAAAAACCAATAATGTGGCAAAGAAAAACCAATTCACTTCACAAAAACAAAGACTGAAATATGAAATTATCAAGTATACATAATGGCTAAATACGGGCGCTTTACCAAAATACTGACAAATTTCTGTGAGGGCTAATCATTTTTGTAAAAAGCTAATTTACGGTTAAAACTTAAAAAAATCCATAATCCAGCCCAAGTGGGTTACTGCTAGAAACATATTGAAAAAATGCCCTTTGTGTAAGAAAAAAGATAGAAATAAACAAGTAAGAAAAGTCTATAGTCGGACAGAGCCGACCATGGGATACCCTATACCACTATCCCTGGACAATCGCTCTCCACGGAACTTCTTTTCAATGATTGTGAAAATTTAATTATCAAATATCAGAGATATAATGTATAATACTTATGACCAAACCCAAAAAGTTATCTAGTTATCTAGTTAGTTATGACAAAGACATTTTTGTAGCAGGAAAGGCAAATTTAGAAAGACAAAAACTAAAATGTAATGAAACCCACTTATGTAGTACTACTACTTCCGTTGTTTAACCGCTGCGTTCTTAAAACTTTTACCAATTTCACACAAAAGTTTCAATACATTTAACCCGCTAAGTATTACCTGATATTCACGTTGGTTTGTACGCTTCTTCTTCTTCATAAACTCAAACTTTGTTAAAAATTTTGCGGGTTAATATTTTGATCTACAGAGCCGCTACAAAATTGGTTAAAATTTTGTTTTTGGTCCATTTCATCCCCTGAACATTTCACGATCATCCCCAAAAACTAATCATTTCTATTCTGGCCCGAACCTAACCTCCTTAAAAAATTCATTACAATCGGTCCATAATTGCGACCTTAAGCTTGTTTACAATTTTTAATGGACGGACACACATCGCTAAATCGCTTTATCTCGTCGAGATATGAATTTTTGCATACCAAATAAGGGGTCTAGGACGAATATTTCGTGGTGTTACATAAACATTTGGAGAGACAATATGTAGCATGGGATAAAAATGTGGTTCTCTACACAGAACCCATTATATATTAGGCAGTAGGCCCGTTATCTGGCAAACACTGTATTGCAATTTACATCAGAGGAAAGGTCAGTAGTTTTTTTCCATATGTTGGCTACTTTGCGAAATATATATGTCCTCAAGGAATTAAAATATCGACCAAACATAAAATTTTTATATTTTTCATACAAAAGTAATGGTCCATTTCACCCGCTAAAGAATATCAGATCATCATTCAAAATTGTAGGCATCTTTTTCGACCTATACTCTTATCCGGTGCAAAATTTCGTGACTATTAATGTATAGTTGCGACTTCTAGCGAGTTTATTATTACACTACAAACAAATAACGGAATATATTAGGC
The DNA here is from genome assembly GCF_047663935.1 of Musca autumnalis. Lineage (NCBI taxonomy): Eukaryota > Metazoa > Arthropoda > Insecta > Diptera > Muscidae > Musca > Musca autumnalis. The sequence goes on along the minus strand of NW_027411644.1, from coordinate 5,730,272 downwards.
TGTAACTCTGTTATCTGATCATGCACACCAACATAATGGGCATCAATTGAAAGGTCCACTTTCAAGTATATCTCACTTGTCCGGAATGTCAATTCCAGGAATTAAGATATAAGCTGTATATTAAAAATTTTCACAATTTTCACACAAAAGTTTTGGTCCATTTAACCCTCTAAATATTATCCGATCGCCATCTCAAATTGCAAGCTTCTCCTTTGTGATATACTCTTACCTTATTGAAAATTACGCGTTGATCGGGCTATTATTGAGACCTACAGAGAAAATTGGATAAATATTATGTTTTTGGTCAATTTCAACCGCTAAATATTTCACGATCATCACCAATAAGAATATGGATCTATTCTGATCTGAACCCGACCTCCATACAAAATTTCGTGACGATCGGTCCATAATTGCGGCCTGGAGCGTGTTTACAATTTATAATGGACAGACAGACGGACGGACAGACACACATCTCAAAATCGCTTTATCTCCTCGAGATATGAAGATTGGTATACCACATTGGGGGTCTCCGACGAATATTTCGCGGTGTTACATGAATTTTTACCAAAACAAACTTATAATACCCTTTTCCACATTGTGGTATAGGGTATAACAAAACAGGAAAGTGTAATAAACACAATCCAGAAGCTAAAAAAGAAATTTAAACAAACAAGTAAAATTAATTATAAAACTAAATAAAATCAAATTGGAAACAAGAAAATCAAACACATAAAAAAGTTCAATATCATAGAAAATAAAAAATACGCTCTTATACAAAATAAGCTAAGAACAAATTCCATTCGTAAAGAAAATCAATTTTCACTTCTAATCAAAATACATATCAATTAAATACACACATATAAAATTTTTTGTAAATACATATTAGCAACAAATACAGTAAATAAATCATCATAGAAAGTGAAAAAATCCTTAAATAAATAAATTCGATTGAATAGAATTACAACAACAGCACCAGCAAAAACCACACGGCGGCTATCGCCACAAAACAGTGTAAACAGAACGACGCAACAAAAAGTGGAAAAATAAATCAAACAAAATCATGACACCCCATCATTACAGACAACAACAACAGCAGGCAGCTGCACAAATAACAACAACAACCATCGCACAGCAACAGAATTCGAAATGTAATAACTAAACAATAATATTGTATTTAACGATATCGATTCGACATTTTATTTATAAAATTCACACAAACAAACAAACAAACTGATCATCAACTAAGCGGTATCATCTTATGTATATTGAAAATCAAATAAATAAACAATAAAAATATTTTACATAATTTTTTTTACATTTAAGGCCATAACCTATTCAAATTGAAATACACGTAATTTGTTTTTGTTTTTTTTTTTTTTAACGCACACGCAACACGCAATGTTTAGGCTTTGGCCTAAGAAAAAATAAATTTAGAATTAAACGTCGATCATTTGAAATCAAGTCTAATATGACCATTAGAATGACCCAAAAAACAAATGTTTCCCATTTGGTCCAAAAACCTTATACATATATGAAATATTATGGTGATTGGTTAAGGTTAACCCGTGCCCAATCACTCTAATGACCACATTTCAATCCTAAGAGAAAATTTAAAGAAAATATTCGTAAATAATAAAAGTTAATAACTTAGTGAAAATTTCCACTTATCGCACTAGTGATCATATTTTTTATTAAATATTTCAGAATTTCAACGGTCCACATTAAACATAGTAAAAAGGAAAAATAAGAGGATTAATTTTCAACTTTTCAACTTGAAATCTACGAAATGTTTTTTTTTCTGTTTTGCGGTTGAGGAAGCGTATATAAATTACGTTTAGATAAACGCTTCTTAACGACAAGCAAACCAGATGAATAGCTACATTCATAAATCTGTGAGCATGTCCAACTAGCGATGCATTCGGCCACACGTCTTTCGAACCAAAACCACCAAACCATGTGTATGGTTGTGCAATTCACATCTATTTCGTCGCAAGCTTCATTGCAATTAAACATTTGAATAGATGTGGCCCCCTTGCAGCATAACTACTTTTTCGAAAGTAGAAACAAAGCCATATCTATTTTATTGCTTACATTCCGAAATAAATGCATATATGTATGTGTGAGTGTCCACGTCAGTATGTTGTGGGTGCACTTTCAATAAAAACTATTTTCAAGCTAAATAAAAAGTCTCACATTTTCTCCACAAAACGACAACAGTTTCGTTAAGGGCGCAACACCACACTGACTATGATACACCGCATTTGTTTTAACAACTTAAAGGTACAGCCGCCATGACAAAGGCTGGCACAGAAAGGAAAACTGCAAATGTTATAAAAAAGTAGAGAGAGTGGAGATTGTAGAAAAAACATTGCTGTAAATAATGTTGTCATGTATTTTCTTGTTTATACTCTCAGCTGTCGTGTAATGTGGAAGGGATGTTTCAGTCAGTTTATTTGATAGTTTGTGAAGACATGTGGGAGGTTCTTGGTAATAGCTTTTGAGAAATAGCTTAAAGACTGAAAAGATAAGAATAAATTCCTCGAATTACGAGCATTATATTCACCGTGCTGTGTAAACCCCATGTATTGAACATGTTCCGAGTATTTCGGCAGTGTATACCATATATTTAGAACCCATTTTTCGATATTCTTGTTCAAACTGAAGAAAACTTAGATGTTTTTTTTGGGAGGGGGAAAGGGTATGCTTTTATACGCTCCCTTACTTTAAAGCTGACAAACTATCGATAGACGGACTATCGTTTTGATCACTGCCGTAAAGCTTTGTTTATAACGGACTCGGATGCAACTATGTTTTAAATAATTCGCGATAGATAAGCAAAATAACTTGTTTTAGCGGCCGCCGTAACCTTTGTTTTACGACAGCAATCAAAACGATAGTCGGACGGACTATCGAACGTTTGCTAGCCCTACCTTACTTTAGTTCTTTTTCAAAAGTTTTTTCAAAAAGTTCGGGAACGCAAAAATGGAAAAAACTCCAAAAAAGCTGGAACAAATGTCAAAGTCGGCGTACCAGCCAAGCGGACGCCGGCATCCATGTTACTATTTTTTACACGCTCAAATTTGTCGAGTAAAAAGTTTTTAAAGAGAGCGTCATTCAGCCATTTTTGTTTAAAGAATAGTGAACATTTTACAACTTATTTGTGTACGGGAACGGGGTTTCGGGTAAAATGTGTAAAAGTCGTAAAAATTGTAAAAACTTTTTAGTTCTGGAACAAAGCTATCGTCTCAGAGCTCATCCACTATTCCCACGCCCGTTTTTTTTTTTTTGCTATGCGGATATCTAAGGGGTAGTTTACACTATCTATCAATGTCATATGTGCTTAAATTTTCCATCGTTATACAGTCGCTAATGTGTGCAATATTGGGGATTTCCTAACGCCGTTTACACATTGCCTGTGTCGGTAGATATGGAATGTTCTTTATTTCGTGTCATATGGCATTGATACCTAGTGTAACCTACCTCCAACCGTATTTCAAACAATCAAAGAAAAACACATTCAGTCAGTGACAAGGAAAAACGTAACCACCACCAACAATTACAATGCAAAAGAAGAAGAAGCAGCATCATTAAAATGAAATACTAAAATAAATGTTAACGCAAGTGTTTACTCACTGAGTAAACGACATTCGCTAACAAAAACAGAATAGTTTCTTCCTCTTCTCTACCTTGTGCCCGCAACTGCCTTGACTACCTGGTAGCAGCATTGGGGAATTTTACTGTTGATTACACAGATCAGTCAGTCATTATCAATTACCAGCGTTGAAACCATTGAAATTTCATTGCTTTGCTTATTGATTAAATCTTGCCATTGCGAAAATGTCAATTTTAATGATTTTGGAGGATATTGGAAAAAAACAAATTGAAAAAATTAACTATGGTGGCAATCACAAGAACGATTGACCAACCCCAAAAAAAATTACTGATATGCTGTACGGGATAGGATAGGCATTGATAGGATAAGAACATTTACCATCGTTTTATGAGCTTCAAAAGAAAGGAATTACGACTGAGTCATAGTCTTTGGGACAACACTGAATCGGTTTACCGGCATTCGAAACAATTAGAAACTCCTTCAAGATACAAACAGTGAATTTTGAAAAATCAGCAGAAGATTTGTAGGGCTCAAATATATTGATCGCCTATGACATCCTAACCCATTAATTAGATTAAGACAATTCGCATATGCTAGCCCACAAAGGTGTTCGGTGCATCCAACAGACTGCCGCAGCTAGTCTGTATATGAATTAATAAGATGAAACAGTCGGTCTGCTTTAGGTGAGTGTTTGTAAGGCACTCTGTATGAATTAATGAAAGACTCAGGCGTCTTTACAGTTTGAGTGTTGGTGAGGCACTAGTTTTTATTTTCAATATTTTCACTCAGCAGCTAATCTACAAACTATTTCTTAACCTAGACTACCACTAATTCTTTTCTCTAAACTCCTCATTGACAAACCGAACAACCCGTTGATTAATGAAGAATTTTCCAATATCGTGTGTGTCATAAAAAGAGTCATAAAACCTAAGTGCGACCGCTTGTAATGCACACACAACAACAGCGATAGCATCTGGGATCTTAAACGTTATCTTCTATTTGATGTGGAAATATGGAATCATAATTTACCACTTATGATAAGAACTCATAATGGTAACAAAATATTTATTGATTTAGGCTGCTGGAAACTCGAGTGGAAAGTTTATTCTTTATTATCAGAATTTCCAGCGCATCGACACAAAAAGTATGTACAAAAGTATTTCGTACATCGGGATTGTCCCCTATTTGATCGGCCTCAGTGTACTTTCAAAAAAATTTTCGGTTACTTTGAAATTATTTATTTTATTTGACAATATTACAATATTAATTTTTTCCGCATGGAGGAAAAACATGGTGTGAATCCAAAGTCCGGCTCTGGGCGAAGACAGTGATTGGAATTCCTACCAGTTTTTTATTATCATTGAGACAAATATACAAAAAAGGTTCTAACAGTACGGTATTTTGTCTTCTGAGACTATAAATTTACATGTATATGACTATACTGACGATGATAATTTCGAAGCTATTTCAAATGCTGTGAAGTTTCTGAGATATTCGAGGCCGAGAACTTTGGGTTCCAACCTTACATTTCGTGAGTAAAATTACAAGTAGTGTTGTTAGACACAACTTTCGGACTCGGCGTTCCAATATCATTGAGTTATCTAAAAATGATCGATATGCGAAAAATTCATGTCCTTTAAGGAATGTTTGTAGGAAGTATTTTTTTATTTTTAAAGTAAGACCCAACTTAATCACAGATTTGTTGTTTTCAAATTTTAAAAACAACAAGTTTTTTAGAGTGGGGTATTTTAAATTGATTTACTTTAGGGAAGGGCAGAGAATACTAGTTTCGTCCAACGCCACTTGGACTCATCAGTTCTCTTAGTTCTTTGCATTGCAGCAAAGAACTCTTCCCAAATTTTATGACGACTCGAGCTCAAGAATAAATGTGGCCGACGAATTCGTTTAAATGCGAATTCAACAGAAACATTCAAAAACTCTCGTAGCCGCATATTCAAAACACACATCACAACAAAACTGCCAAAGTGAATCTAAGGAAGTAATTTTTGATTATATCTTACTCGCAGTGGTTTGTTAGCTCGGTTGTTACCTAACCTCTAACAAGGTGCTGAGCGGAGGTAACTTTTTCTGCATTTCAACAGGCGTTTTCCTAGCTCAGACCAAGTTGCTGACTCAGAAAACGCATTTTTTGAATTATGTCACTTTTTGAGTAAATTAGCAATATGTGCTTGAAACATTCCACTGATGGTGACATCAATGTGTGTGTTAATATTATAAATAATGAAATCCGTGAAAATGTGAATTTTCTGTGAAAATGTGCATCCAAGCATAACAGTATGTTAAACATCTTGTTTAGAATATTTGACAAGAATGCAAGTGTGAATATTTTAAGATTTACTCACACGCACATTGTCAGTATAGACAATTCTTCGTAAAGCTAAAATTGTTATTTGCGTACTAATGTTTATTTTTGTACATTTTAAAAATGAATGCGAAATGTTTTCTTTTTTCTATTTTAAAAATAGTTCATAAACATATGTACATTATTGCACAATGTGCATGAGGGTTATAACTTTTCTGAATTTTTTACAAATATCAAAAATACCACCATAACCTTATAGAGCATGGAAAAGTATTAAGAAATGCATTATCACTTTTCCTCTACCATTTGCATTTTTTCTTATATGTTTTCATATATAATAGCATATCGGCATGAAATCAGCTATCTGTTATTGAAATTTAATATAATCTACAATATCGGAAATTTCTACATATGTCCAATTAAAAATTTCGTCAAGTCGCGATATTTTAAGCGTTTATTTTAACATAAATAAAGCATACAAATATTTTTTTTTAAAAAATTGATAGTGCTTTTAAAAGATCCTCAAGAATTTTTTTCACCCTCATTTAAATGTTATAATATATTTATTCGTTATTTGAATTAAAACTTTCTCATATTAAAAATAGTTAGTACATACTTTTATATTAATACTAGCCGAACCGATCCGCGTTCCTGGTCCTTGAAGCAATTTTATTTTACCTTAAGTCAGCGATTGTATTTTTATTGCATCGCTAATTAGTCGAGATCTGCAAGTGATTATACGTAAATAAAAAATCTTCAGAATTGTTTGTGTCGATATGTAATTTTTTGATGGTGACATTGAACCAGCACAGGTAATCTCCAAGAAAATATCCATGAAGATGATTGTCGATGACAATCGAAATATTGGAAATATATATATATATAGGCAAACAAAACCACTAATAAAGAGAATTACATCAGGTCAACAATAAATAACAACAACATTTTAACATAACGCCAAAAAGCTGATGACTTAAGGCATGCATTTATTTCATCTGCTGGTATAGTGTAACTGGAAGTGTTTGTCTGAAATTTAAAGGTGAATTGCTTCTTAAATTACACTGTGACACAAAATGGAACTCAAAGTCTGGGGGGTGGAAAATTTCTTTTGAATGTGAAAGCCCTTGATGAGTATACTAAGAACCCAAAAGGAAATTTTGGCCATAGGTCAAGTTTCTGAGATATCGCGCGATGAAGTTTTTGATTTTTTCCCCATAATACTTGGGAAAAGAGCTCCATATCTCTGTTTGGCGTTGTTGTAGCTTCATTTTGAGGTGACATGTCTGCAGACAAATCGATTGGCGAATCTTTTTGTAGAACATTTCATTCTTCTAACTCAATTCCTTTCATGTCCTTTACGTCCTTTATTTCTTGAACCGTAGTGAAAGTACCACAAGATGAGATTTTTCAGCATCCAAATATTCTACGAAAATGTTGCTCAGATGATTTTAGGTACGGTTCTCTTTGACAACTAATCGATTTTGTCCCGTTTTCATTGTCCTTTTTGACATTTAATCGGTTTTGGTTGAGAAATAAACTGTGTTTTGTTTTTCTGTATATTCGTCATAGGTTATTTATTGGTATGTAGACATAACCATTGGTTATTGCTTATGTAGACATCTGGGGTGCTTCTGAAATATTTACCACAAATAGCTATTGTAATGGTGAACACGTTAATAACAATTTTTCTTGGAGGATAGATCCGGTTATCTCAATTTTGGAACCGGATATTCCGACATTAAAACTGATTTTTGAACCGGTTTTAAGTAACCGATTAAACTTATATGTATACCGTTCAAAAGCTTATAGAGTTGTCAATCAAAATTAAATTAATTCACTTCTGAAAACTTTGTTAGTTGCAGTTCTAGAACAAAAAACCGTTTTCTTAAACCGGTTTTAAGGAAAAATATCAGTACGCGCAAATATGGAGATCAAAGGCTGGGGGGCGAACAATTTTTTTTGGCGATGAAAGTCGATGAAGTTAATATTACGAACCCGGAAGGACAGTTATGCCGTAGGTCAAACTTCTGAGTTATAGCGAAATTAATTCTTTCTTGACAAACTATACATACCAACGTGACAAAAAACCTAACGCCATAACTCAGAAGTTTGACCTACGGCATAATTGTCCTTCCGGGTTCGTAATATTACCTTCATAGACTTTCATCGCCAGAAAAAATTGTTCGCCCCCCAGCCTTTGATCTCCATATTTGCGCGTACTGATATTTTTCCTTAAAAACGGTTTAAGAAAACGGTTTTTTGTTCTAGAACTGCAACTAACAAAGTTTTCAGAAGTGAATTAATTTAATTTTGATTGACAACTCTATAATCTTTTGAACGGTATACATATAAGTTTAATCGGTTACTTAAAACCGGTTCAAAAATCAGTTTTAATGTCGGAATATCCGGTTCCAAAATTGAGATAACCGGATCTATCCTCCAAGAAAAATTGTTATTAACGTGTTCACCATTACAATAGCTATTTGTGGTAAATATTTCAGAAGCACCCCAGATGTCTACATAAGCAATAACCAATGGTTATGTCTACATACCAATAAATAACCAATGACGAATATACAGAAAAACAAAACACAGTTTATTTCTGAACCAAAACCGATTAAATGTCAAAAAGGACAATGAAAACGGGACAAAATCGATTAGTTGTCAAAGAGAACCGTACCTAAAATCATCTGTGCAACATTTTCGTAGAATATTTGGATGCTGAAAAATCTCATCTTGTGGTACTTTCACTACGGTTCAAGAAATAAAGGACGAAAAGGACATGAAAGGAATTGAGTTAGAAGAATGAAATGTTCTACAAAAAGATTCGCCAATCGATTTGGCTGAAGACATGTCACCTCAAAATGAAGCTACAACAACGTCAAACAGAGATATGGAGCTCTTTTCCCAAGTATTATAGGGAAAAAATCAAAAACTTCATCGCGCGATATCTCAGAAACTTGACCTATGGCGAAAATTTCCTTTTGGGTTCTTAGTATACTCATCAAGGGCTTTCACATTCAAAAGAAATTTTCCACCCCCCAAAAATGCTGCTGCACAGTGTTATTATATGCCATTGTAAATTCGTTCCAGGTGATAACTTATATTTAATATTGCATATGTGCCCTTCATTCACATGAATGTTCAGTGGCTTAAGGGCCAACTGTGTCGTCCTTCCACCTTCTTATAATGTACATTTTATATACCTGATGAAGCTATAGCTATCGATATGTTGCCTTCTAATTGAAATACTTGCTTTCCAATAAGGCCAAACCTTCGCTATGCATAACATCTGTATTTCCATTGATTTGTAACATATTTAAGAAAGTAGGAGTGGTCGGGTCTTATGGTTTGTACATTTTACATATATAGCGGATTTAAAAAATAGGACGCAGGGTATAACCAGCACCTCCGAAATTTAACAAAATTTATAGAATTTTTCCACCAAGGACCATCCCTGTACATCATCTGAAAATTACATGGAAATCGGTTTAGAAGTTTTGAAGATATAACAGACTTAAAAAAGTGGGCGTGGCCGGGTCTTATAGCCACAAATAAGTCCCTCGGGCGTGATCGGGTCTTAAGTTCCCAAAATGAGTACCTAGGGTCGGAGAATCGAAGGGTGGATGTTCGAAGCAGGGTGGTTCGTTGCAGAGTTCGATATGTAGTAGTTCGGAGCGGGGTGGATGGGAGGGTGTGGTTCGGAGGATGGAAATTCCAATCGGGGTGGATCGGAGGGTGAAAGTTCAATGCGGGTTGGTTCCTAGGGTGGAAATCCGCAGCAGGCTGGAAGGTCGAAGCAGGGTGGATCGGAAGGTGGAAGTTCGGAGCGGGGTGGTTCGGGACGGGGTGGTTCAGAGGGTGGTTGTTCGGAAGTATTAATTCAATCACTCGTTTCATTTTTGCTAAAATAGCGGTTTTATTAAATCAGACATAGTGGAGGTAACAAACCCTTCCGAAATTCAACTCAACCACGGGTCTTCCCTGTACATTCTCTGAAAGTAAAATCGGTTCAGTAGTTTTGGGTATGTAACGTATTTAAAATGTGGGCGTGATAAAATACGATTTTTATAAAAATAGGGCATGGAGGAGGTACCCCGCCTTCTCCGAAATTAAAAAAAAATATATAGCATATTTTCACCATAGATATAGCATTTTTAAAGAAATATGGTATAGGGGAAGTACGCCGCCCCTTCCGAAATTCAACAAAATTTGTAGCCTATTTCAACCGGGGACCATCCCTGTACATTCCCTGGCAATTTCAGAAAAATAGGTTCAGTAGTTTTTGTAGAAATGACAAAAAAAAATTGAAAAAAGTGGGCGTAAAAGTGGGTGTGGTTAAAATTTCTTTGCATAAAAACCCAAGTCGGGTTATGGCGCACATTTTACAGAAAGAATTATCGAAATTGGTCCAGCCGTTCTCAACTGATGCCATTACCAACGAACAACATTTGATTTTCATTTATATAGATATAGCGTTTTTAAAGAAATAGGGATAGGGGAAGTACCCCGCCCCTTCTGAAATTCAACAAAATTTGTTGCCTATTTTAACCGGGGGCCATTCCTGTGCATTCCCTGGCAATTTCAGGAAAATCGGTACAGTAATTTTTGTAGAAATGCCAAAAATTTAAAAAGGTGGGCGTAAAAGTGGGTGTGGTCAAAATTTCCTTACATAGAAACCCAAGTCGGGTTATGTCGCACAGAAAAAATTATCGAAATCGGTCCAGCCGTTCTCAACTGATGACATTATAAAGGAACGACATTTGATTTTTATTTATATAGATATCTCTTTTTACCACTTTCTTAAATAAACATAATGACTATATCATTTTCTGTAAATCATCAATATTATTATTTGTGTATTATGTACATATTTTTCACTTTTCAGATACTTTTCCAGGAACACTTTTAGGTGTTTCTGTAAGAAATACGTTCTTCAAGTTTCTTTCATAATACCAATATGTCGTATGAACGTTATTAGCATGTATACAACCCACTGCACACTGGTCCCAACCTGCGACATACATAAATAATTAGTTTTAGATAAAATTAGTTTTTCGAAATGGAAATTTTAGAATAAGATTTTCTAATTACTTTTACATAAAAATTTGTACACATTATTCGCATAAAATGTGCTGTAAATTAAATTTTTTATAATACTGTTTTGTAGATTTTTTCTAAGTCCAAAAAATTGAAGTTGAGTTTTACTAACTCCGCCATCCTTCGCCACACTCCAAATTTTTGAAGAATGTTCGAAATAGTGCAAATTTTACAAAAAATTGGTTCTATACTGACGATTCCATGATTAGAAAGAATATATTTATTGAAGCTAAGCGACAAATTATTTCCTAGTTTTAAGAGCATTTCTAAATAAAACATTGAAACTTAATTTTTTAAATTATATTTTATTTTGTAACATTTTAGCAAATACATTTTTTTGACCGCTGAGAACAAAATTATAGTCAATTTAGGCCGAAAATTTAGATAAAAACTTTAAAATGCCTGAAATCATGTAGTACCGTTATATAAAGGTTATACCAAAACCTGGACTTATGTCCATACTTTTTGGTGGGGAAGTTTATGTACCATTAGGGACTCCAAATGCCAAGTTGCAGCCAATTCGGCCTAAAAATGAAGATAAAATCCTTAAAGCACTTGAAATCGGGTGGTACCGCTATAAGGGGGCTATACCAAAACCTGGTCCTATGTTCACAATATTTGGTGGGGAAATGTCTGTATTATTGGAAATGCCAAATGACAGCTAATTCGGGCAAAAATGAAGATAAAATCTTTAAAATACTTGAAATCGGGTGGTACCGCTATATGAGGGATGTAGGAAAAATTGGGCCCATATTCATGTATTGTCATCCAAATCTGACAAATGTGCAAAGTTTTAGTCTGATTGGTCAACTGTAACTGTGTCAAAATTGAGTTACCAGATTTGAAATGCAATTTGAATAAAACACTGTAAAATGGGATGTTGGAAAAATTGGGCCCATATTCATGTATTGTCATCCAAATCTGAAAAGTGTGCAAAATTTTAGTCCGATTGGTCAACCTTAACGGTGTCAATATTGAGTTACCAGATTTGAAATGCAATTTAAATAAAACACCGTTAAACACTGTAACATGGACCAATCTTTGTTTTAATTTTATATTCATATATTGTCATCTAAATCTGAAAAGTGTGTAAAGTTTCAGTTCGATTGGTCAACTGCAACTGTGTTAAAAATGAGTTACCAGATTTGAACTAAACGGATACCAAAGCAAGTTAAATAAAACACTGTAATAAAAATAAAAAATGAAGTTTATTACCATTTGTTTTGTTGTTTTATTTTATCCTAAACATCTTAAAAACTGTTTTTTTTCGAGTTTGAAAATGGATTAGCAATTATTGTACCAGCCAGACAATAAGCTATTTTTTTATTTTTTTGGTAAAAAGCAAATATTTCACACTGATATACAAAGGAAACATTTTATTGACTTGTATATACTTGAGGCATTTACCTGCCACATAGTACAAAACTTATTTAGTTGTGTGCGTTTCCCCTCTAATTTGGTTGTGTGTGTATCCCTTCGTACATTAACTATAATTAAAACATTCTCATATTTCAATTTTACTAAAAATAACAACTATTACATATAATTGTCTGTTTCAATTGCATTAGCATAATAATAAAAGCAACAATGAATTGGTTATCGTTTTCACTTAAATTGTTCAGATTATTTATATGAATTCAAATTCATATCTTAAATTTTTTGAAATTCTTAATATGAGTAATAGTTTCCATTTGATTTGATATTTACGACGACTATTCATACATATATGATTTTATCGGGCAGGGCAAACCCTAGTTAACATAAAGTATTCCTTGGTTACTTCATGAAACATATTTAACTGAGAACAGATGACTCAATAATATTAACGTCCTTATTTATTTTGGTATCAAAACAATTAAAAAACAATTACCACCAATAGTGCTGAAATTTTTCTACTGTCTGATAGCATTCAGACATTTTTAATGAAAAATTACATATTTTAAATGATTTGCGAATTGAAAATACTTTCAACATTGGTTGCATAGTGCAAACATTTCTTCTCTTCTTCGCCCATTGGTTGGCGGTGATGATGACATAAAGACAATAGAATTTTATTTGATTTGTTTTGTTTTGATTGGTACTCCAGTCATCTGTCCAATATTGATGATGGTTTATGAGTCGTTACTTAACTGCAAATCAAATCTTTGTTTTGATGGCAAAATAAACATAGATATATTCCGTTGACACACACATTTTGGTCTAAGTCACAACACGACATTGTCCTTATGATAATACAGGATTTACTAAAACAAATACCATAATACCCTTAGGCAAAATATACTCATCATCATTGTCATTTTCATTATTACATAGATTAAATATGGGAAATTGTCACAAAACACAACATCACAGATTGTTGATTTAATTTAAGTACAAAATCCGGAAACCCTTAACTTTTCTAAATGTGATTATATATGAAATCCATGTCCTGCAGCCAGGACGTGTTTGTTATTTGCAGAATTTTCTCTGTTCTATTCCAATGTTGGCTTACAGCAGAGGACAGATTTAAAAGCATTGCCGTTTCCGTTGTCAACTTGTCGGCACTTGAACATCTAACACAACTGCTACAGTATTGCTGTTTATCTTGGAGGTGTCGGAGTGTGTGTGTAGCAAATTTAATAGCTGTCGTGTTAACAAATCTCTTTTTAAGCAGGGTCATATTTAAATATCTTTCCACTCTGGAATGGAAGTTTAATTGTCTTAACACACAAAACGCTTTGTCTGTGGGAACAAAGTTTTTCCATTAAAGCCATATGTATGTATGTTACCGTTATGTAAATGTCGTTCGAGGCAAATTGGGTAAAAAGTTTCTGTTATAGACTATATTCTGTTGTTATCTCTGTTTCCTTATACCAACGTTCTTGTAGCTCAAAGTTTTCAAGCAAATAAATTAGTGTTCCTAGTTTAATTTAGATAATAAACAATGTTATGCCAGTTAAGCCAACCGAACGATGCCAACAAATACACAAACATATGTCATATACATATGTATATGAAGTTAAGTTAATAAGAAAGCTATAAGAAAATTCGTTCGAATATTGCGTTGCTACATGCTGAAAATACCCCAAAGAAGAAAATAATATGTTTCAGGTAGAGTTAGTTTGAAGCTTTTTTAATATTCCACACATAACAGAATACTTGAACGAAACACTGTCGGAGAAATTGAATACAAAAATACCTCTTTAACAAATACTTTCCCAAGTACAAAACATTATTTTTTATGTCACAACCGCTGCCTCCGGCATCGAAAGATTGTTGCAATCAGAAGGGGGTTGATACCTGATCAGAAATGCAACGATATCGACAAAAAAGAACGATGTACAGCTATTACCATGAATACATAATGAACAACAATGAATAGCAACTGGAGGTAAATAAACATGAGATTTATGAAGGATCAGAATGATGAAGCATAGTATTCAACATTTTATAGACAAAGTGAAATATTAATAACTTATTTTTTGGGGCAAATATTTCTGTATTAGACCAAATAACATTGAGATGGTGGTTATTTTGCTTCCGAACACCATACTTAGTCAAAAGACGTATTCTCTATTGTATATCAAAACTAATGATGTTTTTTTTAGTTTTAATCGACGCCGATTCTAATGTAGAAAACCCCATTCACGACATCAAAGTTGTCACTTTCAAATTTTGGCTTTTTCAAAACTGTCTGTTATACCAATTAAAGTTTGACTAATGGTATTATGGCCACGAGCAACTTGTTATATTTTGTGCATAGTTTGTCATTTTAATCCACTTTAAAACCTCGTAGCTTTCTCCGCCAGAATATTAAAATGATCAAACTGAAACATAAACTTAGGTCAGCTTCACTAGAGACCTTTGGATGAACACAATATCGTGGATAGATTTGAATATGGTGATAAAATATTCAATTGCTTGTCGATTTGAGGTTAACTATAAAGACGTTTTTGGGAGGTTGCTGCGTTAGAGAAGACGAACAGTAGAACACGTACACATCTGGCCATGATGTAGCCACATCGTTCGTCATGTTGAGAAATTTGTTGTTGTTGTTGTTGAACACAATACAAGCACAATGATAACTCTTTACTTGCCCTATACTGATCTACAGTAGTAGACGCCACCGTAATAAATCCGACTTATCGAGTGAGAAGAGGGAAGTCGTTCTACGTTGACATATAATCACGGAGCAAGTCTTTTAATCAATTCTGCTGCTTTCCTCAAAGCTAGAATCCCTGCATGAGTGTTTCATTGGTGGACTTTCGGAGAAGACGCCGCACAGTGTTGCCGCGTGGACAAAAATCAAAAAATGTGATGTTAACTTTTACATATGTTTTTGTTTTTTCTTACAGTAAACACATCCCATACAAGGTATCTGAAAGAATTTTGTCGATATGTGCATCCATAATGAAGTTATAGCTCTTTAAATATGAAAAATATTTCCCAGGTAATCTAAGGCGATAATCATATGAAAATAAGGCGACATTTAAAATAACATTTTCTGAAAAATTTGTTGATAATACTAAAAGTTTTGGATGGGGATTTAATGCGTGGGCTATAAATATAACGTTTTAGTACAAAAAGTTATCAAGAAATCAAAATTTAAATTTGATAAAAAAATTCAAAATTCTTAATATTTAGTAGAGCAGATCTTTTGATTGCCACCTATTGCCACCTTGGCTCCTGTTTTCCGTTAATTGGACATATCTTCCAAATCAAAATGTGTAAAAAATTCTGCCCATTCGTGCAACCTTCTGAGATATATCGGTTCAGATTTTATAAAGCCCCCAAAGATATCCCAATTTTGCTATAATTCGCTCAATTTTTGATCGAATAGCCTTCAAATTTAAAATGTAAGATTTTCTTAAGCCCCTGAGTAGCTTTACCGATTTTCACAAAAATCGGTTCAGATTTGGATATAGCCCCCATATATATCTTTCCCCGATTTTGCTATAACTCCGTCAATTTTAATCGAATAGCCTTCAAATTTGATATGTGATATTTTCTTAGGTCCCTGAATAGGTTCACCGATTTTCGTAAAAATCGGTTCAGATTTGGCTATTCGATCAAAATTTACCGAGTTATAGCAAAATCGGGGAAAGATATATACGGGGGCTATATCCACATCTGAACCGATTTTTGTGAAAATCGGTAGACCTACTCAGGGGCCTAAGAAAATATTACATATTAAATTTGAAGGCTATTCGATCAAAATTGACCGAGTTATAGCAAAATCGGGGAAAGATATATACGGGGGCTATATCAAAATCTGAACCGATTTTTGTGAAAATCGGTAGAGCTACTCAGGGGCCTAAGAAAATATTACATATTAAATTTGAAGGCTATTCGATCAAAATTGACCGAGTTATAGCAAAATCGGAGAAAGATATATATGGGGGCTATACCCAAATCCGAACCGATATGGGCAAAAGTTGAAATTTTTCATTCCTATGCCCTTATAAGTACTTGTGCAAAAATTCATCCGCCTAGGTCAACTCCTTCTATTTGTGTCCACTTTTGTATGGAAGCGGCAACACTGTGCGCCGCCGCCAGTGCCTTCCTCCATTGTGGATCCATTTATGTATTTTGGCAGACCATCCAGAGGGGAGTTACTTTCAGCACAAATTTCCCTGCTCACTATAATTACTGAGGGTGAAATCAATTAAGCTTAAGATTTTCGCATGTCCGCGATTCTGACCCGCTGAACCTAAGATACGTAATCGCACCCTTAACTTAACGAAGATAGCCAGACGTTGGAGATATAATATAATGCTAAAATCCAGGGTTGCGGAGTAGGAGTCTGGAGTCGGAGTCTAGCAAATTTTGCTGTAGTCGGAGTCATGAAAAAAAGCTCAACTCCGACTCCGGGCAAAAGTCTTTTTTTTTCTAAATTAATCAAAAGAATTTTTATTTTATTTTTATATGGTACACAGATGAACATTAATAAATTTTGGGAATCGTTTATTAATTTTATAATAAAACTATGAGAAAACGCGTAAGCAAAGGCTTTATTATAATTATTTGTTGGTCCAATTGATCAAATTGATGTTAAGTTCCATGAAAATATAATTATAATTCCACCTTTTGCGTAGGTATTCAAGCTGAGTCGATTTTTTAACATACCACCACATTTATGGCAAACCTTATATAGTAACGTAACACACGTGTTAATAAATTTTTTTCCATGTTATGTCTTATATTTAGTAAGCATTTTATTTCTTGCACTCGTTGTATGTATGCATATTTTTAATGATAAACATGTATGTACGTATGGTTTTCCACGCGAAAAACTGCAATATATGCATTTTTTATACCCTCAGCATTAATGCTAATGAGGGTATATGATTGAATATCAAAAAAAAATTAGTTTCCATGAAGCCAAGGTTTGCATTATTATAATACGCGAACTATTGCAATTTTATCAGTAACTATGACCATGGCTAGATCAATTCAAGTGTAAACAAAGCTCAAAAATTTGGCAAAATAATTTAATTTGCGTGGAAGTTATGACCGCGTAAATGAATAAAAATAGGAAAAAAACGTTGACGCTAACGAGGTTTTTTACGTTACTTTTTGATTACTGATTAAACCGTTCAAATGACGGACCTATGTCCAAAGTAAAAGTAGAAGAATACAAAATGAAGATTACACTTCTAATGTGTCACTTTTCGAATTTTCCACTGCCTCCACCTTTTATGGATGCTGACATTTTGAAGCCGGATTTTAGGTGTTTTTCGTATTTTTAATTTAACTGGAACGCGCATCCGAGTATTTTAAAAAACAAACAATAGGATTAAAGTATTTGCAATTACGCATAATTTGGTATGTATATTGGGTATGTAGCTCACACAGCAGCAGAGTAATCTACTGCCAAAGGCCAAAATTTAGTGCGATATTTTTTCTAAAAAACATATTTTTTGGTTACAGTATTTACAATATCCTTTTGAGTGTGCTGGTACCCCGCGATATTTTAGTTTTTCGGCGGTCTGGATCATATAAATCATAGATCGTGAAAATCTATCCCCTAGAACGGCGAAAACTGCAACTGCAAAAACCGAAAAATGTGCGAAAAATGTTTTTGAAAATATCGCGGATTTAGTCGCATTTTCTGTGGATCGTTTTCTTGTCTATGAAAAAACTGACACATCACTCGCGGTTTTGCGAAAACAGCGGTTTAAAAAAATTTAGTGGCATGGCTGTATCCGATTTATCCCAAAAATAGTGTGTGATGCTACATCCACGGTTTTTGATGGATTTGATCGAAATAGGATTAGATCGATGTATTTTTCCACGGTTGTTAGTGAAATCGGATGCGCATAAAAAGTTTATGCACTTTGTGCAAATTATAAACGTTATTCAGATTGCTGCACACCAAACTGCAGACGACGCTACATCTTAGCCGCCAAAGTAAATCCTGGCAAATGTGTACAAATTAAAAGAGAAAAATTCGCCGTATTGATAAACCGCATGCGCATCAAGCGATTTTGAAGATTTCGCGATTTACACGCATTTCAAATGATAGAGTTTTATTTGAAGATTCAAAGGAACCCAACATTTATTTGAACGTTACCCATATCTTCCGCTAGATGTTAGCGTGTACTCGAGAAGTGATTGGAATAGAATAAAAAACGTGATTTTTTGCGTGAAATTTAACTGAAATAGAAGAATAACTCCGACCTAATTTTCTTACATTTTCTTCAACTAACTCACAAAAAAATTTGAAAAATATTTTCTCTTACAAAAATTATTAATAATGGTTTTAGACCCCAAGTATGTTTGGACGAAATCCGTTTCAGACAATTTGGAGTTAATTTAGCAATGTCCGTCCGTCTGTCTGTCCGGCTGGAGCGCACGATAACTCTCGAATGGATCAACCGATTCGGTCCAAAGTTTGGCTTTCGTAATATTTTGCCCAGACTTGGTTTAAGTTCGAAGATGGGTTATATCGGTTTACTCCTTCCGGTACCTCCCCCACAAAAGTTCGAAAATGTTCGGAAAATTTGGTCGCACGATAACTCATGCAGGAAGTAACCGATTTGATCCATACTTTGCACATCGTGAAATTTCTACCAGACTTAGACGAGGCCCCAATATGGATTCAATTGGTGCACTCCTTCGGGTACCTCCCACACAAAATTTCAGTTCAGATTAGGACCTTCTCTCGAATCGCTTTGATTTTTGTTGTAGCAACTTGTATTCACTGCCACCCACACGACGGTACAAATTTCAACAGGGTCAAGTTCATACTTCCTGAGAATATAGGCTGAAAGATGCAAAAAGCCCCTATGACACCGTATGTAGTGGTTGGAGCGCAAATTAACTCTCGAACGGATCTGCCAATTCGGTCTAAAATTTGGCCTTCATAATATTTTGTCCAAACATAGTTTAAGATCGAAGATAAGCCATATCGGTCCACTCCTTCAGGTACCTCCCACACAAAAGTTCAAAAATGTTCGGAAAGATTGTGCTCACGATAACGCTTGAAGGTAGTTACCGATGAAATCCATACTTTGCGCATCGTAATATATCTACCAGATATAGGTCAGGTTCGAATATGGGGAATATTTGTCCACTCATTTTGGTACCTGTCACACAAAATTTCAGATAAGTTCACTTTAAGACCTGCTCCCTATTCACTTGATTTTTGTTGAAGCGATTTGCATTCGCTACCTCCATTACGACGGTAAAAGTTTTTTCAGGGCAAGTCCATATTTCTTGGGAAAACAGCCCGAAAGTTGTAAAAACCCCCCTATGTCACCATATGTGGCGGTCGGAGAGCACGATAGCTCTCGAACTGTTCAACAGATTTGGTCCAACATTTGGTCTTCGTCATATTATATCCGAACTTAGTTTCATGCGGCAATACCGGTCCACAACTTACGGTACTTCTCCCCAATATTAAAAAAATGTCACTAATATGCTAGGACGAATCACTTGAATGGGGCAACCAATTTGGTCCAAACTTTGGATCTCCTAATATTTTGTCAAAATTTAGTTTAACTTCTAAAATTTCAACATTTATGTCTTAGTGCAGTTAATTCCTAATCCACATTTTTGTCGGCAAGTTCAAATGTCCAAAAAGGGCCACAAAATTCTGAAGAGACCTTAAAAACATTTGATCTGTCCGTAGGTGAAAGTTTCACTTCACATTGGCTGAGGGTATATATTTGTCGGCAAAGCTGACACTTTTTTACTTGTTATTTATGTGAACAATATTTTGGAATCAAAGAGTTGTCCTTTCAGATCTAACTTAGAAGTATACAACATTTAAAATATACTTTTTAAAATAATTTAAGTTCAAAACATTTCGCGGAAAGTCAGTATCCAGGAGTAGTGATGTAGGATATCACATCGCTCATTTACTCAAAGAGTGGCATAACTCAAAAAACGCATTTTCTGAGCTAGCAATTTCTGTTTTCATGCTGATATCTCTAAAACTCAACTAGCTACAGCTCATTTACTACGTGGTTCGCATGATTCACTATAAATCTGGAATATTTTGATACAATTTTTCATATCACAAATTTTCAAAAACTGTGGGTTTATGTTAAGTACTACAGACATTTGGATTGGATCCAGTTTAAAGCCGTGAAAAAAACTGGCCTGGAGTCGGAGTCGAAGGAAAAATGGCTCGACTCCGCAGCCCTATTCAAATCAGAGTGTCTTCGATTGCTGCGGTGATCAGAATTGTGGCAGGCCTTTGCACACTTATTCTCAAGTGCATGCTGCAAGACAAGTCCATCATAGGTTAAGATGGACAGAATTGCGGTGTATGACTTTGGGTCTCAGTCTCCATTTTTCCCAACGGAGTTCTTGATCCGCTCCTCAATATCCCTTTTCCATGTCAAGCGATGGTCCAATATTGTACTAAATTAATTAGCTTCCGAAGAAAGTTATAATGCAACTACGTCCGCGGAAATCGGGAAGTTTGCGTTTTCTGGTGCATTGTACGAGTTCCGTCTTCTCCGGATTGATAGCCTGTGCCTGAGACGTAAATCATTAAAATATTTACTTTAGCTGAGAACCGGTCTATGGTGAATTTTCATAAAACCTCAGGATCTAATAATAGCACTGATCTTGGTCTGATTATTCACCATACTACTTAGTTTGGAATAATAAATACACTTATTTCCTTCTAAGTGGAATATACTGTCTTATCTAAACGGTAACCGATAGATTTCAATCGTCGGGTATGCGTTCCTCCTTCCACATTAAGTTAATTACCAAATGCATACAATTGATTCCATCCATCGGCTCATTATTATATTCTTCACCATATAGTGAGGGATACATTGAGCTTGCTATTCCCTTGGTACATCCTCAAAGTAATCACGTTGACCCCACCAATTATATATTCTTTATCAGCATGCAATTTTACGCCAACTTCCATAAAATGTTCGTCTTTGGAAGCCATTCTACATAGATTCAGAAAAGTAAAACTGTATTTTAAGTCGGCAGAACTTTTCCTAATGCAAAAGGTTGGTACAGGTCAATATTAAGGAATAGTCCCCATATAACGACTTCCTTCGATTTAATGTATAATTTTTAGACACAAGTTACTACTATTTTTGCCAGATGATAGCAAATATCCTAACAAAGCATTTTCTGTAGTATAACCCCAATAATTTTGGCCCAGCACACCTTGAACAATTGAGCTTTTCTAATTCCAAAGTCAAAAACATTTCTTACCGGAAATAAAAGGGCAATGAAGTGAAGTATGTGGGAACCCTTCACCTCCCAACATCCTCTCTCATCGGAACACTGAAAATATTCCCATCCTTCCTTGCTCGCTAATAAACTAGGAAGTGTGTTTGATACATATTTCGCTCTTTCCTTCTATAACCCTCATATTTTCGATTGCCATACTTTCCTCTTTTTATTTTCTTCTCGTACCTTTCTACTATATGTTTATATCAGTATATTTGATCACCCCATTGCCAATTAGGTATATTATGTGCCCCTCCACCACAAACACTTTTTTATGCCGCCAGAACATACTTCTATCTATGGGCAACACTTCCTCATTTTCCCATTAAAAAGTTCACATGGAAAAATCCACACACATCTCAAATTCTAAAATTTCACATACGCTGTTGTCATTTATTTTCATTTTCATGGTCCATAACTTCAATTACCCAATGCTATAAATTATTTTGAAATTTTTTCCATCTTTATTTTCAAAAATGCCAACAAAACGTGAGAGTTGTACGTGTCCTCTAACATTCGGAACATTACTACCCGGCCAAAGTTTTACAATCTAAATGGAATTGGTTTTTTATACACATGAAAGAAAGAAAATCAATGCTCGAATGGTCATGATTTTGAAACAGCATTAAAATAATTCAAAAGTTTTATTCAAAACTAGAATATTGGAGAAAGTCTTGCAAAAGTTTTTCTTTGAACATCTTTAAATGCTCTAAGACTGACGATGACGTCAGTAGCTGTATCTGTGTTGACTTAATAAAGGCAGCCCGCCGGTTTCTTATAGTCACCTCCTGCATCGTGTTGTTTTCTCAATGAAAAGTCCATGATGTACTCGTGGCATAATCCTTGATAACTTTAGGCTACGTTTATGCAGTCCCTAAACCTGTAAATAATGACAGTGTGGCTAAAGTAAACATTTGTTAGCATTTCTCCAAGCAACAGCAACACCTAAAGTTGGCTGGCTCACTGGCATCACCATTGACGTTATTTCCATAGTTATCAGCCGTAAGCAAAGTTTATTAAAATCCTAAGCGCATACATGTAGGTGTGTTAACAACTAGCTGTGTTGATGATACGAGGCCCCAGTTCAAAGGACTTGGTGTATGTAGGTGGAAATTGGTCTTTGCATTATACATATGTCAATGATGTTTCATATTTGACATATCAGAAATAAGTATTTCATGGTGTAAAAGACAGGACTTATTCCGCATTTCTGAGTTTTAGTCAATTCTATGTATCTTGCCTTGTTGATATATGCGATGGCAAGTAATACACTCGATTTGCTTCCAATTCAACCCACATAACTGAATTAGGAGCTTCTTACGCCTTCCAAAAATAAGCTCATGTAAAAAACTTGTTATTTCGCATCGCCATCCCAATAAAAATATTGTCTTTGTTATTATACATTCATTGCTTTATTATGACATTACCAATGTTATTATTGTTGCTGTACAGTTTTCTTCGATTATTAGCAAAAATGATTATGTTTACACAAAGATGATGCATGACGATATGGCTGAGTTGTTGTTTTTTTCCTTCTTCAACTTCTTTTGTTGTCGCGTCATAAATCCAAGCTACGTGCACAAGGACCAAATATTGAATCCTGTGCGAATAACAACAACAAAAACACTTGTGTTTTATTCGCAGTAAAAAAACCCCATGCAATATAAAATGTGCCATGAACATGGCTTTTTGAATAACGGATGACTTCGAAGCTTACGATAGACACTTGGGAGAGGTAATCTCAATTGTGACATGGCAAATGATACTATTGGGATAAGGTTCTTAACTCTATAATGGATTCAGTCTCATTATCAATATAACAAGATGGCTTGACATTTTCAACAAAATTGGCAGAAAGTAGCACTACGGAGTGATAGATTGATAAGTGAGGTTAAGAAAGAAGGACAATAAAAAGAACAATAATTATTGAACTAAACACACAAGAAGGTAATGCATAGTTTTGCCTTTTTTGTTCGAATAACAACAAATGATGGTACCACGACTACAAGTTGTGTCAACAATTTTCTGCAATGCACTCACTACAGCCAGAATTGCAATAACAACAGCCGCTAAAAATTTATAAAAAAGAAAAATAGCGACAATAACAAAAACGCTTGATGGCTTCAAGGGTGTAATTGAAGCTTTTGGAAGCTTGCTTCCATCTTTAAGTGTTTTTTCAGCATAAAGTTTGTTTTTTTCCTCCTAATGGCGGTAGTTTTTAAGGCGCAATTGCAGATTTCATTTTAAACCTACATTCACCTCCCTATTACCACACCGCATTGGAAGAGAATCTATTAAAGGGAATTGCTAAGAAAATTATTTCTTTCTTGGACTATGTTCACATTACAAATGATCAGGATCAACTTTCTGTCTGTTATATTTTTCTCTTTGGCGGTTGGATAATTATTACAATGGTTGAGAAATTATACCATTACATTGAAATTTTCTTACATTCTACTTTTACTGTTGCAATGTGTTTGAAAGCAAATCAGGTTTACTAATAATTAATCGCATCATAAATAAACATAAACAAACAACAAGAGAAAGAGGGATATAGTCGGACGAGCCTAACACCTAAACCATTTCCCCTGGGCACTAGTTTTCCGCAGAATTCATTTATATGATTGCAAAGTTTACCTAGTTCCTTCGGGGATTTTGTGGGAATATATGAGGCGCTCAGCGCCAAAACAGCCTAACCCACATGCCCAAAAAAATTAAACTGACCATAAAGATTTAATTGAAACCTTTTGAAATAAATTCCAAAAAATTCCATATTGCGTTATTTTAGAATGTGTTATTCAATGCAGTATCGTTTTTTTAGTAGTTATTTCAAAAAGTTCTGGTTAGATCTTTATAGCCTGTTTAATATTTTTGGGCATGTGGGTTAGGCCATTTTGGCGCTGAGCGCCTCATATGTATGCATGTATGATTGCAACACGTTATATTATTTTCATTATTTCGTAATGGACAGATGGACCATTTTGGGTACACATGTATTAAGAAAGAAAAAATACCAAACGTTTTAAGAAATAGCTTTTGGTGCCCTTATCCGATTCGATCAATGAAAAAGATCAATATTTCGAGGTATTACTTCTAATCAAAACTTCAGAACCAAAATAAAAAATAAAAACAAAAAATCGCCGGGATGCTTTTTAAATTAATATTGATCAAATAAAAAAAAAACAACAGAAAAATCTAAGAAGAAATATTGAAAACAATCGCGGTCAAAGGTATTTCAATGTCTATTTTGACTGGACTATGTGCAAGTGGTCTAAGCACATCTTTGCTTTTTGTTCATTACAGTAGTAGTGGAAAAACTAATAAATAGCATTTACAACCCCTGAAGTTTATTTGCAAATACATACATATATACATACATACATAAATACTCAGGAAATGTCGCCGGCATTACTGAGGGGGAATTTTGCCATCGTTGAAAATTTGATGTTGCTTGGCCTGGGATTCGAACCGTAGACCTTCTGAGTGCAAGGCGGACGTGCTAACCATTGCACCACGGTGGCCCCCCAAATTGCAAATACCTTAAAGAAAATCCCAAAAATGCTTTAACAAAAATTAAATTTTCCAGCATCTCTCTGTGAAGGTTGAAGAAGCCATCTGGTGAATTGCCATGGGACCTTATGTCCTATTTCTTTGCAGAAAAAAAGAAACATTCCACAAATTTTGCCACTTGCCTTGCATGCATAAAGCATGTTCATTCATATTTCTTAACAACACCCCCATTGCTCCTCTTAACTATCGCACGGCTGTAATAAT
The DNA here is from genome assembly GCF_047663935.1 of Musca autumnalis. NCBI lineage: Eukaryota > Metazoa > Arthropoda > Insecta > Diptera > Muscidae > Musca > Musca autumnalis. The sequence goes on along the minus strand of NW_027411644.1, from coordinate 5,704,773 downwards.
GATGGCACCAGGACAACTTGCTGTCCCAACAATAAGTTTTTGCCATGCACTACCAACCAGAATTGCAATAACAACAGCCGCTAAAAATGTATAAAAAACAACGACAATAACAACAACACTAGTGGCTTCAAGGGTGTAATTTAAGCTTTTGCTTGCTTTCATCTTTTAGTTTTTTTCTGCTTAGCGTTTGTTTTTTTCCTACTGGCGGTAGTTTTTAACGCGCAATTGTTGCTTTGATTTTAAACCAGGGCTTCTTTGCAAAGACAGTTAGTGAGGGCGCCCACTGAGTTGTTTTTGCAATTGCTTTTCTCTCTCTTACTTACAATGTACGTTAATAAAAAACAAACGATAAATATCATGTGGTTGTTGTTTTCTTCACCCATACATACAAACATACTAAAACATTGATGGAAATATCTTGGGCGATGCTGTTTTAAACCATTCACCTCCCCGCTGCAACATTCCAGTGCAAGCGAATCTATTAAAGGGAATTGCTAAGAAAAGTATTTTTCTAGGATTATTTTCTCGTAATAAATGAACAGGCTCAACTTTCTGTCTGTTATGGTTTTCTCTTTGGCATTTGGATAATTATGACAATGGTTGAGAAATTATACCATTACATTGCAATTTCCTTGCATTCTTCTTTTACTGTTACAATATCTTTGAAAGAAAAAAATGTGTGCGCTTAATTCATCGGCTCATAATTAAAAATAAACAATAAAAAAGTATGTTATGTTCATACTTTAATGGCCCGATTCGAATTCAAATTAGTTCTAACTACTACTAACTTCTGTTCGTTGAAAAATAATTTATGGATTTTAGTTTTCAATAAAAAAACTTTTGTACAATAAATTCGAATCGTCTTAGAAAAGCAGGCAATTTCGTTTCCATAAATATGCCATTGAAAATTTAGCACTCATTCGCTTAAGTTGTTTGCAATAAAAAAAAATTCACTAATCATTTTATGTGACTTTTAAAAATTTGGGATTTTCGACATGAAAATGTTGGCATACGCGATGCGCCTTAAATAACTTAAAATGGAAGCTGGGAAGTTTTTGCGAATTCTGAAACAACAATGTTCATAGATGAGAAAAATCAAAAAAACTAAAGAATCGCCGGAGGGATTTTCAACAAAATCGGGACCTAAGTTAATTTTTTTAGGTCTTTATTATGTTTTCACAATTTTGCTCGGAAACCGCAAGACCTATAGAAATGGGATTAGAGCAAATGTTATAGCAGTGAAAATTCTCTTAAGTTCGAAGATGAGCTACATCGGTCCACTCCTTCCGGTACCTCCCCCACAAAAGTTCGAAAATGTTCGGAAAGTTTGTGCGCACGATAACTCTTGAAGGGAGTGACCGATTTGGCCCATACTTGGCACAGTGTAAACTTTCTACCAGAGTAATATGAGGTTCCAATATGGTCTCAATAGGGTACATCCCACACAAAATTTCGGAAAAATTCAGTTTAGGGCCATCTCTCGAATCACTTTGATTTTTGTTTTAGCAACTTGTATTCACTGCCCTCCATACGACGGTACAAGTTTCATCAGGGGCAAGTCCATACTTCCTGAGGAAATAGCATCAAAGTTGCAAAAAACCCCAATGACACCGTGTAAGGTGGTTGGAGCGCAAGATAACTCTCGAACGGATCTGCTGATTCGGTCCAAAATATGGTCTTAGTAATATTTTGTCCAAACATTGTTTAAGTTTGAAGATAAGCCATATCGGTCCACTCCTTAAGGTACCTCCCCCACAAAAGTTCAAAAATGTTCGGAAAAATTGTTCGTACGGTAACTATTGAAGGGAGTGGCCGAATTGGTCTATACTTTACACATCCTAATATATCTACCAGATATAAATCAGATTCAAATATGGATTATATTTGTCCACTCCATCCGTTACCTCCCACACAAAATTTCGGATAAGTTCACTGTAAGACCTGCTCTCGAATCACTTTGATTTTTGTTAAAGCAACTTGCATTCGCTGCCTCATTTACGAGGGGCAAGTCCATAATTCTTGAGACCGAAGAGTGTAAAAACCCCCTATGGCATCATTTGTTGCGGCTGGAGATCCACTTCCATGACGGTCAATGTCGATCCATTCCTTTTAGTATCTCCTCCGCAAAACTTTTGATCTTTAATCCTAATCAACATTTTTGTCTGTTCAAACGCCCAAAATTTTGAAAACCCCCCTAAATACATACGTATTTTGGGAAAAATTTGTTTCAATATACACGGGCTGAGGGTATATCTCTGTCGGCAAAGCCGACTGATGCTTTTTTACTTGTTTTTATTAAAATTGGCTATTGCCATTCGCTTTCATAATTGTGTCGTCCAAGTGGAGACACACAAATATATATGTCCATTAGGGTTAAAACTTTTCTGCATAAGCTATTTATTATTGAAATTGAACATAGTCTTCAATATCGGAAAATTCTTCATATTTCCTATACATAAATTTCGTCAAATCGCGAAATTTTACGCGTTTATGTTACCATGAATAAATCATATGCATACAAATAAATTTTTGTTCAAAAAAACTAAAATCAAAATTTTTCTTTATAAAATTTTTCAAAAGGTATTTAGAAGTCTTAGTCGGTGCGGATCCTTTTTTCACCAAATCGAACTAAAACACGCGTTTTCATTGTCGGGACAATATTCCACACATGGTACTGGCGTAGTATTTTTTTTTTTTTTTGGTTATAGCCGTAATGTCCATATATACATAAGTGGCGAAAAGTCAAAAGTATGTCTCTTGGTCACTTATGACGATTGTCATTATACAAATAGTCCGTTTTTTCTGACCTTTGTTAAATATGTACATCAAAAATGGGAAACTGAATATTTATGATTTTTCTGTTGTAATTAACTGCCACTAATATTGCCTTATAAAGTCAGTCGGTGTTCCTAATTGCTTTCTTTCAACAATGTTACTCTGCCGATCTTCACGGTATGGGATAAAAAGCCAATCCTCTTTTTTACCATTTAGCATATCTCTATGCAATTGTCTGAAGCCATACAAAGTGTGTTTATTTTCGTTTTTCTATTAATTACAAACAAACACCAACGGCATCTGAAACCTAGCCATTATTGCCGCTTCTTTCATTTGAAAATTCATTTATTTAAATAAATAATTATCTACAGGTAAAACTGTTTAAATTCACTTCATAAACATCGGAGGCCAGACCATTCATGGGCTATTAAACATGTCGGTTTAATTGATCAGGCGAAATCGAAAACATCAATCCTTTCAAATCAAAGTATTCTTTTTATTGAAACAAAATTGAAGTAAAATTTTCCCAAACAAAACAACTGACATTTGGATCAACAGTTTAATATTCTGTGGAATTGTATTCAAATTGAAACCAATGACTTTTGAATATTTCATTCATCCGTCATATATTCATCGATTTTGTGTAGCATTCAATGTCTTCACTTCGATTATCCGGTCCCAATGTTGTATGTTTTTGCCTACGAGAGAATTCAATAATTTTCCCAAATAAAAAATAAGCATCGCCATGAAGAGAATATAAATTGGCAGACATACATATGTTTTTGTGTTCATTTTCCCATATCCAGTGGGTAACACACGGTAAACAAGTCAAGTAGCAAAGAAATACAACAAAACAATCAAATAAATATGTCTGACAACTTTATGTTTCCAAAGCAAAATATAACAAAATATTTATTTGTACTTTGGTGTTTATTAGGATGTGTAGTTGATTAAAATAGAAAAGAATTAAAGACTACATAATGAACATTGCGTTGTTTATTTATTTATTACAATATTTATTCTTGCACAACAAGACAAATGTTTTATAAATTTTAGTGCAGAATTGTCAAATACAATTGTTAATAATTTACTAAATATAGAGTTAAGGAAAATAACAATATTTAAATATAAAAATTACAATAAAAAGGGGTTAGTTTTATATAACAAACAGATTTAAAGATTATCTTGACTCTATACAAATTTTAAAGCATTTTTGAGACAGCATAGTGTGGAAAAGTAATTATTGTACACAGAAACAAATATTTAATGAATTTTTACATATTTCTGTTCATGATATAGTTTTGTCATACTGTACAGGTACCTCACATAAGATACATGTGCAGTTTCTTATATCCAGCCGAAAGCCAAATTTTTTTCAAAAATATGTAAGATTTTCATTAGACGCAAAATAACTTTCCTATTTTTCCCTTCATTCCCATTATTTTCTCTCATATTTCCTCTCTTGTTTGATAAATGCGCTCAACTTTGTCCTCTTTTCCTTTTGAGAGGTTTCATAGTCTCACAATCACATTGACACTGTATCAACAAACCACAACAAAGCCCTACAATCCGTTTGGTGTCGAAAAAGCAATGATATTGGCGCATCTACAATTTTTTAATTTCTTTAATATAAAGGCAAAAGTTGCCTCTGGTTTGGTTGGTGATCTGAAACTATAGTCTTCCCTGCCTTACCCCTTGGTAAACACCGCCAATTTTTTCCCACTAATAAATTAATGTTGTTTTAATAAAATATTAAAACAACTACTATGGGATTAAGCCTGACTATTTTGTAAAACAAAATAGAAGTCGTCATCCCAAATAAAAAACGCCAACCCTCCTAAATGCAATGAAATTGTAAACAACAATATTTTTACATTCATTATTTATTTCCTCTTTGGGTGCCACCGTGGTGCAATGGTATGCACACCCGCCTTGCACGCGTAAGGTCGTGGGTTCGATTCCCCGGCCATGCAACATCAAAACAGTTTTCAACGGTGGCAAAATACCCCTCAGTAATGTTAGCGACATTTCCTGAGTATTTCAGCTATGTAAAACTTCTCTACAAAAGTGGTGTCTGAGACACGCCGTTCGGACTCGGCGATAAACTGTAGGTCCCATATCATTGAGCTAATATGAATCGGGGTGCACTCTTTGATATGAGAGAAGTCTCCCTTGTCCCTTATGGGATGTTTGTGGAACAATTATATATATTTATTTCCTCAAACCAAATTTCCACAATTTTAAGACTTTTTATTGAGAAGTAACCTTAAAAAATCTGATAAATATCGAAAAACGGGCAAAATCTGGTTTTGAAACCTAGAAATACCAATGCAGAAGACTTTCAGTAATGTGTTCTAGGTGACAAAATCACGGCCAAACACGGCCAATTTAGAATAAGTCTATATGAAGTGAGTTTAAGAGAAATAAACTATTTATTTATGACTTTATGTGTTTTGGTTGCTACCCAAAATTTTTAAGCTATATTATATATTAAATAAATTCTTCTCGCAATTGCCAATCTATTCCATTTTACATATATTTATATTTGGTTTATTTTTCCGCAGCTTTAGATACATTGAGATATGCCTTACAATATATTTTTTTAATTTTTCTTCGAAATTCTCACATTGATGGTAATTTAAACCGCGATAATGGCGCTAGTTTGAAAAATATCCTTCATATTAATAAATCTTTTTTCAATGCCAACTAAATTATTATTAGTAGAAGTTGCAAATCGACTTTTTGCCTCAAAAACTGGGCAAATTACCTATAGTGCGACGGTACAATTTTTTTTTTTGGGGTCAAAGACCATTCTTCTTGGGAAATTGGCCCAAATTTAAAAAAAAGAGATAGAGACGTTATAAGTATTGAGTTTACTTATTTTCTTTGTGTACGGGGCTGAGGGTATATCTTCGTCGGCACAGTTGACTGATACTTTCTAACTTGTTTTAACAATATGTGGCGAAAAAGCCCCGATTGTTCATTATAAAATACGGAAAATAATACCTAACGTTTCCAGTTATGACGGCCTATACATGTATGTATGTTCTATATATCTTTTATGTTACATGTATATCAACTTATGTATGTATGACCGGGCTACTTTTGTTTTATTTTTTTCGAAAAATAAAAACATTAACAGAAACATATGAAGAATGGATCATCCGTTTTCGTGGCACCGCTTTCAAAAATTTCATTTCGAGGAAACCGTATTTAAAACTTAGATATTACAATGATTTTTATCCATTCTTCCGCTCATATCATACCAATTTTCGTCCGATCGGCTTTTGCAGCATATTCTATTCTACCTATACCTAAAAAAGAGCCAAACAAATATTTTTCAATTTTGTATAATTTGTAAGTGGCAGAAATAGCTTGAACTTTGGAGGGAGCGGTATCCAAAGGAGTGGACCTATGTCCATCTTCGAACTATATCTATGATTTGTAGAGATATTACGGTATGCAATGCTTGGGCCAATGTAGTGCCCGGTTCCAAAGTTGAGGTGCGCACCGGCCACATGGTGGCCGTAGGAATTTTTACAGCTTTCGGGCCATTTTCTCAGAGAGTATGGACCTGTCCGTGAACAACACTGTACCTCGTAATAGCTGCCGCGACGAAAATTTGTTGTAATAAAACGTTTTCCAATACCAACATTAATATCCACAGTATTTCATGCATGCTGGTGTGTGTGCTTCTATATATTGGAATGTCCTACACTTGACTAGACGCTGGGCACATAAATATTTACAAATTATTGCTGCTTGGGCATGTTTAATATTATTTACAATGTACCCAGATAATATCGCTTATCAATACGCTAACCGAACGCATTGAACTGACATTCAATCGATTTTTTAAATTACAATAAAAAAACACACACAAACATACAAAAGGGCAAAACAAACTTGAACAGCAGCAAAATCAAGATGTCTCAATTTCAAATATGATGCATTAGATAATATATTTGATACCCATATTTTCTAATGCATCCTGTTCCACTCACATAACGTAAACCAACATATTTAATATGTACACTCTTTTGGTAAATGAAATTGGCATTGTTTTAACAATTGACAAGTGATTTAAATATTTAACGATACTTAACTTTTAAATGTCAATGTTCTCCAAGTGACCCAATAATAAAAATAACACTTCATTTTTTTTAGTTGTAAGAAGCGATATTACATTCTTAAACGGGTTATTGAAATATTTTTATTGCATTCTTAAACGGTTTATGGAAATCAAGGTTTTCTTGAGCTATTTTAGAGAAACAACGTCTATGAGTAAATTGAAGAGTGCTGCAAAAATCTGAAATTATATTCCACCTTTGTAAAATATACATTCGTCATATTGTAATGGAAAAGAGAGATAAAGTTATCTTTGAAAACGCTAAAAAATAGTCAAATAATCATACCAGGTTTATGGAATCCGTTCCAATAACATTTTCCCGTAACGGATCCGCCACATAATTTTTATTTACCATTTTGCAGATCACATCAAATTAAACTAATCGCGATTTAATATCAAAATGCAATTTATTATCTCAAACAAATTGTAAATTGTTATTTTGCACACATTCGTGGCAACAAACCAATAATTTTCTATATGATCACAGCATTTACATGTATCATACATACATTTATACATATGACACACATGAATACTCCATCATCTATGAACATATGAACTTGTTAGCAGATTTAAATGGTATAAAAGTTGTTGTAATTATGACCGATGGCTATGAGAGCGTCATGCAAATCAAATAGAAAATTTAACAAAACGTAATAATTATTTCGAATGGAATGGACGGGTCCGAACTGGTTGGTGTTTCGATGCTATGGTTGCTGTGCCAAAGACCACATGGACGATGTCGCCAAAAAAACATAACTCAAAAAACATGTTTGTTGCTGTTGATGTCCATTTGATTTGATTTGAATTGACAACGAATGTGGTAACCACAAATGAAAGGCATTACGTGTACATTAGGTGTATAACTTTTGAGTTTTTGCGATTATCAATAATATCGCCATATGACCGTATGAGAATTAAAGTAATATGTTGAAAATGTTGCCGCTTCGAAAAAGTTGCAGTTTTTAATAATATACAAAAAACTTTAATATTTTTACTGTCAGGATAGCATTCTCCTGATATGTACATATATCCCTAATACATTTGTACGTATACATATATATTGGCAACTAAACTTTATTGATTATTGTGGTTATTACTACTTCATTTATTGCAAATTTCTGTTCCATAGCAACCAAAAATAATTGATCCAAAATTATACCATCGCCAATCAACATGACCTGCATGTTGCCGGGGAATGTTGCCCATCTAGCAGCGACAATAATAAAATGTCAAACAGTCCATGGCCGCCACATCATGGCAAGTGGTGGTTGCTGCCATGGTTTATAGGATTCATTACGCTTCATATGTGCCCATACATACATACGCACAAACGAATACATGTATATATGTATGTGAGTGCATACACTGATTGAAGTGGTGGCGTTTGCTGTGACTGGATTTTTGGTTGATTGGTTGGAAATACCACTTTTGGATTCAAACATCCATCCATTACTGCCGCAATTTAATTATAATCTCATTAAGCGTTTAACATGGCACTGCATTAATTTAGTTATTACAACGTTGAGACAATAATTATTTTGTAGGGATTTCAGTTGAAATGTTTTTTTTAAGAACAAAATATTTCGGACTATTATGCTTTTTATGGAGGTATGCATTAGACTGGTTTTCACTCAAAGGGAACAATCGTTGCCTGTTTTTTAAAGGCGGCACACCCCTATAATGTTTAGTTTTGTTAGATTTTAAGATTGCCAAAGTTTGAGCTCAGTCGGCAAGTTAATTTTGCAGGGGAAAAAGATTTTCAATTCATACAGGCTGAATGTGTATTTCTGTCGGCCAAACCGACTTATACTCTTTTATTTGTTGGCACATTTATGTTCACCGAAAAGACCACCAACAGAAAAACAATAACTGCGTTTCAAAAATAGTCGAAGCGTCATATTATATCGTCACCTGAAATGCCCAAAGACGTAACCCTCAACGTAACCCTTTAAGGGTTACGTCTTTGGCCATTTCAGGTGACGATATGCAATTGGGACATATCTCACTTCTCCTCTTTTATAATCTCTAAAAAATATGTTTGTAGCTAACCCACCAATGATGCATATTTCAACCCTATTGGCCTAATTGAGTTAGAATTATCAAACGGATTTCCAATTGAATGCTTTTGCTGCTGCTTATATCGATACTTGTAATTAAAATTCATTAAACATCATCATTACTAATGCAAACAAACTGAATCGAATACAATTGAGAGGCAAATGAAAACAGACTGATACAGATCGTTCGCAGCAAAATATACAATGGTTGGTGGCACAAAGAAGTAATTTCTATAATTGCAACAAAAGATAAGAGGCAACAGAAGAACTGGAAAAAAGAAACATGGAATAACAGAATTGCTCTTGAAAACTCCACATTTCCCTTCAAACTGAAAAAGTTAAGTGAACTTCATAATTAGGTTTTAATTTAAGTCCCTGACACAGAGTTAAAAAGCCAATAGTTATATTTACAAATTGCATTTGCCAAATACTTTTCATAATTTGAATATGAGGGGAACTAGACAAGTTTTTGGCCTAGACCCCATTTGACTTTTATGGAAAGTTTGACAGTTTTTAGCCTAAGCGTGCTCGGGACACTTTGACATACTATCATGTGTTGTTTAGAGTGACTTGAAAAAAAACTCTTTGCAAAAAAAATCACTTTCACAACTTTCGACGTGGATAATCACGGCAATAGTGCATCAATCAATATAAATCTTTGTATGTCGATAAACGGCAATTCTATAGCACTACGAAAAACCAGCTTACTGAATTCAATAGTGGCCAACACTCGCAAAAAAACGAAGGGTGGTCTAAAAAGAGCCGTTGTGCCAGAAAAAATTAAGCCGTGCATGAACGGATAATACAAAATCGCCATGTTATATACCGTAAGATAGAGTGATCCATGTACATTTATTCCACCAACTAACAGTTGATATTACATGAACACTTTGATTCAAAGAAAGGGCTTTTTCTCGTTGGATCCCATGTTGATCGGTGCAAAAAAAATACGAATAATGGAACTATACGTATGAGCCCGAAAACTAGCAACAATCGCCAGAAGATGCTGTAAAAGCATTCAAAAACCATGTTTTAGAGGTGTCTCAAACGGAGTGGAAAAGTGCTTCAAAAATTGGTTTGAGCGCATGAAAAAGTTAATAAATCAACCTGGAGACTACCTAAAACACAATAAAACTGTTTTTGATGGTAAATATTCGCGTTTTCATTGTTAGGCCAGAAACTTTTCTAGTTCCTCTCGTAAATAAGATAAGGCTTAGTGAAATTTGCGTTGCTGTCTTTTGTGGTGGTCTTGATGGCAAACGGACATTCCAACAGCCAATAATCAGGGGGTGTATTTTCCATTAGTGGAGGACATAGAAAAATTATCTAAATTAATAATTGTTTCAGTTTGTCTGCCAACAAAAAAAGTCACAAAAAGTGAAAATTTAACACAAAATGATTTTTGTTTGAGAATTTGGTTTAAATGGTAATGATTTTTCACAGATATTTCGCTAAACAAATAAAATAAAGATGTTCTAGAAAGTTGTTTGCTGAGATATTAGTTACATTTTTGTAGTTTATTGTTTTTGTTTATTGAATTCTGAACGGTTTGGTATCTATGGACCAGAACCATTTGTCTAAAGTTATTTGCTATGTTGACCTAAAGAACCGTTTCTACTGAGTTCATATGCTGTATAAAGTTATTTTTTGAGCTCTTAAAAGATCCCTCAAGAGAGATTGGTTTAAATATTTTAAGTGTTGGTTTTAACTTTTTATCTTCTGGTGTAAAGAGGCACATTTAAAGACAGCCATTTTTATCTCAAGTAACAATATTATACATATCAAATACTTACTCTTTCCCCTTTCAATAATACTCGCAATTAATTCACTGACCACAATGGCGTATGATTAATAACCGAATAATTAACAACTTCCCGGTGAATTCGAGCGTATGATTAATTTTTGTTATTCATAAAGCAAAGGGTCCAGCCAGTCCAAATGGCGAAAAAACGACCACCTTGACATATGGTGGGTGCAATTTTCTATATTAAATACTTCTCCACACCTCTTCATTCTCACAAACACTCAGCTATATGAGCCACGAAACCATTAACTTTATGCCCCACATCAGGTTAGTCAAAATGTTAATTATGTTGTTAACACAATGAAGAAGTTGACTAGAAAAAAAAACTTAAAAAGAGAGAGAAAGAGGACGTTCTATTGTATGTGCCATCTATGTCTTTATGTTTATTCTATGCCCTTTTGTCATTTCAACGAATTCACTCACCTCTTTGTAGCAACACGGATGATGAGGGTGCGGAGCATCTCACTCTATTGACTATTCAGGTGGATGGCACTTGTGTTCGAGGAAGGTGTTTCAAAGTATTTGTTTTTCTCATGTCCAAAAAATGTATGAACGTACGTCCACATTCAATTACCCCTTAACCGAACCAAAATGAAAATAAGAATTTTTGGTGAACTACTTTTTCATTTCAAAAATGTTTTAATGTTTTTGGGAAATTACAATTGGAACAAAATTGATTTCAGTGGAACAAAGGAATCTGTTATGACTTTATAGGGTAACCGCTCTTTTGCGCAGCATTTGGAAATTTTGTGTTGTGGAGGTCATTAAATATTAACATGATGGTAAAAAATCAACGAATTCACTTTAAATACTTCAAATATTTCTCGAAAATATTCATATCAATCAATTCACATAATAATTTTTTATTTTATTTATTTCTTTGTAACTTCTTTAAACAGAGAAAAAATATTTTAATGTTTGGTCATGTATTTCATTTAAAATTGACACCCATTGTGAAGGATTTACAAGGCTACAATGTACTAATGTACTTGTTTTTTGAGTGCAACCCCAGTGTGTATAATCAGTAGACAACTCTTTAAAAAAATACTATTTTTTATTATTCCCAGTGTCAGTAGTACTGCCCGAGGGATACTGCCAAAATACGCTATTAATTGTAACACACTGTTTGGTACGTGCAAGCGTTGACTCTGTCACAACATCGCCATTTCTGCATTTTGGTTGACAATCACCAAAAACCGAGCACTCTATTTGAATGGGTCTTCTACCCTCAACAAGACGAACCGTTTTAAATATAAACATGTCAAAGTTTACCCTTCATGCGACTGCATTTGTTATGAGCTCTGCTTATGCGTCATCAGTTTTTGTCAATAATGTATCCCGCCATATTGTCTATGTGAGTGTAAAGGAGTGCGAGTGTGAGAACATCTCTATATAATGTACGAGCACAGACTTTAACAAAAACAAGCAGAACATAATACTTCAGATACATATAACCCTGTGTAAATGTGACAAGAATATGAACAAAATTAATATGAACCAGTAAGGAAAAGATCAAAGTCGGGTGGAGCCGGCTATATGATATCCTACACCACAGTGAATATGTACACAACATGGACGCCTTACATAGTTTTGGACGCGTTTCATGTTTCCGGTACATACAACGGCTTATGAGCTACTGCTAAAACTACTACTAATTTTAATAAAAATAATAATAAAAATAATAAAAAATAATAATAAAAATTTACATACATAGCGTGTTTGGCGCATCAGAAACATTAAATCGGACGAAATATATATGTATATGGGAGTTATATTTAAATCCGAACCAATTTAAGATACATTTTGTTACCTTATCTTTAGTCCCAATTCCATCACATATTCCAATTATAACCAAAATTGGAGATACCTACATAGAGTGATCGGTGCATCAAACCCAGCAAAAATCCTCATTACAAACCTCCTTTCCCACCCATTATTTTAACAAGGGCATATCGCGCGAAATATCTGGTTATTTTGTAACCACTGAAATAGGTAGATGGTAACCACTGAAATAAGTAGATACTTAGTAGATTCTGACTACTTATTTCAGTGGTTACAAAATAACCTGACATTTCGCGCGACATGCCCTTGTTAAAATAATGGGTGGGAAAGGATGTTTGTAATGAGGATTTTTGCTGGGAATATATTAAATCGGTCGAAAATATATGGAAGCTATATCCAAATCAGACCCGATTTCAATATAATTGAACAAACTTATTTCAAGACAAAATTCCGTCACCCGTTTCAAATCTCATCAAAGTCGGGCAGAAATTGCGAGTTTGGTGCACACAATACAAACAATCGGGCGAAAAAATATATGGGAGCTGTATCCAAATCTGAACCTATTTTTTTCCAAAATAAACTTCCCCAATTTTAATTTGAATCGAACAATAAATCCGACAGACGGACGGACATGTATCGACTCAGAAAGTGATGCTATGTATATGCCTAAAATAAACTATGTGTCTATCTCGCTTTCTTTTGTATGTTACGTACAAATGCACAAAGACATAATACCCTTACCACAGTGTGATGTAGGGTATACAAATTTGTGACACAATGTCAGTAGGAAAAAGAAACTGTGACCTGAGGCACATGGAAGGTACATGGTTATCATCGATACAACATGTTAAACTGTTCAATTCTATGCCTTGTCTTTATTTGCAGACTCATAAACATTCATTCTTCAACTCCGAAACAAATTTATTAAAAACAAGTAAACAAAGGTTATAGTCGGACGGGGCCGACCATGTGATACCCTACACCACTGTCCCTGGGAATTAGGTTTCAGCAAATCAAAATTCCTTTATGGAACAAATAAGCTTATTGTAAGAAATCAAATCTTGCTGATTAATGGCCTTGAAAAATAGCTTAAATCCTCAAAATACCCAAAATCTGTCGGTACAGTTATATGGGAGCTATATCAAAATGTAGACCTATGTTCACAATTTTTGGTGGAGAAGATGTAACCAACGAGAACCTACTATGCCAAAATGCTGCTTATTTGGTCTGAAAATGTAGACAAAATCCCAACAATACCGAATATTGGGAGGTACCGTTATATGGGGACATTATCAAAACGTAGACCTATATCCACAATTTTTGGTGGAGAATGTTTGTGTCCACTGGGAACCCCAAATACAAAATTACACCTAATTTGGCTGGAAAATGTAGCTTTAAACCCCCAAAATACTGAAAATCGGGAGGTACCTTAAAAGGGGCCTATACCCAAACGTGGACCTATGCCCACAATTTTTGGTGGAAAGTTTTAGTGATCACTAGAAACCCTAAGTACCAAATAACAACTAATTTGGAAGGAAAGGGTGGCTTAACTCCTCAAAATACCGAATATCAGGAGGTACCGTTACATGGGGGCTATACCAAAATATTAGCCGATGTTGTTCATATTTAGTCCATTATTACCCACAGACAGAGACTGAGTTTGTGCAAAATTTCATAAAGATATCTCCATTCGTTTCCATGTTATTAATTTCGCGCCGCTAGATCAGTGATTTCGACCACTGTGCGTTGAAAGTTTGATGTTACCTCGCCGAGGAATCGAACAGACGATGTTTGTGGAACAATTATGTATATCAGCTATTCTGGCCTGAACCCGACTTCCATACAAAATTTCGTGACGATCGGTCCATAATTGCGGCCTGGAGCGTGTTTACAATTTATAATTGACAGACCGACGGACGGACACACATCTCAAAATCGCTTTATCTCGTCGAGATATGAAGATTGGTATACCATATTGGGGGTCTCCGACGAATATTTCCCTTTCCACATTGTGGTGTAGGGTATAACAACGTAATGTAAAGCAATATAAAGTGATCATTGTTATGCCATATGGTTATTCCGAAGCACTTGGAGTCATTTTATCACGGCTATACCGAACACAGAATCTATAATGGAACTCAGGGTCTGTGCGGTGGAAAAATCCTTTTGGAGATGAAAGCCCTTAGTGAGTATATTAAGAACCCAAAAGGAAATTTTCCCCATAGGTCAAGTTCCTGAGATATCGCGCGATGAATTTTTTGAATTTTCGCCTATGATGCTTGAGAAAATAGCTTTATATCTCTGTTTGCCGTTATTGTAGCTTCGTTTTGAGATTACATGTCTTCAGTCAAATCGAATGGCGAATCTTTTTGTAGAACATTTCGTTCTTCTAACTCAATGCCTTTCATGTCCTTTTCGTCCTTTCTTTCTTGAACCGTAGTAAAAGTACCACAAGATGAGATTTTACAGCATCCAAATATTCCACAAAAATGTTGCTCAGAGAATTTTAGGTACGGTTCTCATTGACAACTAATCGATATTGTCACGTTTTCATTGTCTTTTTTGACATTTACCCGGTTTTTGTTCAGAAAAAACCTATGTTTTGTTTTTCTGTATATTCGTTATTTGTTATGTATTGGTAGGTAGATATACACATTGGTTATCGCTTATCAGAAGTTTGACCTATGGCATAACTGTCCTTCCGGGTTCATAATATTAACTTCATCGACTTTCATCGGCAAAAAGAATATTTCACCCACCAAGCTTTTATCTTCATATTTACGCGCAGTGATATTTTTCCTTAAAAACGGTTCAAGAATACGGGTTTTTTGTTTTAGCACCGAACTCAGGTAAGATGTTGTCAAAAAATTTATTTTCCCTGGTTGGCAATTTTATTAGCTTTCTAATGGTATACATATAAGCTTAATCGGTTACTTAAAATCGTTACAAAATCCGGGTTTTATATCGCTATATCCGGTTCAAAATATTAGATAACCGGATCTATTTTCCAAGAAAATTTGTCTTTAACGTGTTCAGCATATCAGGAGTTATATATGGTAAATATTTCAGATACATCCCAGATGTCAATATAAGCGATAACCAATGTGTATGTCTACCTACCAATACATAACAAATAACGAATATACAGAAAAACAAAACATAGGTTTTTTCTGAACAAAAACCGGGTAAATGTCAAAAAAGACAATGAAAACGTGACAATATCGATTAGTTGTCAATGAGAACCGTACCTAAAATTCTCTGAGCAACATTTTTGTGGAATATTTGGATGCTATAAAATCTCATCTTGTGGTACTTTTACTACGGTTCAAGAAAGAAAGGACGAAAAGGACATGAAAGGCATTGAGTTAGAAGAACGAAATGTTCTACAAAAAGATTCGCCATTCGATTTGACTGAAGACATGTAATCTCAAAACGAAGCTACAATAACGGCAAACAGAGATATAAAGCTATTTTCTCAAGCATCATAGGCGAAAATTCAAAAAATTCATCGCCCGATATCTCAGAAACTTGACCTATGGGGAAAATTTCCTTTTGGGTTCTTAATATACTCACTAAGGGCTTTCATCTCCAAAAGGAATTTTCCACCGCACAGAAACCTTGTTGCACAGTGTTATCGATGATAGGTTCAATAAATTCCACGCGTAATCTCTATTTTCAAAAATTTTACTCTAACAATTAAACAAATAATAATCAACTATACCAGGTATACCCTTAGTCTGTGTCTTTTAAAAAAACAATAATAATAAAACAATAATTTTTCATAGGTAGACCCAATCAACACAGAATAAAATTATAAGATTTAAGCGATGTGCGATGTTGAAGTCCATCTTGGAAATCAATCTAATTTTGGGAGTCATTCTTTTTGATATCTATTGTTCCAAACCGCCATTTTAGTTCGAGCTTTTTGGACTTTTGGGTCATTATGGCAGAAAACATGAACTTGGCTACCAAAAACGTTATATATAATCCTAGAATAGCCCTTAAACTGCATTTAAGCAAAGTTCTGAAGTTTTGTGAGAGAAGTTCCCGAAGGTGTTATCCAACATAAACCTCCTTGAGACATGAAGAAATATTACTTAGCTTACTTACTTAGCTGGCCTTTTACAGAACATTTGTTCCATAAGCCGAACTAAGAAAAAATCTCCAATCCTCTCTGTTTGCTGCTGTATATTACGATGGGCAAAGCTCTGACCAATTTGGGTCAATTCTTTCAATTATCGTGACCATCAGCAATTATAATAATATAATTGTTCCACAAACATCCCAGATGGGACAAGGGAGACTTCATATTTATTATGGCTTGGCAGCATGGACTCGTCATGGCATGAAAGACATTATATCGCCGTAAACAAATTCGGTAAAAAATTTAAATCGATCTCCAAACAGATTTTAAACTGTACTTAAGCTAAAATTTTTGTGAAAATGATACACGAAGGTGTTGTCCGACCTTTGATAGGCCTTCGTGGAACTTTATTTACGTTTGGAAGAAATTATACGATGTGGAAAGTTTCGTTCAAATCGGATACTCCATTCGTAGGTAATAATGTTCGCCAGTCAGACCATTATCACAAGTTATAATAGGGGCCTGCAAAAAAATTCAAAACTATCCTTAAAGTGCACTTGTAAGAACATTTTTAAATTTATTGTATAAGGTACCAGATATAGTCCATATTGGAAAATGATCTAATCTGGAATCATTCATCCGTTCGAGTTATCGTGCACACCAACAACAAATTTTGAACTTTTGTGGGGATGTTGACAGATATGGTTCATCTTAAATTAAGCCTAAAGCGAAGGTTTTAGAAGGAGTGTACTTACATATGCTATGGCCAAATCCCAAACCGGAACCTCTTTTATAGGGGTGGGTTGCTGACTTAAAGTCCAACCTCGAGTTTTTATCACTCTTTTTATCTCAGTGTCCACTTGAGATGGAGGAGGAACCAAGTTAAGCCCTGAACATTGTCACGGTAAACCGTTACTTAGTATTTTCCACCCCTAACGCGTTTGGAAATCTATTCTTAGTTCGGCTTGTGGAGCCAAACGATCTTTTTAAAATAAAAAGTCATATAAATAAATAAGTGAGTAAAATCCAAGAGACGGGCGCCCACAGGTTAATCATTACCAAATCCTCTAAAACTGACTACCTCCAAACATACATTGAAATGTCTAAAATATTTAAAATGTCTAAAATGTTTTTAAAGACTGATATTATAATGAGACGCTCTATTAAGATTACATCTTAATATAGCCTCTAATTCATAAAGGTATTATTGTAGAACATCACAATAATGACAACAAAAAGCCAATGAAGGCCTTTTCTAGAGACCTGCAGACCTGCGTCATAATCAGCAGATTAAAAGCAACATCAAAAGTCACATGGGACTGCAATTCCGTTTCCAGCTACTAATTGTTTGTTGTCACAAGCACTTATCAATAAAACGGTCAATAACTATCTTGCATAACGGGTCATTGTCCCTTAATATACCGCGCAGAAAAAAAATATATACGTACAATGACCTGTGCAACTGACGTTAGACAGAAACCGCAGAAACAAACCACACATTGTTAAAACAGCTTCAGTGCAGCCGATATTTTCGGCATACGGAACTCAAAATCGAAGGGTTGATCTAGCTCATCTGAAAACTCGATGAGAGTAATCTCCGAAACCTTATGTTCCATTTTGCAAGGTTTTAATTTTATGACTCAAGTTTAGCTCATCTTAGATCATGCCGAATTATTTCCTTTTTCAGCACAAATTCTTGTCCTTCTCAATCAATGAAAGACATAAAAAGTAGCATTTGTCAAACATGAAACAATTTCTCCATTTTCTTTTATCTGTTCCGCTTCTGTGGCCATGAATAAAAAAAATGTTTGGCCACTCATTTTTAACTCAATGAAAAGGACGCCGTCGTCCATACTTCATGTTCAAATGACTTGTTAATATCCAAAAGCCTGCCATTTGCAGTGTGGATCAAATGAAGGTGTAGAATATGTTTTTTTTTTTCTTTTGTATATAAAACCAAAGACAAACGATGTCAATGGAAGTCCGCCTACATCGTAGGCTATACTCGAACACAGAATCATCGGCTAGATGATGACGAAAGTGAGTGAAAGCGATGCTGGTTTTGGTTTGACTTATGGTTTCATTTTTCCAGCAAAAAAATACATACATACATTGATATCAATGATGTATATCTCCCAAGGACCAATGTTGTTGGTTTTAGTATGTCAATGCCGATTTGTGGGGTAATAGAATTCCAATACAGAAAAAAATACAATAGGAAAACAATTTCAATTGCTTAGCCCATAAACATTAGCATCATCAGTTTAAGTAGTCGAACAACGACCCGGATGAACACAAACCATTGGAAAAGTACTGATAAAACGATTGTTGACTTTCTGTTCTCCTGATATTCCGAATGACTATGATTTCCAAGAATAAAGACAAAGACAATTTTCATTCATAGGGTTATGAGCATTCGCCGCATACTCTTGCACCCAAATAAGGCACAATTAGCTTTCGTTTGCGCTGTGACTTGGGTAAATATTCGAAGATAAATTGCCTGTGAAATTCTTAGACCCGTGCCACTAAAGAACCGAAACAAAATTTAACACCAAAAATAAGAGAACAAACGTTGACGACCACAACAACTACGCCAACAAAATCATCGTCAGCAACAGCAGTCATGCCAATAAAGAAAAATAACAACACTGGAAAACCACAAAAACAACATTTATTGAAATGATTTTATTATTACGACATTTCTGATCTAATTTCACCTGACATTTGTTGAGGTTTTACTTAACAGGCTTCTTGGTGGTCAGTTGAAGATAATTCAAGCACAGTAATTTGAAAAGTGTAGATTTTGCAAGCATGGTAACATGATAACCAACTTGGATTTACATTTCAAAACAATCTTCGAACACTTTTAAACTGCACTTAACCGAAAATTTTTAACTTTTCTGACCACAGCCAGCATTTTTAGGGCTTTTGGACCATTATGTCTGGAAGCATGAACTTGCTCAAGGAACACATTCTGTCGCTGTAAATAGGACCACAAGGAGTACCTTCGGTTAAAATTCAAAAAGCTCGTAGGGACTCAGGGGAAGGGAACTTCATATACGTTTGGAAGAAAGTTTAAAGTTTCGCCAAATAGGATACACAATCTTTAAGTAATCGTGCTTAATGTCGGCAGGCGTTTTTTATCTTTTGGAACAGTATTTCAAAATAGATGGACAAAATATTACGAGAATCAGATGTTGGACCAAATCAGTAGATCCCTCGAAAAGTTATCCTACGCTTAGCCAACAAGACAGACGGACGGACAGCGCTAAATTGACTTCAAGTTGTCAGAAACGGAATTTGTTCAAATATACTTAGGGCCCGCAACCATTATTTCGGTGAGGCACATTTTCATACCCTACACCAGACTGTGGTAAGGGGTATTATGTCGTTATGCATTTGTAAGCAACATACAGGAGAAAGGAAGATAGACACTTAGTTAATTTTAGTTGTATGCATAGAATCAGTTTCTGAATCGATTTAAACAACTCCGTCCGTCTGTCCATGTATTTTCGTAATCAAAGTAAGGTCTCATTTGTTGTCAGATTCAAATAAAAATCGGTCTTCAATTCCCACACGTATTTATCTTAGTTAATATGTCAATGAATGGACAATTGATGATTTTCTGATTCAATTTAAATTTACAATAACAAAGAGATATCTTGTGGTTACGGTAATCAATCAATTATCAGAAACTTTCGACAAAATTACAATGACATAATCGTAGATGGTGATCTAAATTCAAAATACGAGTATACAGTGCGGGGCAATTCTTACCTCTGTTGCGTTGACCATTATTGTTGTTGTTGATTTCGTTTACATATTTACATGTTTCTAATTCTTTTATGCATCAACAACGAATCAGGGAATATTTACATCAACAGTGGTCCAAAATTTGGCTTTCTAAATATTTTGTCCAAACTTAGTTTAAGTTCGAAGATAGGTTATATCGGTCCACTGCTTCCGGTACCTCCCCCACAAAACTTCGAACATGTTCGGAAAATTTGTCCACACGATAACTTTTAAAGGAAGTATCCGATTTGGTCCATACTTTGCACATCGTGAAATTTCTACCAGACTTAGATGAGGTTCCAATATAGACACAACCGGTCCACTCCTTCGGGTACATCCCACACAAAATTTCGGATAAGTTCAGATTAGGGCCCGCTGTCTAATCGCTTTGATTTTTGTTGCAACAACTTGTATTCATTGCCACCAATACGATGGTACAAGCATCATCAGGGGCAAGTCCATACTTCCTGAGAAAATGGCCGGAAAGGTGCAAAAAGCCCCTATGACACCGTGTGTAGTGGATGGAGCGCAAGATAACTCTCGAACGGATCTGCCGATTCGGTCCAAAATTTGACCTTCGTAATATTTTGTCCAAACATAGTTTAAGTTCGAAGATAAACCATATCGGTCCACTCCTCCAGGTACCTCCCCACAAAAGTTCAAAAATTTTCGGAAAAATTGTTCGTACAGTAACTCTTGAAGGGAGTGGCCGAATTGGTCGATACTATACACATCCTAATATATCTACCAGATATAGATCAGGCTCAACTATGGACTATATTTGTCCACTCCATCCGGTACCTCCCACACAAAATTTCGGATAAGTTCACTTTAAGACCTGCAATCGAATCACTTTGATTTTTGTTGAAGCAACTTGCATTTGCTCTCTCAATTACGATGGTGAAATTTTTTCAAGGGCAAGTCCATACTTCTTGAGCAAACAGCTCGAAAGTTGTAAAAACCCCCTATGGCAACATATGTAGTGGCTGGAGATCCACTTCCATAATGGCCAATGTCGATCCATTCCTTTAAGTATCTCCTCCGCAAAACTTTTGATCTTTAATCCTAATCAACATTTTTGTCGGTTCATACGCCCAAAATTTTTAAAACCCCTTAAATACATACATTTTGGAAAAAAAAATTGTTTCAATATACACAGGCTGAGGGTATATCTCTGTCGGCAACGCTGACTGATACTTTTTTACTTGTTTTCGAGTAATAAGCCACGACGTGAAGGTGGAGCTAAGTATCTTTATTACTGAAGAGAAACTGTGTAATTATTCAATCCGAACTACTTTGATCTTTAACTTACTGGTTGGTTGTATCAAAATATAAATATTCTCGTTATTCTAAAGGCAGAAATTATAACAATTATGAATGCAGTGATATTGAAAATGAATTAATCTTAGTTAGACTGTGTCGGAAATCAGTTTAGTATTTATATAGAGTGGGATGAATGAAAACGAGGATATATGTGATAAAGAATTTTTTTCTGCACAGAACCTGAAACAACAAAATTTATTCAAAAAGTACACAAACGGCAAAAACCGCAAAGACTCAAGTATAAATGCCTAAATCCACATATCAGCCAATTAGATGTCGGGAAACTGCTTCTGGTTTCTACTCACCCAAATGTGTCTAGTAGAAAATAGGAGAAGATTACCAGTCATTCGCATGAAGATAAGTTTTATTTTGGGCGTTATGATCCCCCATCGATGTACACAATGACCAAATTACATGCGAAACAACACACTTTGGTGGTTACAGAAAGAAAAAAGGAAGTCCTTTGGACAGATGCAAAATTAGCTACGCGTATTGAAGCTCCTTGCCCATTTAATCGACTTTAAATTAAAAATTTGTGTAAGTTGCAGGTTTTCGGCAGCGATTTAAGACTTTCATCCTTGCGCAGACTTAAAACTGTCTACGCGTGCAAAATTCTCCCAACCTTAGAACGGTTTTTACTAAAAATGGTTTCACCGCTTTCTTGTGTCAATCTTAACCCCAAAACTAAATTTTGACAATATGACCGCGATCAGGACGGTCAAAACACTCAAGAATCATCTTAAGCCTTATGTCCATTGGATGTCAGGTAGGAATTGAATATAACAACATTATCGGTTATATTTTAATTTTTATCACAGTACGATTTTTTGAACACATATTTTTTATTTTTTTTCGCAGAATACTTGACGTTGCCTTCAACAATGTACCCAACCCTTAATGTACCCACATTAGATATGTCTCCCAAAGCTCCACCTATTTAAAGATTTCTTTAATCGTCAAGATTTCATTAATAAATTGTCTCAAATGGCAAATTGTAATTGGATACCTTCAGCGACTTGTTTCCCATGTCTGGTATTTAGTTTTCATCGTCAAGTAAGCGAAACTAATAAATAAACAATTTATAAAAAAAACTACGAAAAAAATCTAAATAAATTTATTGTCAATCTCAAATCGATTGTAACAAAAGTGTCTTATAAAATCGTCATGAACTTCTTGAGCCCAAAAGACTGTTGTTGTTCCACACACTTACACTCACATCCACTTTTATGCTCTGTAGGTACGTTTCATAAACATTCTTTGTTTCAGTGTATTTTGTCCAGATGCTCTATTTAATTTTCCACTCGGCATGATGTGAACAATGACAACGACAGTTTTAACACTAGGACCACACACCCAACCTCTACAATCTCTCCAATCAATTTCAATAGAGGCGAATTATTTTGTTTACGTTTCCACTACATGTTAAGAACGTCATCAAAGCGTCAGAAGTGTGTAAAAACGTTCAGTGTTGAATATTCGCGCGTATTGAATTTCAAATACATCTGCTTTTCCTACGTTGAGGTGCCAGAAAAGAATGGGTGCCGCCACTACATACCTTGTTGATAATATTTATAGTTTTCAATTAAGCTTTAAAATATTAAACGACTGAGGAAGTATACAAATGAAACGGACATACAACGTTGACCAAAGGTTATCCTTATAATGATAGAGCTTTTCCTATTCAATAGTAGAAGACTGAGTGGTAAAACCGAGATAATTAAAAAATGTTGTTTTAAAAATAATTTTGTAAAAGTTTTTAACGGTTTCGTATCCGAAACTAAAAGCCACATCAGCAATTTGGAACAATTATGGTCCGATTAATGGTGTGTAGTGTTCGATTTCGCCATCGGACAAAATAAAACTGGCGTGGGTGATGGTGGGTGTTCCGGAGGGGAAATAGGGCAAAAAACTTATTTGGAGAAAAAGTCAACGTTTTTTCCAAAGCGAATATCTCAGCTTGTATAAGGGGTATACGAGAAGCAAATGAAAGCAGAAAATAGCACCTTTCGAACGATGTAACGTAGGTTGTCGTAGGTAGTCAAACAACGAAGATATCACAATAGTCGCTAATAAAACCCAACTTTTCATTTTTCGATTTTAATCACAGCTTTGGTTTAAGACTTTCCAAAATCAAAGCCTGGCTATGAAAGTAGAAAATCCTGCCTTTATAATGATGCAAAGTATGTAGGTGGCCAAATAATGGAGATATCGCAATAGTCGGTAATACATCCCATTTTTCCATTTTATTTTATTTTTTTTTTTTTTGTTTTTTTTTTTTTTTTTTTTTGAAATCACGATACATGTCGCAATTTTGATCGGATCGTCACAAATTTTTAGGAGTTTAGGAGTTCTAGGAGTCGGAATGGACAAAAAACTTATTTTAAGAAACATTCAACGAATATTTCCGCTTCTACTAGGGGTATACCAAAGACCTGGAGACGAAAGAAGAAATATCTACTTTACAACGATGTAAAGTAAATTTCCGTAGAAGGTCAAACAACGAAGATATTACAAAAGTCGCTAATCCAACACAAGTTTTCATTATTGCGATTTTAATTGTAATGACGAATATCTCATCTGTGGTTGGGGACCTTCTAAACGCAAAGCCTGGCTATGAAAGTAGTAGTACAGGTCGCAATTTTTACGTTTTATTCTCATGCGAATATATCAGCATCTAGTAGGAGTATTTCAACTGCAAACACTGTCAAGGGAAGAAGAAAATATCACCTTTACATTAATGAAAAATAAGTAGGTGAAGGTTGTCAAACAAGGAAGATATCACAAAACTCTGTAATGCACCCACATTTTCCATTTTTTAATCAGGCTGCAGGTCGCAATTTTGATCGGATCGTCAGGAAATTTTGTTGGCTAATGGGGACCCAGAGAAAGAAATGAGTTTGGTGGCAGTCAGATAATATTCACTAAAAGAAATGGTTACCAGTTAAAATCTAATGCGCAGGGGTAGTGGCGTAGGGTATCACATAGTCGGCCCCGCCCCGACTATAGCCTTTGCTCACTTGTTCTTTATGAAAATATTCAAAAGGCTTTTAGAAATTTTAGTCGGTGCGGAAACTTTTTTCACCGAATCGAACTAGAACACGCGTTTCCGTTATCAGGACAATACTCCGCACATGGCACTGGTATTTTTATGGTTATAGCCCTAATGCACATACATTTAGTCTTATATTTATGAATGTTACATCAGGGAAATTCGAATAGTTATACTTGCGAGGTAATCTTGCGCTACAAATGTAAATAGAATGAAGCAAATGTGGGTTAAATACATATGTATGTATGTCTTTAAATGAGATAACGAGGTAATTAAGTACAGAGATCCTTAATGGAGTGGCAGTATGTACACTTACGTACTTACTTAAATTATTTTTATTCTAAACAGAGCGTTTTGTTCCATAAGCCAAACTAAGAATAGATTTCTAAAGGCAAAGATCTTTTACCTTACTTCTCCAACTTTGGATGCCATCTTTATCTTTGTTTTCCATAGGAGTTTTGGCCTTCCCGTGGGACGTATACCGTCGTGTGGCTCTCGCTCTTTTGTATTTCTGTCGGGGCATCATTAACCGTCCTGTTGACATCACCCAATACATGACATGACTCAATACGTTTTACTATATCGATGCCGATCGGCTGGTACAACTCGTTGTCCATACGACGCCGACATTTACCGTCAACGCATTTTGGCCATAAATCCTTCGAAGAATTTTTCTTTCAAACACCCCATGTTCTGCATCAACTACTTTCGCAAAATTGTTTGGTCGCCCTAATGTATATATTTACAATTGTTTACAACGAAACTGTGCCTCATCGAAATCTCCCCATACAACGGAAGCAAAGATCGCTCGATTGGCACGAGACAACGTCAATCCATCACCATGAAATTTTATATATTCCAATTTCATAGGAGTTCCAATTTTTTTTGTCGCCTAATGTATATATTTACATTTATATATGATGAAAGTGTGATTCAGACCCCAAGTATATTTGGACGAAATCTGTGTCAGACAATTTGGCTTTCCGAATCGAACGATAACTCTCGAACGGATCAACCCATTTTGTTCGAATATGATAGATCAGGTTCTAATATTTTCCAGGGACACAACTATGCTTCCTGAGAAAATGACACAAAAGCTGTAAAAATCCCAGGTCTAATTCCGCATTGGTATGATCTGATTATTCCATTAACCATAGGTTTTAGCTGATAACACAACACGCTTGACAGCACATGGTATAGGTTTCAATCGCTTTGGTATGTACTTCTCCAGAAGAATTGACCAAATCAACTGATGAAGTCAGTATGTCGCCAACGGAGTTCAACAGTTCGGCAGGCCGACCATCAGCCCCTGCTGCCTTATCGCTCTTCAGCCGATTAATTGCGACACTTTGGCAAGGAGGTAAATGTCGTTGTTTTAGGATTGATTTTGGGTTCTCTTTATCGCAGCCCATATTCGTTAGCAAAAGCTTGAACAAATTTAATTCCAGATCCCCAGTACGCTATCTGTATTACTTACCAGGCTCCCTTCATCACCTTAGCAGGAGAAAGTGCCCTTCGATAAAATGTACGGGCTATTTCTACTTTCTTCTGAAAATATATCGGCTATCATTAAACATTCTGAATATTTTAAAATTTGCCTAGTCCTATCTCAGCTTCTTTGATTTTCAAATACTGTACAAACTACATATTAATTAGACAAACATGCTTCCAAGTAGTCAGTCGACCATCCAGTCAGCCTTCCTTTCTTCAATATGCACTATAAATATCGAAAATTATTTCCAAATGAAAATAATTTACATAGACTCATGTCCCATTTTTTTCATGAGATGGCCAAGTAAAATTTGTGTTATTGTTGGTGTGGACAATTAGTAGCTCTATTAATGGCATTAGATCAGTAAACAACGCCGACACTTATTCAGTGGTCGCCTCTACAGGTGGTGAAAATTTGCATTTTCGGCAATGTTGTCAATTTGTGGATGTGTCTGTCCCCATCAACATCAACATAATTTTTGACATCACTATCGGGTAGCATCAACTTTATAATGAGTCATAGTTCGTGTGGCCATAAAATCTGAAAAAAAGAGTTGCAAAAATGTATTAATTAACTGTTGTTTTCATAAACAGGAAATAAAAATAAATCATTGAAATTTTTTAAGTCGCATAAAAAATTAATTATTAATTAACAATATTTTGAAAATGGGTACTAATTTTAAAGCAACTTTGAGGTACTGTTAATAGATAAATATATAAATAGTAATGGTGAACATATTCTTAGATAGGGACGCGAGAAATGTCCTTATATCTCCCCTACAAATATTACACCTGCCAATCGTAATTCCGAAAAACTCCACAACAATTACTAAAAGTTTTCAAAAGAAAATCTATGATTTTTTATCAAATGCGATAAAGTAAAATATGATTTTTGGAATTCCAAATGAATGTGAAAAACAAGAATTATTCAAACCATCCTCCACTTATGACACGCACACACTCCTCAGTTTATATGTGGGCAGCAATTAATTTAAACTCAATAAGATTTGGTTACCATTCTCCATTAATTGGAAAATGGAATGAGAAAAGTAGAAAACCGGCATTCATAACAAATTAACATAAATCACAAACATTATATCACTAACGAATGGACGGACGACCGACCACAACTTTCGACTGATTTATGACCACAAATTAATTATGTTATGGTCGCTGGTGCTCCTTGCTTGTATGTCATCGAAAAACAATAAATCTTTTCAATAATTTAATTGTGCTTTCAAGAGCATTTCTAAATTTGCTGCTTTGTTTCTTTTATTTTTCCATTACAGAAAATCACGAAACCCGTGAAAGTTGGAGCAAGGAGGGCACCATTCTCTGGACAACAAAAGTCTAATTCAGAAATTGACAAACAGCATTAGAATGAAATGGATTTGCAACAAAGACTTGGTCTACGACCAACCTCAACAAATGTCAGTCACAGTGTCATAGGGGCTACTACCACGACGGCATCAGAAAAAAACAACAACAATGCCAACAACATCACAAAACGAACACAGTGTCAACACCGAGGGTATTGGTAGAATGTACGATTCCTTTTGTTGGCGTGGTTTAGCCCAGGTAACAAAGAGAAAAATACCAATGAAAAAATCCTGCCCCATATTTGGTGTGACGAAACTCAAAATCAAACATTACCCTATGGGATAATACAATGTTGGAGGATATAGGGTCAACATCCAAACTGTTTCACACATTCCGTTGTATACTCGACATATCATCAACTACATCGTCAACTACACCAACAACTCATTACAATACGCGACCGGTGTCATCCACCGAGCATCAAAAATCAACAGATCCCCAAACTGAAATGCCACTGGAATCAAAAAAGTTGCCCCCCTTCTTCTCAGACACGGCCCCAAGTCAGCAACATCGCCGTCATCATCATCGCCTTCAGAGCACATCGACGATTTGCAACAACCACTTCAGGAATTCCAAATGTCCTTAAGTATCCACAACCACAGGGACATCATCTTCTTCATCTAATGGACTTGAATGAAACTATAACAACAAGTATTACAACAACACCAGCAAGTGTTAATCAAAGCTACAGTGACTCTGTGATGCTCAGCGATTCCTCCCGCCCTTGCCAACAGCTTACAATGTTCTGTGACAATTCCCCGTATTTTCAATATCATATCACCCTTCTGCTGCCACAACGCTAAGCAATAGTGTCAATGTAAATGGCAGCGTATCAGCCTGGTGCGAAAGTTCCTCCCAAGCACACACAACACCACTTCTTGGATCCAAGGAACGACAAACATCTCACCGTGGAATGATGATTTATGGCCATGGAGTTTGCCATTACATAGTTCAACAATTGCTGAAAATTCGATGCTGAATACACATCCTGATGCCACCAATTATTCAGATTGGCATGGTGATCTCATAAGAACAACACCACCGATAAAAGGTTTCGATTGAAAATCTTTTTGTCCTCTTTTTTACATTTGCCGGAGGTTTGGGTAATATTTTGGTGTCGTTTACAGAATGTTACCAAGTATTTCCTGTTTTCACTGATCGTAGCGAATGTCACTGGGTGCAACACCGGCATTTTTTGGGTAAGTTGTTGTATGTTTTCACTTTAGTTTTTTAGATTACAAAAAAATATTGTATTTTTTTTTTTAATTTTGTCACAAGGTGGATATGGCAGGCCATTTGTTACAGTAGCCGAACGAAGATTTGTAAGCGTTCGATAGTCTGTCGAACATTTCTTACATTTTGACAAGCGATAGAGGATTTATAAATAAACAACTGCTGTTTAGTCTGGGCTTCCAGTCAATAATATTCTTTCCGTTCAGAGGGTGATTTTGTTTATGGGGACACCCTAGTTCCGAAGTCATTGATATTTTTTACGATTCTACAGAATATCCTGGGAATAGACCGACTTTGACCGACTCTTTCTTAATTTTCCCAAAGTTTCAAAATGTGTCCAGTGGGGATAATGGTTATGACTTCTTGAAATTTTTTTCTCAAAAATGATTTCCTGTAGTGAGAATGAATGAACTTTTGCCTATTAATGCCTAAAATAACATACATTCGATTTTATTATAAAAAAAGGTTCCGCACAAACCACTTTGAAACATATTTGTTTTAAACAATTCTATAAAATGAAAAAAAAATGCTCAAAAAATTATTTCCAGTTGCACGAATGAATGACCTTTTGCCTATTAATAACTAAAATAACTTTTATTCCATTTAAACTTTAAAAAAGGTCCTTCACAAATCACTTTTATTTTTTATGATATATGAAATAAAGTTATTTATAATATAAAATGATATATATGTTATAATACGATGATAAAATTATTGAAAAAACGGTTATGTCATTTTGGTTATGTCGTGTGCCCCTATATCTTAATTTTGGTTAAATATTTCTTACAGTGACTTCAAAAAATCAAAAGTTATGAAAAATAAAAACTTTAAAAGTTTTTGTGAGAAAACTTTTTTATCGTATCACTTTATAATTAAGATTTTATGCAATCTAATGTAAAAACTCATCAAAATATCATACAGGGATACAAGGTTGTAAAAACGGGAGATAAATATGTGTAAAGCTCGGTTGAGAGTATAACAAGTAAAAGCGTATCAGTCAGGTTTGCCGTCAGAGATATGTATATGGGTATGTCCTGAGACACACTTCACCCCTCATGTGAAGTGAGTGAGTTTACGCTTATTTTTATACCCTCAGCATTTATGCTAACGAGGGTATATATACACTTTCATAAGGGCAAAATGTGCTTCATCGAAATAATGGTTTTATACCCCAAGTATGTTTGTACGAAATATGTTTTAGACAATTTAGAGTCGATTGAGCAATATCCGTCCGTCTGTCTGGCTGGCTGGGGCGATAACTCTCGAACGGATGAAACGATTCGGTTAAAATTTTGTGCAAACTTAGTTTAAGTTCGAAGATAAGTCATATCGGTCCTATCCTTCAGGTACATCCCCCACAAAAGTTCAAAAATGTTCGAAAAAATTGTGCACACGATAACTCTTGACGGGAGTGACCGATGTGGTCCATCTTAACACATCGTGAAATTTCTACCAAACTTATATGAGTTTCCAATATGGACTCAATCGGTCCACGCCTTCGAGTACCTCCCACACAACATTTCGGATAAGTTCACTTAAAGTTCGAATTGAAGCAACTTGCATTCGCAGCCGCAATTGCGATGGTAAAAGTTTTTCAGGGGCAAGTCCATACTTCTTGTGCAAACAGCCCGAAGGGTGTAAAAACCCCCTATTGTACCATATGTAGTAGCTGTAGATCCATTATTTTTAGTATGTCCGACGCAAAACTTTTGATCTTTAATCCCAAACGCCCAAAATTTTTAAAACCACCTAAATACATGCGTTTTTGGGAAAAATTGTTTCAATATACACAGGCTGAGGGTATATCTCTGTCGGCAAAGCCGACTGATACTTTTTTACTTGTTCGAGTACTTTTTGGACGGACTAGAAATAACTCTTCTTTTTAAATACCCTAATGAATCTTAGCCCTAAGAAATTCGCAAAAAAAATATGTGTACATGGGGTGAACAAAATGCTTGAGACGTGAAGTGAGAGGTGAAGTGTGTCTCAGAACATACCCGATACCTTTAGCGTATGATTATGCAAAAAATAATAACAAGAAAGGCGAATCCAAAATGAGCTAAAAAAGGATCCCTAATTTTAAAAATAAATGGAATATTCGTACGCAACAAAAACAGTTTTGGAAGATTTCCTCGTAAATTTGTTGATGTTTGTGGGGTAGGTGTTATAAAGGTAGGTGTTCTCCACTGATACTATACACAGAACAAAATTATAGTATTATAGCAAAGAATACTAAAGACTTTAGTTCAAGAGATGTATGAAGGAGTGGCCCAAAATATAGTGTCATTTCGGGGCCCATAACTCAGGAAGTATTGTATTTGAACAGATAATAAATATTATGTTTTAGTCATGATTACAATGACTACACGATATTAGAATGAGTATACGGCATAGTCTATGTTGGAAATGGATTTTGTTCATCGCCGAAGAATTTTTTAGCTTTTGGGTCATTATGTCTCGAAGAATGGGCTTGCATTGTGTTCGTAGGCATGTATCGTTGTAATCAGAATCACATGGACTACCTTCGACGAAAATTTCAAAACAATCCTCGTATAGGGATTTATCCGCACTTATCTTAGAGCTTTTAGTCCATTATCTCAGGAAGTATGAGGTTGCCCCGAGAAAAATTGTATAAGAGACGCCAACCTGCTGCAAAAAAATCAGAACAATTAGCGAAATGTACTTAAACTACACATGTTCAACAATTTTTAATTTATTTATTTTTATACCTTCCACCATGGCATCTTCTGAATAGTTCGTTTTCTTTCTGAAGATACCAATTTCCACACTTTTAGGAGGAAAAGTTCCTTGACCACTAACCTAACTTAACATAATTTTGGCTAATCCGCTCAGCTAAAACCCTGAAAATACCTTAAATCGGGAGATTTATATGGGGTCTATAGCAAAACGTGGACCAATATAACCCATCATCTAACTACACGTGCCTTCAAACAAAAAAAGATTTTTTCCTAAATTTCTGCGTCCTATCTCAATGTTTGTGGACGCTAGAGTAATTACCACAGACGGGCGGACGGACATGCATAGATCGACTCGATCAAGAATATATATATACTCTATAGGAAAGAAATTGACGCCCAAGTCCAACATAATTATTAAGGACTCTTCTCATTAAGTAAACAATTGCATATATATAACTATTGTTTTCGCGTATATTGAATGGAAGACCATCTTCTAAATTGTTTCTGCAGCAATGTATGTGTTTTTATGGTGCTGGAACGCATTATTAATTATGAAGGACTTGAGCGTCAATTTCTTTCACCCTAATTGCGCACCACAATTTACAAAGGAGTTCTAATACAGGCATTTAGTGAGTGAGAAGTAGTGAGTAGCATTTCGGATATGGCAATTTCATCTCGATTTTACAAACTTTTGTAAACTTCGAGTCATCAAAACTTAAATTTTTGAAAAGAAATGCGGATATCCTTGAGGAGGCCGTCATATTCTACAGTGGTAAATATTCTCTAAAGGAGACAGTACGCTTCCAAAAATAAACTTGTTCAAATAAAAAAGTAAGCTTTGTTAGGCATTACAACTGATTATTTAAAGAATCATTATCAAAGCAGGAGGGATATACTTTTACTGAATATTACTGAAAGTACTTCGCTTTCAATATAGGCGTATATGCATCGATATTCCAATACAATCTTTCTGTATTTCCAAGTTTTAAAGGGGGTTTTATTCAAATGAGCCAAATTGTTTACTTAAATTTTTTACTTCATTTTGTTTTCCTTGTATAATTCTTATACAAATTGCATTTGTATGCAAAAGAATGACTAAGTTTACTGCAAACACATGAAGTAATATATAATAAAACTTAAAAACTTCATATCTTGAATAATTAGGAAAAAATAGAGGTTGAAAACAATTTTGCAGGGAGGTTCTGTTCAAGTGAGCGGCAGTGTATCTTTGTCAAAATTATAATGCCCGTAATTTCTACGCGTAGTTACACACGAAGAAAAAACTTTAAAAAACAAAAGAACATTTTTCTTGATATTGGCACAAACAAATTTGGTTTTGTTGGCATGAGTTAAATTGGTAACTTTCTATACCCTACAGCAGCATTTCGAACACAGCATGTTATAGACATCTTTTGTTTGGGAATTTAATAAAAATAAGACTAATTTTCAATGTATCACATATTCTTTCGTGAAAAATATTTATTACATTTAAATAATCTTTTATTGGAAAAAAACCCTTGTGTAGTGGCAAGTAATCTGTTCTGCCGCCTATAGTGTTTCGTACAAACTTCCAAGTTTGGTTAATTCAAATGCACAAAGGCATAATGTGAAATAATTTAAATCGAATTGGAGCATTTGGTAAGCCAAAACAAGGACGAAACTAAAAGCAAAAAAAAAGGTCGCCAAGTATAAAGGTCGTGCAGAAGCCAAAACCAGTAAACAGGATTTTAAAAACGGTAACAAATAAATGTTAAAGAACAAACAAGTGCACGTATATATGTGTGTGGACACCCGAACATGTTCCCTTATTTGTTCAATAACTACAAATAGAATATTCGACACAAATTAATGGATTTGTTATTGATTTAAAGAAGAAAAAATATTGTTTTTACAACAGAAAACAATGTCATTCTCCATAACAATCAACCGAATTCCAAAAGAGTGTTAAAAAATAATCCAATGTTTTCCTTTCCTTATGATTTTTTTTAAGAAAGAACAGGCATTCAAGCACTCCATTAAGACTTTTTTTTATAAAATAAAAACAACAACAAAAGAACTAAGGCCTAACTGAGGGGGTTCTCTGTCAATGACCATTGAAATAAAGGTTTCGTTAATGGTTTTAAGTTGCCAGTCGCCTAAAAGGATAACCCACTTACTCATACGATACTAAACGAAAGGGAAACATTCCAATATTGTCGCCATATAGATAATCTTTTCAAACATTCTGTTCAATTTTGTAATTTTTTATCAGTTGAAGTTCATTGAAAGGGCGGTAGAGGATGCGATTTTATAAATTCTTATGTCAAGAAATAAATGATCCCGCACACACAAAGCTACCCTCGTCCACTAACGAACGCTCTTCAAATGTACCAAACATGGCAAACGGATATAAATGACTTGTCCTTAATTTCACAATTGACCTTAACACCTAGGTATGTATGTATGTACATCCATGTGTATGTATATGTCACATCTCTTAATAATCAGTAATAAAGCCAACAATAACAACACTCAAAGGAAAAATCAAAATATTTATGTTCCTTCTTATGGCTCATCCTGCTTGAGGGCACAACGATTTTCTAAATGAAAAGAGGATGTTGGCAAATTAATTTGTCGGAAGACAGCACGGATTTGAAATATGGTGCCGAGCAGAAGAATAATGAAAGTATTTTTCCATGTTATGTCAGTCAATAATCCACTCACACGTACGCACACAACAATACAATCCTTGTTTCTCCCATGAAAATGCTAATGGTTCCATTTGAATGATAGAAAATTTCATTGTCCGTTGTACACCTGTCATTAATTAACACGCCCAAGTTTATTTCTCAGTTGAGGTGTCTGAAAGAATGAAAATTATGTAAATTTGCGTCAAAAATAACAAATGACCGTTGCTTAAAAAGTGAAGAAAAAGCATTTAAATAAATTGTCCTAGGTGGGAAAGAATTAATTTCCATAAGAATTTCTTTGTAAGTTTACAGAACTCCAACCACATTATTCTAATTATGGTTAAGAAAAGACATCCCGTGCCAAAGATGTTACAGAGATTTGTGAAAAATGAATGAAACTTAGAAACTTGTGTTAACAAATTTCGACAACAAAAAAACACGTTTACGTCCAATTAAAATTTGTAAGTTATGTATCTGCGGGATTTATTTATATTTATTACAGATATAATTGCGGCGTTAAGAACCTTTGAAGTACACATGATCCAAAATATGTCCAAATTCATAAATACCAAATTCATTATTTTTGTTATAACTTCCACCATAGAATGGAGGGTATATTAAGTTTGTATTTTCCGTTTGTAACGCATTGAAATAATTATTTGCGACCCTATAAAGTATATATATTCTTGATCAGGATAAAATTCTGGGTCAATCTGGAAACGTCCGTCCGTCTAACGTCCGCAAAAATCGGGCTAGGACGCTAGATTTTCGTACCCGAATATCTTTTTTCCATAGGCAGGTAAATTTCGAAGATGGGCTATACAAGTCCATGTCTTGGTATAGCCCCAATATAACGGTACCTCCCGATTTTCGGTATTATAAGGGTTTTTTAACCGAACTAGCTGTAACTTGATATTTAGGGTTCAAATGAGTCACAAGACTACTCCACAAAAAACTGTTTACATAGGTCAATTTTTGGTAAAGCTCCCATATAACGGCACCTCCCGATTTTCGGTATTTTGAGCGTTTTAGCTACAATTTTTAACCGAACTATCTGCAATTCGACATTTAAGGTTTTTAGGTGTCACAACTCTATTCCACCAAAAACTGTCCACATAGGTCCACGTTTAGGTAAAGTCCTCATATAATGGTACCTCCTAATTTTCGGTATATTAAGAGTTTTAGCTACAATTATTATCCGAAAGAGTTGTAGTTTTACATTTAAAGTTCTTAGCGAAAGTTCTCCATGAAAAATCTTCATCATAGGTCCATGGTTTGGTATTACCCCCATAAAACGGTACCTAACGATTTTTGGTATTTTGTGGATTTTAGTTACAATTTTTAAACAAACTAGCTGTAATCTGACATTTGAGGTTCCCAACGGTTACGAAACTTCTCTACCAAAAAACGTCCACGTAGTGGTCACGAAACTTCTCTGCCAAAAATCGTCAACATAGGTTCATGTTTTGGTATAGCCCTCCATATAACGGTATTTCCCGATTTTTAGTATTTTGACGATTTTGGAGATTCACAGTAGTCACAACACGTTCTCATTGGACATTTTCAATAGAGCTCCAATTTTTGGTATAGGCCTCATTTAACATTTTGGCATTATTTCATGACGGAATTTGCTGTAATTTGACATTTGAAGGATATATTGAGCACAACTCTTCTCCAACAAAAGTCGTCAATATATGTCTTCGTTTTGGTATAGCCCCCATAAAACAGAACCTCCCAATTTTTTGAAGGCTATAGATACATTGTTTGACGGAACTACCCGTAATTTGACATTTTATGTTCCATGAAGACATACAACTTTTTCAACAAAAATTATCTACATAGGTCCACACTTTAATATAGTCCACATATAAAATACCTCCCGATTGAACACAATTTTTGTTTGTTTTTATACCCTCAGCCTTTAGGCTAAGGAGGGTATATACACTTTGATACGATGAAAATGTGCCTCATCGAAATAATGGTTTTAGACCCCAAGTATGTTTGGACGAAATGTGTTTCAGACAATTTGGAGTCGATCTAGCCATGTCCGTCCGTCTGTCTGTCTGTCCTGCTGGCTGGAGCGCACAATAACTCTCGAACGGATGAACCGATTTGGTCCAATATTTGGCTTTCGTAATATTTTGCCCAAACTTAGTTTAAGTTCGAAGATGAGCTACATCGGTCCACTCCTTCTGGTACCTCCCCCACAAAAGTTCGAAAATGTTCGGAAAGTTTGTGCGCACGATAACTCTTGGAGGGAGTGACCGATTTGGTCCATACTTTGTATAGCGTAAACTTTCTACCGGAGTAGTATGAGGTTCCAATATGGTCTCAATAGGTCCACTCCCTCGGGTACCTCCCACACAAAATTTCGGAAAAGTTCAGTTTAGGGCCATCTCTCGAATCGCTTTGATTTTTGTTTCAGCAACTTGTATTCACTGCCCTCCATACGACGGTACAAGTTTCATCAAGGGCAAGTCCATACTTCCTGAGAAAATAGCATGAAAGTTGCAAAAAACCCCTATGACACCGTGTGAGTTGGTTGGAGCGCAAGATAACTCTCGAACGGATCTGCCGATTCGGTCCAAAATATGGCCTTAGTAATATTTTGTCCAAACATAGTTTAAGTTTGAAGATAAGCCATATCGGTCCACTCCTTCAGGTACCTCCCCCACAAAATTGCAAAAATATTCGGAAAAATTGTTCGTACGGTAACTCTTGAAGGGAGTGGCCGAATTGGTCTATACTTTACACATCCAAATATATATACCAGATATAGATCAGGTTTAAATATGGACTGTATTTGTCCACTCCATCCGGTAACTCCCACACAAAATTTCGGATAAGTTCACTTTAAGACCTAACATCGAATCACTTTGATTTTTGTTGAAGCAACTTGCATTCGCTGCCTCATTTACGATGGTAAAAGTTTTTTAGGGGCAAGTCCATACTTATTGAGCAAAAAGCCCGAAGAGTGTAAAAGCCCCCTATGGCACCATATGTTGTGGCTCGAGATCTACTTCCATAACGGTCAATGTCGATCCATTCCTTTTAGTATCTCCTCCGCAAAACTTTTGATCTTTAATCCTAATCTTTAATCCTAGTCGGTTCAAACGGCCAACATTTTTAAAACCCCCTAAATTCATACGTATTTTGGGAAAAAAGTTGTTTTAATATACACAGGCTGAGGGTATATCTCTGTCGGCAAAGCCGACTGATACTTTTTTACTTGTTTTAATTAGATTAGATAATTTAGACATTTGGATTATCCGTAGTCGAACAACTGTGGACAGTCAAGGAAGCTACTTGTTCCATTTTGTTTAAGAATATTTTATGGTGGAGGGTATAAAAATTTCGTCCGGCCGAACTTAACGACTTGTTACTTGTTTAATAATATTTTGGTGCTTCAGAAATACCATATCTCAGTAACAAGTAAATTCACTCTGGTATGTATACACTAGGGCGGTCGAAAAAAAAAAATAATTCAGGTTAATTCGTGAATAGAGTAGCTGATTTGAGTGAAACTTTGCATATCGTAAAATTTCTTCCAAATGGGCGTTAACCTCCCAGAGGGTCTATATCGGGCAATATCTTCGGATACCTCACTCACCAAAATTCAAAATTACACTTAAGTACAGTATAAAAACTATTTACAGATCGTTTTGAAATTTTTACCGAAGGTACTCCTGGTGAATCTGTGATAGTATGATTTTGTGGGCAACTCCATGTTGGTGCATTCCTTCGGGTATCTACTTCACAAAAGTTCAACACTTTAGCGCTTTAATTCAAATAAAATTCAATAGCAGAAGTTAATTTATTCCGAACGTCCACAAAGGATACGATAAATACTTATAAAGTATCGATATTTTTATCGCCAAGTGCATATGTTCAAACAAAGAACACAGTAGCCACAGCTCGATCTGTCCGCAGGTCTCTAAATACGCACATGCCAAGGGTAAATCTCTGTCGGCAAAGCCGACTGACACTTTCTTACTTGTTTATTATTTTTTTCCAAACCATTACAAAACTTTTTTGGTATATTATTTTCATCTGAAACCCTATATTGGGTATATCACCAATATTTTTGAAAATTTAACATAGCTGAAGCCAAGAACACGCGACTCGTGATTGTATATTGTACAAATTAAATACTTTTGGATAAAATGAAATGTTTTTGGACGTGGAAAAAAATATTGGCTTTAAAAGATAATTTGCGTGGAAGCTGTGGCTATATTTATGTTAAAAAATTGGTGAAAATGGGTTGAAGCCACCATGTCTTTTTTGGTTATCTCTCGATTTGTGAGTAAACCACACTTCCCTCGAGTTTCATGTCAAAGTAAAAGCAGAAGCAAACTAAATAAGGATCATCTCACTAATGTATTACTTTTCAAA
Organism: Musca autumnalis; assembly: GCF_047663935.1. Classification (NCBI taxonomy): domain Eukaryota; kingdom Metazoa; phylum Arthropoda; class Insecta; order Diptera; family Muscidae; genus Musca; species Musca autumnalis. Next base: position 5,666,111 of record NW_027411644.1, on the reverse strand, counting down.
ATTTCGTCTGCTTCTACCATTAAATGATGCTGACATTTTGAAGCCAGTTTTACAGTGTTTTTTGAAATTTTCTTCTAATTTCATTCCGCAAACAGGTTTTTCAAAAAATTATATATAGGATTGTAGTACTTGCGATTCTGAGTTATTTGATACGAATATTGTGCATGCAGTCTGCACAGCTTCATAGAAATCTGCATACAAGTGCGAAAATTTTGTGCGAACATTTTTCTAAAAATCATATTTTTCGGGCCTAATTTTAACAATTGTCATTCGATTTCTTCGTACTTGATTGCACATTTTAGTTTTTTACGTTCCCGATCCAATAAATCATTCCTCGTGAAAATCCGTCTACTAAAACGCGAGTTACAAGAAATTCCAAAGTAGAAAAAGCATCTAAAATTGTTTTTGGAAATATCGCGTATTTTATCGCGTTTTCTACGGTTCGTTTCCACTGCAATGGAACAACTAGTACAGCATCTTCGTTTTAGCGGAAACAGAGATTTGAAAACTTCACTGATAAGGGAGCTACATTCATTTTATCCCAAAAAATAGTGTGTGATGCTACATCCACGGTTCTTGATTGATCGCCTTGAATTAGATATATATCGATATAGATTTTCATGGTGAACACTAAAATCGGATGCGGACAAAAATTGTATGCACTTTGCGCAAATTTGCCATATTTTATAGGTTTTTTAATGCTAGGATGCAGCCGATGCTACATCTTAGCCTCCAATGTAAATTTCGAAAAATATATTTAAATTAAAAGATATGATATGAAAATCACATGCGGACAAAATGATTTTGATAATTACGCGATTTACACGTATTTTAAAATGCATATAAATTAAAATGGGTTATTTTCCATTTCCATTTCATAAGCTATGAGATCATCATCAACCCAATTAACTTCCCTAATAGGATAGCTTTAATATGAATGTCAATAAAGCAAAATCCGTCTATTTTGTTGGGAGATTTAAGCAAAATGAAGGAAGAATTCCTATAGATTTTTTCCAATATTTTCTACTACATAATGCATGTGAAAAAATATTTTTCAGAAAAAAAATCTTTTTTACCAAAATATGTGCTTATTTTGGATATAACATCAAAACTATAAAACCAATCTGTACGATTGTAGTCTCATTTGATTCGCCGTGAAATTTTGATCCACAACTGCTTTTTATGCAATTTTATGACCACTAAATGGGCCTTAATTTTGAAAAAAGTTGACTTATATTCAATAATTTATCAATTTAATGAACATTCCGCGAATTCTGTGTAACATTTTGCAGGTATTATGCAATATACTCGCTGAAGTCACTTCGAGATAACTTTTTTGTAACAATGGTGCTCATTAAAATAATTAGAGTTTTTATAATATTTTCTTTCTTAAAAAGCGAAATAAAAGCGCCATAACTTTTATCCGCAACAACCAAAAATTGGCTCGCGACCAGATTCGTTCTAGGAATTTTTTTCTTAACCTACATATCAAAAATCGTTGATGCAGCGCGAAAAAAAATTATCCTTTTTTCTGAAATGGAATATTAAATAATTGACAATATTCGTGATATATACTTTGATAAAACCAAAAATGAAATAATGGGCTTAGATAACAAGTATGTTTGGTCGAAATCGGATTCAGACAATCTGGAGATTTGGGCAATGTTCGTCCGTCCTTCTGCTTATCTGTCTGGCTGGCTGGTACGCACGATAACTCTCGAACGAAGCAACCGACCGCGTCCACAATATGACATTGGTAATATCTTGTCCAATCGTAGGGCCATATCGGTTCACTCCTTCCAGTACCTCCCCCACGAAAGTTCCAAATTTTTCGCTAAAATAACTCTTGAAGGGAGTAACCGAATTGGTCATAACTTTGTATAGGGCAATGTTACTTCCAGGCATAGATCGGATTCGTATATGGATTATATCGCTAAACTCCTTCGAGCACCTCTCTCTTTCAAAATTCCTAAAATGTGAAGTTTAAGAACTTTTCTTGAATCGTTTTGAAATGTTGCGGCCCCCCTTAGGACGGTAGAATTTTTTCGAATCAAGTCCATACCTCCAGTGATAATGACCTAAAAGCTCTAAGAAACCTTGATAGCACCAACTTAAATGGCAAATCCAGAAGAAACCTTTCGTAAGAAGTTTCTGATTAGCCTAACATTGCACAACGTATTATTTCATCTACACGCAGAAAAATATATGTTAGAAATATGTTTGGATCCAAACTAATATATGTTTTGAGGAGAATGTATTTTATTTTACAACTAACGAGAAGCGTTCAACGATGTGTCTATATACTATAACACTGGTCAACAGGACTTTTGTTTCAACCGATGTTGCAGTTGTTTCTAGATGAAATCGTCGAGTTATTTTCAAATCCGGTCCCGGTTTTTCTCCATCAGCTCTTGTTTTTGAGATATAGCTCAAAATCGGTTTTTACGAGTTTAACCGAGACTTTCGTTATTTTCGGATACAAACAAATATTTTTTGTGGGTTTTTCGACATTAATATATTAAGGAGATGTTGTACCCTCGATACAAATCGTTTTTGAAATAGTTATGGTGAGTATGTATCAAAAAAATATAGAAAATATACGATGGACCTTGTAAAAATTGAATATTTTGAGTACTTTAACCAGTAATTACGTCAACGGGAGAAGTCATAGGATCTTCATATGGTACTCCGGATATGCTTAGGGTGTCTACTATATAATCCAGTATTCAAATGTATAATATAAAGTTCATAGCCCCCATGATTCGGCCATAACCTAAAAATCGCCATGAAGACTGCTAAAGGGAAATAATTTACCAGTGATATCATTACCACATAAGCCATTTACTTTTCAATGGCAGTCTTCATGATGATTTTTAGGTTATGGTCGAATCATAGGCGATATGAACTTTATATTATATATTTGAATACTGGACTATATAGTAGACGCCCTAAGCATATCCGCATTGGCATATGAAGATCCTATGACTTCCACCGATGACGTAATTATAGCTTAAAGTACTCAAATTAAGCAATTTTTACAAGATCCGTCGTACATTTTCTATATTTTTTTGATATATACTCACCATAACTATATCAAACACGATTTGTATCGAGCGTACAACATCTCCTTAAAATATTAATGTCGAAAAACCCACAAAAAAATATTTGTTTGTATCCGAAAATAACGAAAATCTGGGTTTAACTCGTAAAAACCGATTTTGAGCTATATCTCAAAAACAAGAGCTGATGGAGAAAAACCGGCACCGGATTTGAAAATAACTCGCCGATTTCATCTAGAAACAACTGCAACTTCGTCTGAAACATTCAACTTTTTCAATTTTGTTGAGCAGTGTAATTAATAGTTTTATTTCTAAAAGTATAAATAACAATATTTCTTGTATTTCGAATTTTGTATGTATCTAATTTGGAATTTCTACGGATTTCAATAAAAGAAAAACCATCAGCTCTCGGTGGCACATCCATACTTCCTGAGATAATTGCCCAAGAGCTCCAAAAAAGTCAGACGGCACCAACTAAAGTGAGTAGTGCGTAAGATAACCCTCGAAGGGAGAAAACAATATGGTCCAAACGTTGTACATCGTATTATTTCTTACAGCCTCGAATTATTTCCAAATATTGACTACATCGAACCACTCCTTCGGGTACCACCCACACAAAATTTGGAAAGAGTGCAGTTTAAGGACTTGTCAGGGATCGTTTTTCAATTTTTGGCAACATGTTGTGTAGCGGTTATAGTTAAGACCGTAAATACCATACTTCCTTAGAATTTGGCCCAAAAACTAAAAAATTGTTTGCTTTTTTTAGGTCTGTGGCTGATGTTATATCTCTTTCGGCACAGCTGACTGATACTTTTTTACTTGTTATTAAAGCATTTTGGGGTGCCAACTCTAGCACGAAAACTTATGAACCGATATTTTTGCGGGCTAGTTCTTAATCGATAGGTAATTGTTCTTTATATTACTGATGATCTTACCTTTCTTGAATTTTTTTCATGTCCAATATGTTTATTCTCTCTGTCCATTTGCACAGCCATAAATATTTATTAATTTTCATCTCATCAGTGCTGTTTGTGGATAAACTTTTTTAGTTTATCTAGTTAGTTTGAAAGTATCGTTTGTAGGTATTGTGGCTTCATTCGCAGTTTTCTATTATCCATCTATAGATTTTGTGTGGGTGGTTCTTTCAGAAAAAAGGATAAACTTTGGACAAATATATTATCAGGAAATCTCATAAAGAACTGAAGAAACAAAGTTATAAATCCAAAGAAATTGAAAACAATAGATGAAATACGCGCGTATCATTTGGACATAGATATGTATATGTGCACGGAAGTATTGGAATTTTTCTGATTGATAACTTAACTCCTGGCATTGATTAAATATGTGATAATAGACATATGATAATATCCACAACTATGGACGGAAAATTGGAGTTTCTTTATTGTGTTTCGTTCCCAATAATCCCTGCTCTTTCGATGTATTACTTATTCAATATTAATAGCAAATATTTAAATTTCTGTGGGTATATCCTGTTCTACAGTAATAGTGGGAAGCAACAATAGTCATTTTTTTATTATTTCTTTCCCCCGTTACTATTGCTGATTCCAGTATCTTATAATAAGACACTGTTGAGACTACAACAATCGAAGTTTCTATCGCAATGTATGTACATATGTACTCGTAGATGTTTGTGTTTGGATACTGAGCATGAAGAAAAAAGAAATATTGTATAGAAATGTCAATTTGTTTGCTAACGACAGAGCACTGCAGGATGCAGGCAATATTAAATTTGTCATAATGTTTAAAAATATATTTGAATATTCAATTTGATATCTTATATGGAGAATGAACACATATGAGTTATTGCAGACGTAATCAGACAACTCCTCAGCCAGTACTACTGTATGAACTTGAAAATTCCAGTAACAGCAAGATTGACATTCCGTTTGTAATTCGTAATAATCATTTGAATTTAAAAATTCCAGTAACATTCCGTTTGTAATTCGTAATAATCATTTGAATTTAAAAATTCCAGTAACAGCAAGATTGACATTGCGTTTGTAGCTTCCGTGAAGAAAACATTCACAAAAACCAATCTGTATAGGTTCAAGTTGGAGTCGATTTAGGCATGTCTGGTCCACACGATAACTCTCGAAGGGTATAACCGATTTGATCAAAATTTTGTACACCATAATTTCACTTAAAAAATTAGATCAAATTCGGGGATGGGCTATATTGGTCCACTCCTTCTGAAAATCGGTTGGGAATTTATATCGTATGTAATTCTTTTCGATCTGTTGGCAATGACACCAACTAAATTGACTCTGTATCCAATTTGGCCAAAACTTTAAAAATCGTAACATTTATTTTTTCGTACATCAAGATCATGAAGGTCAACATCGAATACCAACATCGGCTTCCTTCCTTGCTGAAGAGCTGAAAATACTTAATGAAATGTTAAAATATATAATGAAGGTCAAATGATATAATTTTCGTGGGCATACTCGAACTAAAATGGATGTGGGGTACGATAACTGACGCAAGGAGTGACTACGGAATTTTGGTGGACAATGCCGGTACTTTCCTTCCGGTACCTAAATTAGGGATCTGATTTAGGGCATACTCGAACTAAAATGGATGTGGGGTACGATAACTGACGCAAGGAGTGACTACGGAATTTTGGTGGACAATGCCGGTACTTTCCTTCTGGTACCTAAATCAGATCCCTAGATCATAGGAAATGTAGATCCTTCCCTCCTGTTATTGGTTTTTGCACACTCATAGATTTGGAGTATTTATTAGTTTTATTATTTTTTATATTATCTTTTACTTATCTAAATTGCAAAACAGCTATGTAGGTATATTATTTTTCCTTTGAAACCATATTTAAATCTAATTTAAAGAAGAATCTTTTGTCAACATCTGTTTCAATTTTTTAGTCAGTATCTGCATTGAATGAATATTTCGTTTTGATCACAGGCACATAGTTCAAAACGATGTTTCCATTTGTATTTATGTAACTACCAATGTAACATGCATACATATAAACAAACATGTTTGTAAGCATTCTATGTAGACTAAATGTATTTACATACAGCGACTGCTGTAGTAGTTCTTAGAATCAGATGGTGAGGGTCCCGAAGTCTGGCTGCAATATTTACCAAATAACGATTGTTTTTCCTTTGTTTTCTTATTGGCCAGAACTAAATTTAAATAAATTGAAACTTTTGCTTTTTTTGAGCAACAACAACAAAATAGTTAAAGCGAAAAAATTCCGAAAATTTTGAAATTTCTGCTTCAACACAAAATAGCAACGTTCAACGTACAATGTTCTTGGAACAGACACCAAACCAACTGCTGCAATTCAATTTGAGTTTTTAGAATGTGATGAAGAGTTTCTGTCAAGGGTAATGAAAGCAAATTTTACCCATTCAGCAATAAGTATTTCACTTGAATTTTTTTAGAGAGAACATCGGCCTTTTTGCTTGCATAGCACATCAAAATAAAAATATACCTCCAAAAATATTTCAATTTACCTTGAAATAAAAAATATGTGTATTTTTAGTAGCATTTTCTAAATGCATGCATTTCGTATAAAAAAAGTTTGTTTATTAATCCTTTACAATCATTGTGATGTGAATTACAATACATTATTTCACATTCACATTGCCATAAAATAATCTCGTTCTTAGCAATAAAGAAAAACTCAACATTTATATTAATTTTAAATTTTGTTTTTATTATTGGTCCTCATGCGTATGAATGTTGATGTTATTTATACGTCATATAGTACGCTTTTACGGAATGTCTTATTTTTCAGGGCCACGGTATTGATACTACAATCCTGGATTGTTTAGTGTATCGGAAATGAAGGCAACAAATATGACTTCGGTTTTTTGATATTTTAATTTTCTGAAAGATAATTCATTAATAGAAGCTTTCTTAATAAGTTATAAGTGTTTCATAAGGTTATTTCAACATTTTACTCACACAAAATATTTGTTAATGTTTTACATATGTAGCTAACAAGTGGGAGCCACCGTCATGCAGCGTTAGACTCACTCCAAAGCAGAACAGCGCATTATTTGGCTGTGACATTTTCTGAATATTATGGCTATGAAAATTTTGATACTCGGGGATAAACCTGCGGCCCCATATCAATGAACAACAAATAGAATAGGCTCAGAATCGTTTTTTTCACAATTTTTGTAAAAAAAAAAAACATTTTAAATCTTTTGTCAAACAATTTAAAATTTGTTCAAAAATTAAAAAAAGCTCATTGAATTTTAATAAATCTCATATGAAAACTCATACCCACTATACCAGTTGCTGATATTTTTCGAATGTTTGCCACATGTTTCGAACCCGATATCATTATCGAACATTTGGTAAATGTTTTTTCTTCCCAAGAAAAATCATCTCGAGAAACATTTTTCACTTTGGAAACTTTTTTGTTTCTAAAAATAGTTTTATGTCCCATTTGCATTTTTCAAACTATTTCGCTATTTATAGCGTATAATATAAACAATAAGTGTTGATAAAGACAACCATATACAAGACAACAACAGTATCGCAAACAACAACAGTATCGCAAACATAACAAAGAAATAAAGACGAAAAAGGTAAATAACAGAAATATCAAGAAACTCCACCAAAAATATTTTTCGCCAATATCGTAAAAACTATCGTCAATTCATTCATTAATAATATTATTACCGAAGGTTTTCCTGCCACAAACTGAGCGAATGAATCGTTTTCAATTCATTATCGTGTGTCGATCTCGAACATTTTGTTCGAGAAACATTCGAAAACGTTATCGTGTTCGATAGCAATGGTATGGTGGGAATATTTAAATAAAATGTGTATTGCTGCTTAAACATGTAAGAAAGTATCAGTCAGCTCTACGGACAGAGATACACAAAACATGTTGCCAAAAATTTAAAAACGATCCCAGACGAGTCCTTACACCACTCTCCTTCTATACATTGTGTGGGAAGTACCCGAAAGAGTGGCCCGATGCAAGGACGTACGCAATAGATAAATCGTTTTCAATGGAGAAAAATTTATTGTTGTGCCCCACAAAGTACTTATATCTGCTATAAGTAGAATACACATCTGAATTTTCTCCCAACAAAGTTGTAGCTGAAAGCAACCGTAAACGAAATTAATGCACAAACACTGGTTATACGGTATTAAAATCTGCTGTAATCCATAAAAATTTACCTCATCGTAATAATGGTCTTAAACTTCTCATCTGTTTTGACGAAATCCGCTTCAAACAATTTGAAATCGATTTAGCCCAGTTCGTCCGTATATTTGGCTCGAGCGCATGATAACTTTCGAACGGATCAGCCGACTTGGTCCAAGTATTGGATTTTGCAATATTTTTGAACAAACTTTAAGTCATATCACCCCACTCCTTCGGGTACCTCCACCACAAGTCTTCAAAACGTTTCACTAAAATGGTCCCCACAAAAACTCTCGATGGTCCAAATCAGTTCACTTTTTTAGCTACCTCACACATACAATTTCAAATATCCGATTTCACCGAAACTTTGAACCAGGGCTTCGGAGTCGGAGTTGTAGTCGGAGTCTAGCAAATTTTGCTGGAGTCGGAGCCGGAGTCGTGAAAAAAAGCTCGACTCCGACTCCGGGCAACAATCTTTACATTTATCAAAATTTGTCAAATCAATTTAATTTATTTAAATGATCATAGTTTAAAAAACTCTTAATCTCTATTTTGACTACAAAATGCATATCGGAAGCATTTTTGGGTCAATTGATTGGAATAATGTTTGCATGCTCCAAATATACTTGTGTAATACCCTAGACAGACGGCAGCGTTAACTTGCATTAACTGCCTTAATTCAAATTAATTCGTGCATTATCCACATTCTTAATGCACAAAATCAAAGGAAAATTAAACTTAATTTAGCAATTTCAATATGGCAATGCTGTTGAAAATCAATTGTCTTTTGTCAAATTTCCATGTTTAAGAAAATAAAAAGGCAAAGCTAATCAGCAATTTTCGCGTTTCTTCAAAATAAGTAGTGGTCTTTCGCGAGTAGAATAGCAGCTAATCGTTTTTCACGCCTTCTAACAAATCTCTTTTTCAAATTTTTATTTTCACAAAAAATTTCTTTACCCACCATACCAATTCTATCGAAAATTATATCTTCCTCAAATGTTTTTTAAAGTTTTGCAATATTTTTATAATATTAAAAAGACTCAAAAATATCTCGAATAAATTAAATTTATTTTTGTTTCATCGTGGTGAAAAGGTCAAAGGTAGAAAGTGTATTGGTTTCGCATATTTTGGCGAACTTTTGTAAAGTTTTATGAAATGGTCTGCTGGGTACAAACAACACAAACAGCTGTTTCATAAATGCTGAAACTATCGTCTGTCAGGGTAAAAAGTTAATTCAAATTAAGACATTTTTAATGCAAATTAACTCTGCCGTCTGTCTAGGGTATAAGATCTTTTAGAAGATTTACAGGTCATTTTAAGGAAGGCTCACTGGTCGTCTCTTGTTTTTTTATTAGAAGTCATTTATGTCTGCTGCTAAATAACCTGTTGGACTTCTATGAAAGGCCTTGTAGTACTTTAAGGGAAATCATACGAAAGAGTTACCCTGGTGCCCCTTAACCAAATTTAAATGGAAGGAGCTTACAACTGAGAAGTTTTCGCGGATTCTGAAACTGCAATAGCCGGAAGGCTTTTTAAATAAATCGCAGTCAAACTTCACACTTATAGGGGTTTTTTTAAATTTTCCCGATTTTGCTTGAAAACCGCAAGTCCTATGGAAATGATGTAAAGAAAATGTTGTAGCAGTGAAAATGTTCTCTGCACTGACTGTATCGCCTCTTTATAAAACTATGTCATGACTACAATTTACCAACCTATATATCTCAAAAATGGTAGAACCTAGGAAATTATTGCAAAAGTCAGTATTGTAGAGAATTTCCACAGCTATATGTTTTTCTCCAGTCCCATTTCGATAAGACTTGCCGTTTCCAAGCAAAATGGTGAAAACCTAATAATAAAAACATAAAAATGTGACCTAAACTTCTATATCTCAGAAATGGTAAAACCTACGAAATTGTAAAGGTCAATCCTCTAGTGAATTTTTGAAGAAACAATATTTTCTTTAGCCCTATTTCGATAGGACTTACCGTTTTCAAGCAAAATCGTGAAAACATAAAAAAACCCTAAAAATGTGAACTTCAAGTAACCTTAACCACGAAAGTGTATGTTAAGGGGAAATAGCCATTTTGGTCTTCTATCACGATGCGGTGTTAAAATATCGTTAATTTTCTATAACTCAAAAAATTACAAAGAGTGTTACCGGACAGTAATTATGGTAATTTGATATTTCAAGTCTCATTGAGTACATAAGTCAAATTCGGAAAATTGTAAATATACTCGTATGTTGGTGTTTAGGTAGAAAAACCTTGTAACGATACCGTCCGATTGCAGTTGCTTTGAAGGGGTTTGCTACATGTTCTGAAGTGTGAAGTATACTGAAGTGCTTGCTACTTTGTATTCTGTATTGTCAACGAAAAAAAACGAACAACTATGTTCTGGTATCCTCCCAATGTTATGTATCTTGAAAGTTCAAACTGAAATGACTCTAATTTGTGAATTTTATTTTATCTATTTTCGGAGTCGACTCCGGAGTTGCAGTCGGAGTCGAGAAAAAAATTGGACTGGAGTCGGAGTCGGAGTCTGCCCAAAAATGGCTCGACTCCGAAGCCTTGCTTTGAACATCGTAAAATTACTTCCAGACGTACATATATTAAGTACATCTTCGGATGCCTCTCTCTCAAATGTTCAACATAAGAGCAGTTTAAGGACTGTTCGAGGATCCATTGGACATTTTGACCAATGGTACTGCTTTTGGTCTTTTTTACAGCGATATTCTACGTGTCTTGGGTAAGTCCATGCTTCCTGATCCAAAAGCTCTACATCTAACAGTGACCAACTAAAATGACGGCTTGACACGATAACTATCAAAAGGAATGACTTCCAAAATTAGCTCCACTTCCAAAAGGAACCATTCATCCATTCTTTCTGATATCTTCTCCACAAATTGCAAAACTTTTGCACTTTTATCGAAGTCAATTTTATGAGCACACCATAAGCATTTGTTCGAACTTTTCTATTGGTTTACAATTGAAAATTATTAAATTCTGAAATTAATTTAGCCATTGCATAAACATCACTAGAAGCTGAAATGACGATACGCGAAGCAAATAGAGATGACATACAACACAAACACATCCAACAACAAAAGTAAACTTATTTTTATTTAGAAGTTTTGTTATCCCTGTAATTCCGTTTTTATTGGATAGAAATAATCTCTCATTAAATAAAATTGATTAGCTTTTTATTTTCTTCTCCTACTTTTTCTCCAAAACGGACATATTTATCGCCAACAGCATGGGCGGTCGTTCCACCATACGACCACAACATTGGCAGCAGTAAATCCAAATGCACATCGTGGCAATTCATTAACGAATTTCACCAATGGCAATAATGGTAGCAATTGTGCTGGCGCAGGTTTCGGTTCTGGTGGTCCACTAACGACATCGGGCAACAGCACAACGACGACCAACACCTGCCGTACAAGTGTTTGAAGTAGCATCTTGCGCTATTCATCTTCATCATATTTATGCAGCAAACCGAGTAACTTAAAGGTGATGGTTGCTACTACCACAACTGCCGGAAGTGTGGTGGCCCACCACCACCAATAGCGGCGACAACAATGATAAAGTTAATCTGTATACAGCGAATCTAATGGATATGTAAGTTATACTTTAGGAATATAAGAAGATATTTTGTGTCTGTGTGCGCTTAATTGTAAAAAAAAATGATCTGAAACCTCTACCTCATCGAATCTATCATTGTCAATAGTCGACCTATAATCATTGTTTTCCTGATTTGAGATTGATTTAAACGTCGTCTTATGATTGCCTACCTTATCTTACAGATAATTTAAAGCTTTAAGACCTCCATCTTCCTCTCATGCAGAATTTATTAATTTACATCACAGATAAAATTTTCTTTTAGTGTACAAACACTGATACGCCGTTAATAGAATGTGAGGTGAACACTAAACTTGAGCAAGAATAATGACTCTGTAAAGTAGATATGTTCGTACACCGTGAACATGTCAACTATAGCACAGTATATAAATGGAAATCAGTTTTTTTAATTACATTTTTTTACCCCACCGACACCACTGACCCCACCGACGATGCAAGGCGCCATTTATTAAGGCGAACATCATCAGTTGGCAATATTCATTCTTAGTGAGTCTTAAAGTTATTAGTAAGCTATCTAAGCCACTGGGTGCCACCGGGGTGCAATGGTATGCACACCCGCCTTGCACGCAGAAGGTCGTAGGTTCGATTCCCCGGCCAAGCAACATCAAAATTTTCAACGATGGGAAAATACCCCTCAGTAATGTTGGCGACATTTTCTGAGTATTTCAGCCATGTAAAACTTCTCTATAAAGTGGTGTCGTAAGACACACCGTTCGGACTCGGCGATAAACAGTAGGTCCCATATGATTGAGCTAATATGAATCGGGGTGCACTCATTGATATGAGAGAAGTCTCCCTTGTCCCGTTTGGAATTTTTGTGGAACAATATATAAGCTATCTAAGCTGGTAGTGATGAAAGTGAAATAGTATTAAACAAAATAGAAATAATAAAGAAACGGGAAGATCATGTTAAAATCGTAACAATTAGTAATCGATTTTGACAGCAGACAAAGAGTACAACATGCAAATTTACATCGTAGCTGTAATTTAGCTTTTTAAGCAATAGTTTTCCTTTCAACAAAATAGTTTCCAAACACTTAACAAATCTAACAAGTGAGCCAAGGCTATAGTCGGGTCGGGGCCGACTATGTGATCCGGACACCACTACCCCTGTGCATAAGCTTTTGACTGGTAAAATCCAAACACATAGCCAGATCGTCGAGATATTCATTTTGGTATATATATGTATGGGTCTACGACAATTATTTCGATGCGTTACAAACTTCTTGGCCAAAACCAACTTATAATACCCTCCCACATAGTGGTGTAGGGTATAAAAAGGACGCCAATTATAAACACCAAGTTTAAATAAATTACGATAATATCTGTTAACTGCATTGGAGGCCAGCAATAGCTAAAGTTCTAGCTGTGAAGTGTTAATAGACAACAACAAATCCCACCCCAAAACCATGCAATGAACATGAATTTGATATTTATCTTCTGTTGGAGAAATTTGAAAACGACATTTTTAGTTTTAGTCCCCCTCAATTCAAAACAATTAGACAACCAAACAAACCACCAAAACATATTTTCATGGCAAAACTGCAATAATTCTTCGCCCGCGCCCTTTTTAGCCAATGGAAATGGGAAACGGAAAACCAACAACTTTTAACCATTGCCAATGCCATTATTGCTGGGTAGTAATGCGGTTGGATGGTTTCTGTTTTCCTCGACAACTTTATAAATTTGTAATCCAGATTTGAATGTCAGAAGGACATTTTTGCATTGGTGGACGCTAAATGAGAGTTGCCATTACAATTTGTTATCTCCAATACCGTAAATTTTTTCTAATAAATTGTGATTACTTTTGCTTAAAAACATATGAAAGCTGTGAATCAACAGTTTAATTCTGAAGCTTATAGAAGTGTTTCTTTGTTCAATGACAAAGTCGTCAATTTCTATTGCAGTTTGCCTTATCTTAAGGTCTTAAGTCATAAACATTTATGAAAAGAAAATAAACAATGTCACTTTCTTTGAGGCATATTTTCACATGAGTATGAAAAATAGCATTTGTTTCACTTTAAAAAAAAAAACTCACGGTTTTGATTTTGTTTTTCACAGTAAGGTGGCAACATTTTCCCTCCGTCTGTATGGACGAAAACGCAATAAGGGGTTATGGCCACTTATTGAGCACGACAAATGACATTTTTTGCATGCATTTTTAACAAAAAATCTACCAAAATTTTTCAGAAGATTTTGTTTTCATCTGATAGATCACACGCTGAGGTACTTTTTTGTTGAAAAATATTGCACAGTGTTCTGAAAAATGGCCGCCTACGAAACACTGTTTTTATTAAAGCCACTGTAGCTCGAAAAGGGACTAATCTAGTACTTAAGCGAAACGGAATCTAAAAACATCCATTTTAAACAAAAAAAAATGTGAACTTTCAAGGTCAAAATTTTAATTTTATCTAAAACAAGTAAAAAAGTATCAGTCGGCTTTGCCGACAGAGATATACCCTCAGCCTGTGTGGATTGAAATACTTTTTTCAAAAAAAAAACTTATGTATTCAGGGGGTTTCCAAAATTTTGGGCGTATGAACCGACAAAAGCATAGACAGGATTGAAGCTCAAAAATTTGCGGGGATAACGATAGATAGGGCTTTTTGATCACACTAGCCTACGAAAAACATAATATCACTGTAAACAGGGTCACTAGGAAAACCTTCGGTAAAAATGTCTAAAGGATCCACGAACAGACCCTTAACCACACAAAAATGTTGAACATTTGTGTGGGTGGTACCACAAGGATTGGACAGATAGGGCCGAAATTTGAACATAAACTAAGTTTCGACAATATTTGGAGATCCAAAGTTTGGACCAAATCGGTTGCTACGTATATGAGAAATCGCGAGTACCATTTTAGCAAATATTTTCGAACTTTTGTGGGGGAGGTACCGGAAGGAGTGGACCTATAAGCACCACCTTCGAATTTCATCTAAAATTCGAAGAAATATTATAATATCCAAAGTGTGGCCGAACGCAGTATTCGGTTCGAGCTCTCCAGCCACTATATATGGTGCCATAGGGGTTTTTTACAACTTTCGGGCTGTTTTATCAAGAAGTATGGACTTACCCCTGAAAAAAACTTTTACTGCCGTAATTGAGGCAGCGAATGCAAGTTGCTTTAACAAAAAACAAAGTGATTCGAGAGCAGGTCTTAAAGTGAATTTATCCAAAATTTTGTGTGGGAGGTATCGGAAAGAGTGGAAAAATATAGCCTATATACGAACCTGATCTATATCTTGTAGATATATTAGGATGTGTTAAGTATGGACCAAATCGGCCACTCCCATCAAAAGTTACCGTGCGCACAATTTTTCCGAAAATGTTTGAGATTTTGTGGGGCAGGTACCTGAAGGAGTGGACCGATATGGCTTATCTTCGAACTTAAACTAAGTTTTAACAACATATTACGAAGGCTGCATTTTGGACCGAATCGGCAGATCCGTTCGAGAGTTATCTTGCGCTCCAACCACTACATACGGGGTCATAAGGGTTTTTTTTTTGTACCTTTCAGGCTATTTTCTCAGGAAGTATGGATTTGCCCCTGATGAAACTTATACCGTCGTATGGGGAGCAGTGAATACAAGTTGCTACAACAAAACTCAAACCGATTCGAGAGCAGGTCCTAAACTGAACTTTTCCGAAATTTTGTGTGGGAGGTACCAGAAGGAGTGGACAGATTGAGTCCATATTGGAACCTCATTTAAGTCTGGTAGGAATTTCACGATGTCCAAAGCATGGACCAAATCGATTACTTCCTTTAAGAGTTATCGTGCGCACAAATTTTCCGAACATTTCCCAACTTTTGTGGGGTAGCTACCGAAAGGAGTGGACCGATATAACCCATCTTTGAACTTAAACTAAGTTTGGACAAAATATTACGAAAGCCAAATTTGGACGGAATCGGTTGATCCGTTCGAGAGTTATCGTGAGCTCCAGCCAGCCAGTCAGGCAGACAGACGGACGGACATGGCTAAATCAACTCAAAAGTGTCTGAAACACATTTCGTCCAAAAAGACTTTGGGTCTAAAACCATTATTTCGATGAGGCACAAAATTCGATGTTACATTCAAATCACAAAGAATTTTCTCTTTCTAACGCTCATATATCAGCTAATTTTTGTCCGATCGAAATTTTTTGCAATATATTCTATTCTACCTGTACTTTAAAATGAGCCAATAATTTTTTTTTTTTTGTAAACTTTTTAAATGTCCATAACCCCTTAAGGCACTAAGACACTAAAACCACTGACTGTGTTAAGCTGAAAAATAACGACCGCATTCGAATATATAAATGCAATTCTAATTACTTATCTTAGCCGAACTCCAATTACGTACACAAACTAGAGAATATGGAGCAAGGCAGACAGCCTTTTGAACTGGCTGATGAATGCAAGTTACAACAACTACAAGAACAAAGTGCATTTTATGAACTTGCATGAAATAATAATAACAGTAATGTAAAAGAATAACAGCAGTTATTTTGGGGTGACCGATTATGGCACTTAAACAACAACTTAAAACATCCAAAATGGAAAACGTGTATGCTGCACAGTGTGTTGATTATGAAATACGATAATTCTCCCAAATATTCTAGACTTTATTGCGTTGGCGGATTCGATTCAATTTAGAAAAGGGTAGGGCTTTTTCGTAAAGACACTATTCCCCGGTCGCACTAAGCTGTTTGTTGTATTTACATTTCTATGTCCCACAATACCAGATACGTGAACAAAAACAAGTAATTTAAATTTTCTGTTTGTTGTTTTGTTCCCCACATAAATACGGACGACAGTCAATTCACTTATTTCAGGTTTCAATTCCTCGCCAATCACATTTTAACATTTTTTGTCTTAACTTTCTAAAATAATATTCTTAATTTCAATAATTTTTAAATGATTATTTCTTTTTGTTGGCATGACACTAAACCCTGACCCAGTGTAAACAACATATAGTCACATACATTATTTAGCTAAATACCCTCACGAAAACTCATGTAAATAGTCAACATTTATATAAACACTCTCTTCAAGTTTGTAAATTAGGGACGTATTTTTAACAACGAGAAAAATCCACAATTATTACATTTAATTTGCCCTCAAGCCAAAAGAGTATTTTAGCGGATATATTCTAACATTCCTAATTAAAAAAGTGCCTTCATTTGATTCTGACTATAGAAACTACCTCCATTACAATGATTACAAACGGCATTTGTCTCTGATTCCTTCCATATCTAAAGAGTTCTGTTGTGAATTTACAATGATTTCTTGTCACTTAAACTGAACAAAAGCACTTTCAAGGACATGTGAACATGTCAATATCTGGTCCTTTATACTGTCTATGACAATGTCTCACTAATACACATTCCACTGCAGTTGTGGTCTACACTTAAATGACATGCCTGCATTATCGACTCTATATAAAAGACACTCGAAAAACTCACACAAATGTAACCAAGAACCGGTTGAAATTTTGAAGGTACGAACAATGCTTGAGAAAGGAACATCATCCGGCTGTTGTCATTCAAAGATGCAGTTATTTCTCTGAACGGATGTATGGATAAACGGTAAATTGGGATGAGCATATGCAGATGAATATAATACTCATTGTTATTGTTAGTCCCTTTGGTGACAGTGTTTTTTTAACAATTAAATGGTCATTTGGGTGTTTCAAATCGAACTTTTATGACCCTTAAATATCCGCGAGCCAGTAGGTTTTAATCTTTTGCAAGAACATTCTCTTAAACTACATTTAAGTTTCAAATTTATACGGTTTGGAATGATTTCGTTAAAAAAGTCCATGGTTAATAATGTAATAGTCTACTATGATGATACTAATTAATTTCTTACAAATTTTTTTTCAGAAGATCAAGCCCGACTTGCACCCAGAAGGTGATTCGAGTCCCAGGCCAGGCAACATATAATTTTCAACGCTGGCAAAATACCACCCCGTGTAATGTTGGCGAGTATTTCAGCCATGTAAAACTTCTCTACAAGTGGTGTCTTAAGACACGCCATTCGGAATCGTCCCATATTATTGAGCTAAATGAATGAGAAAAGTCTCCCTTGCCCCTTCCGGGATGTTTGTGGAGCATTACTATTATTATCCTTATTATGAATATCATCATCCAAACATTTGCCAAAGATAATAATGATGAAACGAAACAAAAAAAAAAACAAGAACGACTAATAAATACCAAAAACAATCAACTTAAAGAGGAATTTATGAGTCTGCCTAAAAGGTCTGCTGTACACAACAAATTAACCTTGAAATTTTTTTTGATTTTCGAAGACATTTTAGTGGCTTCAGGCCTTCAATTTCTTTTTGTGTTTTTTGTTTAAAAACATTTTGATAATAAACAATTAATTAAAAGTGTAAACAAAATCGTAGCTGATTTTAATAAAAAAAAATATAATAAATAATTTAAAAAATAGTGAAAACAGTTTAGTAGTATTAACTTGTTAAAACCTCTGCTAAGACTAAGGACACAAGGCCCTTGCTAAGTAAAGTGGTCATAATTTACTGGTCCCTTCCAGAAGTTTTAAGAAGGCGAAGCAAAGAAAATACAGAAATATTGAACTCGAAATGGCACAATGTATTACAGCTTACATGAAACTAGAACATCAATGGCCAATGACACACATCCGTACATACATTCCCAAGCTCATGAGCATAGGAAGACAAACATACGCACACGCATACTGTGGTCAACATTGTGAGCTAACGTTCGGTTCAGGCATTTGTTGTTGTTTGACACAATATAAGCACACTGCTTAGTCTTTATTTGTTAGTGTGCCTTGAATGTAGATATAAGTGCGGTTTCCTTTAAGACGGAGCCTCCAATTCATGTAAAAGGAAAGTACTTAAAAATCAGTGTTTTGTGCATCCATGTCCAATCGCCAACGAACGGACCACAGTTACATGTCACATGATCAACGCCCTGCTCACGTTGTAATAGATAAATGACACTTATTAAGTCAGTCGGATGTATGATCGACTGGAGAAGCACTCACCGACTCGGATCATTAGACTAATTTGTCGTTCCCAATTGAACAGAAATTAAGGCTTATAGTAAGAACTAACACACCACGGAAGCTGGAGATTATAGAGCTGAATTTACAAAAGGCAGCAGCAGCATTGCCCACTGAAATGGAAAATCGGGAAATTGAATTTTACAGAATTCAGATTAAAATTTGTAAGGATGTCTTACTAAACATTTGGCAAATTGTTTTGGCCCTTTGCATTCAATGAAAATTAAAACAAGGAATGTAGGACTAGACATAACAAATAACAAAGGAAAATATTTGTGGAGTCAATTCATTAAAACTATTATATAACAATTTCAAACAATCAATATAAATAATAAAACATGACTTTCCTTTCCCTTCGGTATCTGATCCCCCTTTTATGACTATTTACATTTATCTGTCAATAAAAGCAATCATTATTAGTTTTTCATTTCATTTTCCAATTTTGCTTTGTTTTTGACTTTCTTTGTCTAAAACAATTTTGAGTTGTTAAAATCATTTTCATGTCTATTCTAAGAGCATGGTTCTAGTTTCAGTCTTAAGTAGGAACCAATACTTTCCTGCGGTTGACTATGAAAAGATGGTGACTTTGAAAGTGTGTTTACTTTGTCACAATAGTTTTCATGAATTCATACATTAGGGATAAAAACATTTTGCAGATACCACAGTAACCCCCTTACATTGAAAGAAAATTACGTTGTATCAATGAAATTTGTCATTGATTTTGAACCAACGTAAGATTTAATTTTTATTAATAAAGGAGTTTCATAAAATAACTTTCATTATTTTTTCATAGTGTTAATGTGAAAGTTTCATAGCAATAATAAAATTGTAACTTCTTACTAATTTATTGAATTGATAAAGAAGTATCATTGCATAATTGAGGAAATTTCATTGGAATAATGAAGAAACTCATTCTTGTTATTTTATGAAACTTTTCATTTATTCCATGAAACACTACGTTGGTTCAAAATCAATGAAACCCACTGAAAGAGTATAGAAATCCGTGTATCATATATACAAGACAATAAGGATGATATAATAACGTTATTTATGTATAATTGTTAGTACACTCCACTTCAGTAGACCTAAATTTCTGTTAATGTTAGCTTATTTATCCCGAAGCGAATGAATCAACGTTTTTAATATTGTAGGGATTTAAAGCCTATGATGTTCCGTATCAAACACAGAAAAAATTATGTTTCTAGCTTTTCGCGAAATGATGTTCTGATCATTTTTCCAATAGTACTATGAAAAATAGGAATTTATTTTTGGTCATCAGGATAGAACAGTCATTTTATTTTCCTGAATTTTTGAGATATTAACGCCGAATTTCCTTTCAGTCGATAAAGCAGGGCTTCTGATCATTTTTCATCAAAAAGAACCTACAAATAATTCCGCGAACACCGAAATAACAGCGTTAAGGGGGGTTAAATTGACAGATATTTGAAACATCTCGGAATATCAATGGAAGTCGGGTAGTTTTGTCATATTTCTTCACAATAATATAGAATATGACACAGACAAACAACCTCGACGGATACAATCGAATGCTTCGGATGCTGATAAGATTGAACATTTTCAAAAAATTTATGAAAAACGTCAAAATTTTTCATAAAAACCCTGATGTTTTGTTCAATAAAGCGGTTT
Organism: Musca autumnalis; assembly: GCF_047663935.1. Lineage (NCBI taxonomy): Eukaryota > Metazoa > Arthropoda > Insecta > Diptera > Muscidae > Musca > Musca autumnalis. The sequence goes on along the minus strand of NW_027411644.1, from coordinate 5,645,585 downwards.
TTCGTCGAACAAGTCTGCCGTTCAACGGTTTGGAAATTTGCTCCAGATTTGGAGGAAGATAATCTGATACGAAAACAACCGTTATTTTAATACACTGAGAGAAATTTTAGTACTTTTTAAACCAACATACGAAACCTAAAACCTCAATTTCAATGACTGTGTTTTCCGCGAAAACGGGGCTTTTACATTTGCGAGTTCAGTTAAAAAACTACTAATTCGTAAAATCCGGTATGGAGAGCATAACCTGGTCCATTTATATTGGAGCATAATACTGTTGAGAACAGTCGCGGACACCGAAATAAGTACACATATAAAATTCAAAGTCCAAAGGGTGTGTTCAATTTGAAAAATGTACTAAAATTTCCTTCAGTGTAATAAAATAGCGGATGTTTTCATATCAGATTATCATCCTCTTAATGTGGTTTATCTTCCTTTTATTGAAGAAAAAATCAAGGTTTTTATAAGAAATTTTGACGTTTTTCACACTTATTTTGAAAATGTTCCATCTTTTCAGCATCCGAAGCACTCGATTGTATCCGTCGAGGTTGTCTGTATCATATTCTATCTTATTGTGAAGAAATATGACATAGCTGCGCGACTCTTATTGAAATTCCGAGATGTTTCTATTATCTGTCAATTTAAACCCGTTTACGCTGTTATTTCGGCGTCCGCGGAGTTATTTTTATGGTTTTATTGGTGAAAAATGATTAGAAAGCCCCGCTTTATCGACTGAATGAAAATTCGGCGTTAATATCTCCACAATTCGCGAAAATAAAATTACTGTTCTATCCTGATGACCGAAAATAAATGCCTATTTTTCATAGAACTATGGGAAAAATTATCAGAACATCATTTCGCGAAAAGCTAGAAACATAATTTTTTCTGTGTTTGATACGGAACATCATAGGCTTTAAATCCCTACAAGATTAAAAACGTAAATTCATTCGCTTCGGTATAAATAAGTTAACATTAACAGAAATTTAGGTGTTCTATTCTACTGACGTGGAGTGTATATAAATATGAAAATCCATTTTCTATAATCAGGGATATACTCTCCATATGTTATTGAGTTAATACTCCGAAATCTAAAGAAACTATAGTGTGTGTCCCGTGCACATTGTGACACTTTTTACTTGCAGATTCTGGAACAGAGAAATATATACATATATCCCTAATGTACACAAATACACACGTATGCGTAATAAGTGAACTTTTGAAATTGAAACCCACGCATTTTGTTAGATGTCTATTTCTTGTCGTAACCTAAAAACTGATGCAATGACGACCCACACAAGTTTAATGCAATTTCCTGAATAAACACTGTCAACAAATTGAAAAGAAATAGAAATAATTTATTTTCTTTGAATAAAGCTTGTGATTTAATTTATCACAAAATAACTTAGACTATATAAAATACATTATTTTTATACCAATTCTTATCTAGTTGATGAAGACATTTCATTTTGTTTTCCTGACCGTTAGAATTAAATTGCACGTCATCCATTCCAATATACAGGCACCATTAGATGTTTGCACTAACATTTTATTGTTATCCTATGTTTAGTGACTCTACACATTAGGGGGTAGAAAATTGAAGGCCTATAGAAATTTTTATTATTAAAATGAAGTGAAATCGATTCACACTATATAGTAGGTCTTCAATATTTTCACGTGGACACATTAATCCTTTGCATTTATTCACATCAAAACCCTTTGAAGGTGGTAGTTCCTAAGAACTTGAAGCTGCAGAATCCGCTACCCCGGAGATCGTATTCAGATTATTTTCAAATGATAAATATTCTCACACTCCAAAGTTGTTTTTTCTTCTACAATTAATTCTTGGACATTTATCGTTTTCCAGTTTCTCTTTCATGTATTATGATTTTCACCACAATTAGCTGTTGCACCCTACCCTTATGTATTCCTGAGGAATTTACACAACAAACAAATTCAAATAACATAAAAATTGTAATTTAATTCTAATTCGATTTACAGCCACCCAAATCGACGTTCCTCGGTACGCATCGCAAGTGCCAACAACAAATCCCAGTTGGAATTCATTGGTGGCGGCAATGATAATGGCAAGAGAACACTTGCCGCCACGTTGCAAGCATTGCGCTCTTCATTGAGTCGTAATCGCCGAGACGTTATCATGGTCACGGAGAGGGAATGGGTATTGCAACAATTGTATGGCCAATGTGGGCAACCACAATCATCTTCCACAACAGCACCACCAGCAACAACATCAGCATCATTGTAATGGAACCTGTGAAGAGGTTACCCAGACGCCAACATCATTTAGTCGTAAAACAAGACAAAATCAAAGACTGAAAGTGTTTCGTTTTAATTTCAATAAAGTTGCAACGTCCGCATAAAATTTACGGTAAGTTTAAGAAGCAAAAATTGATAAAAGAAAGTAAATTGGCAAGGTGCAGAGATCATGATATTGTTACTCTTTACACATATGTACAGTAGGGTAGAACATTTTGCAATTATTATTAACATATAAAACCTTCCTTTAAAAAAAAAAAACAAGTTTATGGGAAAACTGGGGCCATTTTAAACAAATAAAATTTAACTACGGGACATTAATTAATACCCACAGACCCAAATTTAAAACATAGCGATTCAAATGCTTTAATCTAGAAGAATATAGGGTGTTATGGTATGCACACCTGACTTGCCCACTAAATGGCAGAGTACGATTCCCTCTCCAGACAACATTACATTTTCAACGGTACGAAAATATCCCACAGCGTAAAGTTGGCGACATTTTCGAGTATAACAGCCACTTAAAACTTCGTCTTAACACATACCTTTGGGCAGAAGGCTGTTAGGAATTGGATCGTAAAAAATAGATGTCGGATTTTTTTATGCGGCACCCATCTAAAATTTTTAAGTTTTGTTAGGTTTTAAGATTGCCGAATTTTGAGCACAATCGGAATATGTTAACACGTGCCACTGGGGCCTTAATGTTTCTATAATAACTTGAATGGGGCCAAAGGTGAATTTTCACGAAATTGCCCTAAAGGCAACATTTATTGTCCAATCGATGAGCAAATTTTACCAGTTCATTGTTGTCGCTAGAAAAAATATACTACAAAAGTTTGTGTAAATCGGGTAAGATTTTGATATTGTTCCTAGCCTAGTATTAACATCCAACAGATATTCACAATTTTTTGTAGGATTACTTATTTAGCTACAGAAATAAACTGTAGCGATGTAACAATTGGACAATAAATGTGGCCTTTAGAGCAATTTCCTGAAAATTCACCTTTGGCGTCATTCAAATTACTATGGAAATTTTGAGGCCCCAGTGGCACGTTTTAATATATTCCGATTGCCCTCAAACTTCGGCAATATAAAAACTAACAAAACTAAAAACTTTAGGTGGGCGCCGCATAAAAAAAAATCCGACATCGATTTTTTCCCTTTGAGTTAAAACCAGTCTAATGATCACCCATGATTTGCAGTCATTTTGTGGATTGACAGCAACTTCTGATAAAAGAATAAAAACGAAAACGGCAACCTAGTTCGAAATTTGCTAGGCCCTCTTCATTATTTTATTTTTATTATGTCAGAAATAAAGCAGGCAAGCAGGCGAGGCACCTTATGTACCCAGGCCTTAAGTGCTTGATAGTCTCCATTTCATCTTGATCTTTGCATAGCCTGCAAGAATAGTCAGGAATTTCACATTTTCCCCACTTAAACGACATACAAGACTAGTTCTGCAGTGACCCTTAATTATTCCCACTGCTAGTTTCAGGAAAAGATTTCTTCATGGAAATTAGGGAGGTGGTTATTCGTTTGGAGAGTATTGGTCAGATTACTTTAGAAACCTTGCAGCTGGGTTCTTTGTGTCAAAACTCTCTAGATTTATCCCGATAGCTTTGTTCTAACTGCCGCATGAAGTGTTCAAGCCACCTCTATGATCGAACTTTCGATTGCAACATTGCGTCGTCCGATACAAAGACCCGGGACGTAACACAAAGTTACGATTGATTTTAGTGTCCCCAAGATGTTATAGCAGTCAAAAAATGCCGAAGACTATATACAGTTGAATCTGAGTGATGTAAGGGCCGCTTGACTGTCGGCGTAGATAATCAGCGGTCCAACTATGTGCTTTTCCATATTGCTTATCCGATCTGCAGCGTTTGTTTTGTTTTGATAGCAAAGACTTAGGGTTGAAAGACACTTCAATTTTCTCGCAGGCTGAAGGTATAGCTATAAGGACCTGCTTCTTTCCAAGTTGCCATTTAAGAGCCATCAGAATAAATCTCCATACCGTCTGCAAGTGGGCAGTTGTGGGGCCATGCCTCCCGGGCTCGAAGATGATTTGTGGTAATATATAATCACTAATTTCCTTTAAGCTCAGTGGTAGTTTTATACGCGTCATAAGTTTAGGTCCATAAAAGCCGAAGTGGACTCTTAGATGTCACTTTCTGCACTAAAAGATCGAGTGGATGAAGATCTAGTACAACATTAAAGACATCCTTTGGAGAGCTCTTCGTCGCACCGGTGATTAGAAATGATTCCGCTCTTTGGGCATTACTAAATTTACGTAAATACGATGTATTGTCCAAAGCATTCCACCACACCAGAGCTCCATAAACAAGAATTGGGCTTACGATGGTGGCAAAAATCCAATGGATGTCCTGTGGTTCTCTGTTCCCAGCTCTTGCTAATAAAAATCTTGGAGGAATCAAGCGCTACTAGACCACTCTTGGCACGTTCCTCGACATTTCACTTTCTTTACCCTCGGAATGATGCAGAGGTACCTCTTATCTGTTCTGTTCAGAGCTGACTAGAGCCCTTGCATAAGTTCTGATAGAGTTTGTTTGAACTTTTCGCTAATGATGAATTCGTCGTCAGCTTTAACTCGTAGTTAATAAAATTGCCTTTATATTTGCAAATGGTGATATGGAATGGAATCTCACCGATGCACGGTGGTCGAAAGCACTGATCTAGCGGCGCAAAATTAATAACTTGCAAACGAATTGAGATACGTCACTGAAATTTGGCACAAACTCAGCTTGTACCTGTGGGTAATAATGGGCCAAATATGAACAATATCGGCTGATGTTTTGGTATAGCCAGCATATAACGGTACCTTAAGATTTTCGGTATTTTGAGGATTTAAGCCACAATTTCGTAGCAAATTACCTGTAATTTTTGTTCTTAGGGTTCCTAGTGGTCACAAAATATTTTCACCAAAAATTATGGACATAGGTGTACGTTTTGATATAGCCCCCATGTAACCGTACCTCCCAATTTAAGGTATTTTGAATATCATGACCACATTTTTAAACCAACTTGGCTGTAATTTTGCATTCCGTGTTCTCACTGCGTATAAAATTTTCTTACAAAAAATTTTCAACACGGATTTATGTTTTGATGTAGCCCCTTTTATGGTACCCCCGATTCGTTGAATTTTTACTTGTTATCCCATATTTTTAACCAAATTTAGGTATAATATGGTATTTTAGTGTCTCCGGGGGTAAAACTCCTCCTTGCAAACATTTCTCAAGATAGTAGCATATTTTGATATAGCTCCCATATAAATGCACCGCTAAATTTATGTTAATTTCGTGCAAAATCCCTTATTTTAAAAGTGCAAATGTGGTTATTCCGTATCCAGGGAGTCCAATTTCATTCCCCAAAAAATAATCGAACCTAAGTGCGGCCAAATTTACAAGATGCACTCTATGGAACAAGCGCGTACAACCCATAAAAACACTAAAAAATTGAATTTTTTGAAAAATTATTGCTATATATAATTAAGTACCTCCAGATCCCAAACTAATTTTTATAATTTAAATCACACCCTCTGCTATTAATTAAAAATAAATCTTGTCCAGTTTCATTACGAATTTATTTAACATTTAAACAAATATGAAGTTAATTTTTTGCAACAATTTTTTAAAACCTGATGCAACAAAAACTCTTGTATTTGATAGTAAATAACTGAGTGAATATTTACAACAACAAAAATTAAAAAACAAAATCTTTGTCTGCAAAGTGTCTGAAATCGATACAATGGAAAATATTTCGCAATTTTATAGTTCGATTTTTTGACTTTCGCGCCGCTAGATCAGTGGTTTCGACCAGTGTGCGATGTTTGATTTGATTATCCTGCTACTCCGCATTTCGTAAATCCAATTGGTATGTGTAGAGAAAAAACCTATGTTTGTGAGTGAGTTATGGTTTGATTCAAACACAACGTTATGTCAGTAAAGGCTAATAAAGAGTAACATGAGACTTCTATATTTCTCTCTGTGCTGTTTGTACCAATTCACCTTTGATGTAGGCATGTTGGAAAGAAAATCTCAAAATTATGTCAAATTATCGCTAATGTAGAATCTTAATTAGCGTTCTATTCTTCAAACTCTCCAAACGAACATCTCCGAAAAGACAAGATTAATTATGTTTAAACACCGCTACTATAGACACATTCTCCATAGCCGAAATAATTATGGGTATGGTTTCGAAAATATCTAATAGAGGCCATTTAAATAAAAAGTTTTCCTCAAGAATTTCACAATTTTAAACTTTATATCCGTCAAACCAAAATACTATTAATATTCTATTATACTCCCTTTGTTTTCACTTACAGCTTCTTCAATAACCGCAACAAACGTAACAGACTATCAGCCAATGCAGTTGATACCGAACAAAAGGCTACCAAAGTATTGGGCTTGGTGTTCTTCACATTCGTTTTGTTCTGGTCACCGTTTTCATTTGGAAAATAATCTTTGCCGCCTGTCCGGAGTGTGAAGTACCCGAAAAAGTGTGCAACACCTGTCTATGGCTCGAATTCCTTGGCAGTTATACCATAGCTGATAATGATATGTGTATACATACATTCATATAGAAGTATTTATAATTTATTGGAATTACTTTGAGAATATGTATGTGCATTATTATGTTGGAGACAACCGATGCCGAAGGTTGTATTAATTATTTGATTTTTTATAGTTTATGCACTTCACTTTTATGTAACTGAAAACTTTCTGTATAAAACCAATCTCCTCAAGCATTTAGCAAGTTATATCAAAGATTCGGCCTTTTACTAGACCGCGACAATATACTGTGCCTGAGAATTTTAGTTTACATATAGAAATTATTACACACTCTATTGTTATAAATAGAATTAAAAACAAATAATAATCCATTTTGTTAGTTAGTAAAAAGGATACTCATATACAATTGTTTAAAAAAATTAAGTTAGTTATGTATGTATGCATTATAAGTAGGAATTATATATTATTCATGTACAAGGAAATCAAGCAACTGTCTAAACAATTTTACCAAAAAATGAGTTAGAGAATCTCACTGCAGAAGAAGCTAAGAACAAAAGAATGTAAATAAATAAAATAAAAATAAAAGAAAATAAATGTGTATTTTTCTGCCCAAGTCGGAACCCAGCAAAAACTTGGTAAGCACTTATCATTAATTCCTGCATTACCGAATAACAAGAGCTCATTACTCTACACATTACAAGGCAGTACATGTATAATAGTTTACACATATTTACCCTCTTATTTTTCAGGCATTGTAAACACGAGAGGAAGACAAATCATTCGTTTTGTGGCTCTACAATATGAATTCTCATTTGAAAAAAAAAAACTTCCAATAAACATAAATATGTTTTAAATCAATTTCATTGATTTGGAAGCTGCACTAATATATATTCCAACAACCACGAACAACATTATATCCTCACTATTACCACCCGAGTACGAACTATACAAATGAATTAGTTCCCAATACGATGCGCGCAAAAGTTATAGCGGTTTTTATTCTCATATAAAGAAAAAATATTTAAAAATATCTTATTTGTTGTTATGAATAAATGTATGCATAAATCGTTAACAGCATTCCATATATATTCGTAGATGTTTAAATAGTTATTAAATATATTATTATTTTCGCGGAAAATCAACAAATATACAAAAAATTTGAAGAAAATCCAAATTATCCTGTCCCAGAGTCCGTAAAAACCCTCAAAAAATAAATTAAAAAATATATGAGGAATCTAGACAATGCGTAGAAAAATATGATAACAAATTTATAGAGATTGGGTACATAAATTGCAAATTATAGCAACAACAAAAGAGAAAAACTTATTGTTGGAAAATATTGTTGCAAATATACTTTTTGGTTTGATTCGAAAAATTAGAAAAAATATTTGGGAGTCCTCCAACTATTTCGCTAAAATCCCATATAATAACTAATGTGTACTGCTAAAACTTCATCAAGAAATATGGCTTACCATCGTGAAAACTTATTTGCTTACTGTTATAACTTATAAGGATAGGAAATTAAGAGTAATATTGAAATTACAATCATTCAACAAATGTGGTAATTAAAAAGCCTATTATTCGCGAATTAGTAAAAATCAGTTGATGCGCATCTGTTTTTGGATACAGCGAATCAATCTCTTTCAATATCTATGCATATTTCGATGTTTCTCAAAGCGGTCAAAGTGTGCCGCCAGTTGCATCACACAATTCAAAAAACATTAACGTGGGTAAAAATCGCGCAATTTGCATACGATTTTGATGCGCATCCGGTTTCAGTAGCACCCATCAAAAATACGTCTATATACACATATTTCAAACAGATTCTTCAAGAACCGCGGATGTGCCTCCACATTCTATTTTTAGTAAAAAACCCATATTACTCGCCAATCTCTGTAATTTATGACACGCGTTTTCGCAAATATTATAATCGCGTATAGAGGATTCCATTTATGTAAAAAATTTTAAAGAAAATCGCGGTTTAGTACGCGGATTTGTCATAATAAATTGTTGCTGATTTTCCTATTTTCAGGGTATCTATATCCGCGGTTTTAGTGGATGGATTCGATTGCGGATGGGCTCATCAGATCCGTCGCGTAAAAAACATAATTCACGCGGGGTACAAAGGAAATTGAATGGCACTTTTAAATTTTATACGCAAAAAATAGGTTTTTTAAATAAATTCAAGCATCAAATATTGGCTTTTAGACTCCAATTACTAGGATGCTGTAAGGAGCACACTCACTGAGATATGCATTAAACGACGTAGAATCACGAGTTTTATAATCCTATTATTAGTTTTGAATATTATCTTGTTGCGCGTTCGAATTATTCAAAAAATTCAAAACCCCCCGAAATTCCGGCGTCAAAATGTCAGCATCAATTTTAGGTGGATGCAGTGGATACGTCGAAAAATGATACACTAGTATCATATTGCCCATGAATTATTCTTTGAGTCTTTTCTTTGGGGATATGTCTATAAAATGTAAGGTTAAGCCAGAAATCGGTATGGAGCATAAAAAAACTTGTTGGCTTCAACCCATTTTTACCTATTTTTCTACATTGATGCCAACACAGCTTCCACGTAAATTAATTTTAATGGTCGATATTATGGGATCCCTCCTAAAACACTTCATTTTAAAGAATGTATATCATACTATGTACGAGTAGAATGTGTTAACAGTTCGCGAATTCTGAATGGGTGAAACTCGGATTCATCGATTTTAAAACATTTTTGGTTTTCGCCATATACCCTTACTAGCCCAAAGGCTGAGGGTATAAAAATTAATGTATACTGCTAAAACTTTTTCATGAAATCGCGTATAAAGGATTCCATTTATATGAAAAATTTTAAAGAAAAAAGGAGTTTAGTACGCGAATTTTCCTATTTTCAAGGTATCTATATCTACCGTTTTAGTGTATGGATTCGAACACAGAAGGGCTCATAAGTTCAGTCGCGTAAAAAACTAAATTTACCCTAGGTTCAAAGGCAAAGACACTTGTAAGATTTACACGCAAAAATAGGTTTTTTAAGAAAATTTACTGTATGGTATTTGCATATTTTTACAAAAACTTATTATTTTCTTAAATAGTCAAAATATACTTGCGCTCTTCGCTTTTAAAAAAGTTTTTATTTTCTAAAAATTTAAAAAAATTTTGTAAAAAATCTCGCGATTTTTTCAAAAATATTTTCGCCTGCGGAGCTTTTGTTTTACAGAAGGTATTTGCATATTTCTACAAAAACGTTTTATTTTCATAAATTCCTTTAAAAAAAATATTTTCTTAAAAACCTAAAATATTTTTGTAAAAAATCGGGCGATTTTATTCAAAAATCTTTTCGCATTTTCATAAAAAGAGAAAATATTTTTTTTTTAAATATTAATTAAATAAATATATATAAAAATAAATATATATAAAATATAAAATATAAAAAAATAAATTAAAATGAGCAAATATTTTTGTATCGCGCAATTAGCTTCATAAGCTTAATTTCCATTAATCATAATGGCTACTAAAAACCAAAAACATATTTATATACACATTCGGCTGGCAAAATATTGTTGAAATTTTGAATATATTTCGATTAGTATTGGGTACTTATTTTTCTTAAAATTTTTGAATCAATTATAAATTGTTTAATGAAAATAATTTTTAATTTTTGTTTTATACATTTGAAATAAAAATTGTATTTGGAAAAAATATACAATTAAATTTTAACAAGTATGAAAAGCGTTAAGTTCGGTCGTGCCGAACTTTTTATACCCTCCACCACAAATTTCAGCCATTTCGGTGGATTAATGTAGCCACAACCTTCAAAATACCGAAAATCGGAAGGTACCGTTCTATGGGGGCTATATAATGGCGTGGACCTATACCCACAAATTTCTGGGGGAATGTTTTATACCCCCAACGAAGACTAAACACCAAATTTCAGCCATCTCGGTGTGATATTGAGGCCAAAAACTTCAAAATACCGAAAATCGGGAAATATCGTCCTATGGGGGCTATATCAAAACGTGGACCTACATAAACACTTTACGGTGGAAATGTTTCTTAGCCTCTGGAAACACAAAATACAAAGTTACAACCGATTCTGTTGTCAAATGGGACTAATACATTCAAAATATATTAAAATGACGCGTACTTTATATGGGGCGTTATATGGGGGCTATACCAAAACGTGGACCTATATAAACCAACTTTGGTAGGAATGTTTTTTGGCCTCTGGAGATACAAAATATCAATTTACAACCAATTCAGTGGTAAAATGGGACAAATATCTTAAAAATACCTTAAAACGACGATGCGTCACGCGTCATTTTGTATGGGGGATACACGAAAGCGTGGATCTACATAGCCCGCTTTCATAATAGATTTTCCAAAAATTTCAACCACCTACGGCAATCCGTTCGGACGCTAGAGTGATTTCCACAGACGGACGGACATGGCTATATCGATGTAGAATTGCACGCTGATCAAGAATATATATAGTTTGTGGGGTCTACAATGATTGTTTCGAGTAGTTACAAACGTAGTGACAAACTTAATATACCCCCATCCTATGGTGGAGGGTATAAAAACGGACATAACGGACACTAGGGGGGTTCGGACATAGCTTCTAAAAATTTTGGGACTTATTCCGCAGAGCAAGGCGGACATAACTCCCAAAATCGTTTTGGGAGTTGTGTCCGTAGGGAGTTATGTCACGGCACCTATCACGTAACCCATGGAGTATTCTTTGAGCCTTTCTTTAAGCTATGAAGATTATTATCGAATTCTACATAGAAATTCCTTTACGACATTCTATGTATGAAATTCTTTAAGTAAGCACTCGTACATATGAGGCGTTCAGCGCCAAAGCAGCCTAACCCACATGTTAAAAAAAATCAAACTGACTATAGGCCGTTTGGCCCTGAGAGCCTCATATAGCCTACAAACAGCATACTTTCCCATTTACTTAGATGTTGCAAAGGCTGTTCGTAAAAACACCATATTCAATTCATCCGGGCAGAATATAATTAGATTACAATCGAAATGGAAAACTTTTACATTAACATGAAATATGTATCATCAGTTGCTACAACCACCAGAGTGGTTGAAGTCAAAATATGTATAATCTCTCCCACCATCATATTGTGCGGGACAGACACATTCATTACCCATAAAAACAAAGAAGCAAAGTTATTTATGTCTCTTTAGACATTGTTTTTATGAGGACTTAACAAGATAAACAAACACAAAAACATATTTATTTACAACACTTCATTAATCATTGCTGGCATCTTTAAGAGATTTAAGCATCATATACTTCTTCTTTAGTTAATCTACAATATGTAGTGCTCAGATTTTTTCTATATGATTTGATTTTTTTAGATTTGTTTACGAAAACCTCAACCTTAAATTAATTATTCGCTTTGTTTAGAGAAAAAATGCAGAGGGAATATTATAGTGATCGTTGGTATAAATAACATTGATTTGTGTAACTATATTTTGAAAATAATGAAAAGGTATGTTTTCGTCCCGCACGGGTAAATTAATATCCTTCCCGCAACATTTAGTTCCTGTCCTGTTGCTACGAATATATTCTTACGATAAAACGTCAAACTGTTGACGTCTAAATATCAATGATGAGGCAAGATAACACTAAACCGAATACCCGCCGAGCTGTTTACGAGCCAGGGTGTGTGGTAGAGTAGGCCATATTCGACTCTGATCTATGTCTGATAGATATATAACGATGTGTAAAGTAGGGACCAAATCGCTTACTCCCTTAGAGAAATTTTGTGGGTACTTCCCCACAAGGTGTGCATATGTCGCATCTTCAAACTTAAATTTAGTTTGGAATATATATTTAGAGATCCCACATTGATTACTCGATACCCAACACATGCCCTAAATGTAGAGAGACTCTCGTCTCTCCCGATTCTGCAGCCATTTCAGGTTGCATTATTTTTGAATCTGGATACATAGAATCCAGAACCAGACACCTAAAAGAGATGTACAAGAGAACGTACATAGTTGCTCTGCTACAATAACAACAACGTGTTACAAGTGTGTCATCAGCGTTAATTTATATTTTATTTCCATGCTAGTGAGAACTTGTATTTCATTTGAAATTTTTTAGACATAATAATACAATCTAACTAAAATCGATATTTGAAATACATACATATGATACATGCATATTTTTTACATATCGCACCTATTCAAAAAAAGGCCAGTAACTCAAAATTTTTACATTTTCACTTTTTGGCTAAAAAAAATAAATAAGGATAAACAAGTGAGCAAAGTCTATAGTCGAGACGGGGTCGACTATGTGATACCCTACACAACTACCCCTGTACATAAAATTTTCACTCGTAAACATTTTACTAAAATTTTCACCTATCTGGATTTTATACCAAAAGACTTAAGGCGAACTGAAAAAAAACTAATTTATTGTTGTCTTATTAGGATGAAGGTCATTATTTATGTCACCTTTTTATTAATTGTATTAATCGAGCTAACATGACCTAAGGAGCTTATGTATTGAAAAAGTGAATTCTAGCGAATTCTAGCGAAGTCCCTCCCACACACCCAACCAATATGCTACTACCGTTTCCCTGGTGGTTTAATTCAGCTCATCTGGCATATCGGATGTGAATGGCTAGAAGACAAAGGTTGAGTTTTATAACTTCTATGTGTACAAACATTATTGCAAATTTGCAGATATAAATTTTCTGAAGCCTTTTTCGTGTCTAGAATCATTTGTCAATACAGACACATGTACAAATCGAAGGGGCTTTCCTTCATGAAGTATAATGTTTTCCATAGTTTTTAAATATTTTCCTTTTGGTACCAGCATTTTCTTTTTCTGGAAGTGTCTATATACTCAATGTTTGTGTTTAGTTATCATCATGATGAGCTTTCTAAAACTGTTTAAGTTTATAGAATCCAAAATTTCCAATTGGTCGAACTTGTACGGGAAGAGCGGTCAAAAATACTTCCTGTGCAGATATCAATACGAACATTTCAGTAAAGGTTAGTTTAACAAAACAAATAAAAAAACAAAAAATCAACACAGGTCCTACTTTAGGTATAGCCCCCATAGAACGATACCCTTTGATTTCTAGTATTTTGGGGGTTTTGACCACATCTTTCAATGAAATTGGCTAAAATTTGGCTATTAGTATTCCCTAGTGTTTGAATTGGGTCTACGTTTTGATAGGGTCCCCATATAATGGTACCGCCCGATTATCGGAATTTTGAAGGTTTTGTGTAAATTATTAATTCGAAATGGCTGGAATGCCAATTAATCTTTCCTGGAGGTAGGCTACCTCCAGAAAATTGTCGATTAATGTTGGTCCATCCCTTGATGTTGTCGGTACCACCCAATATTCAGTATTTTTAGGGTTCCAGCCGTAATAATCAATCAAAATGTCTGAATTTTAAAAATTTTACATTGAGGACCACATTTTGACGTATCCTTCATAACACTGAACCGCACAATGTCTCCTCTATATATTTAAAAACTAAAATGTATCACCTGTACATATGAAAAAAATGTCAAAAATTTGTTCCAAAAAAACAAAGGATACCTTTCAGTATCCTTAGTATTTTGGGAACAAATTCCAAAAGTGCGGAAATATGCAGCTGATATTTTGAAAATAGAATATTAAGACTACTACTGATCTTTTAAAAAAAAATCTTCAGTCAACACACGTATTCAATAATGAAACCACAAAATTAACAAACGCAAAACTGCATAACAATTATGTTAATACATTGTTTTTTCAATATTCGAATTAAGTTTGGTCAATATAGAGTTCATTTAGTTTGATATTTATATTTTAATTTCACCTAACTTTTGCACTGAATTCAACTCGAAATACAAACTTTTAAATGTTCTATTTTTTGATGCTATTCTCAAAGAGCACAGTAAGAAGTAATCCATAACAACTTTATTTTAGAGAAATTTAACATGTTGGAAGTAGATATGAATACATTTGGTACCAAAAATTAGACTTTCATTTTTTTAATTTTGTACAATGGCTGCGACCACTGTGCGCCCGTTATAACTTCAATACATCAGTATCCATTATTCTGATATGGACCAAATCTCTACGATCATATGTTTTTCGAGACCCAGACTTCTGGTTTTCGCTAATAAATGATGCAACTGCATTTTTAACTTTAAAATTTATTAAATTGACAACTGAAATGTAAAGAAATTTCCATTACTTTTGAAAATGTTGACCATTGGACCCATGTCCATGCTTCTCCCGTACGACCCGAAGAAGTACGTATGACTGATATCAGTTTCAAAATATTTTCAATTTAATCTTCCCAAAACAAATACAAATGATTTGAATCATATAACAAAAAATGATATTGTACAAAATATTGAAGATTTTTGCATCGGATTTGGTTGAGTTGCATATGTTTGACCATTAAATTTTAAAGCGTGTTATGTATTTTCATATTTTTTCAAATTTTTTGTTGTGTGACATGTCAAAACTTTTTATTTTCTTATATTTGAAGCAATGAACTATAAACAATTGCAAAAAACACCCTTATTTTACTTTCTAAAAAACAAATTTAAAAAAAAAATCCAAAAGCGTGCAATTTTGTTGAAAATGTATTTTTCATCATAATAAAGCTGATATTTCCCTCATCCATTGACGGGCTTTCCTTTTGGAATACGACTAATAAAAGTGGAGATATCTTTGAGTTTTGTCCACGTAAGTTCTTTTGCCCATTCCGACTCTTGAATATTATCCGACCATCACCAAACTCAATGTGCTTCTTCCTTATTAACCACCACATTTCGTGACGATCATATTCTTTAAAAGAATGGAAAAATGGAATGTATTATCGACAATTGCGATATCTACATTATTTCGTCACTTACCTACCTACTTTGCATCATTGTAAAGATGTGATTTTCTACTTTCGTAGTCAGGCTTTGCTTTTAGAAAGCTCCAAACCAAAGCTGTGATATTTGTCATTTTAATTAAAATCGAAAAGTTGGGAATCATTAGCGACTATTGCTTTACGTCGTTAGAAATGTGATATTTTCTACTTCATTGTCAATTTTTGCTTTTGCTATACCCATATCGACGCTGAAATATTTGCTTTGGAGTAAAACGTTGACTTTTTCTCCAAATAAGTTTTTTGTCCATTCCGACCCTTGAATATTATCCGACCATCACCAAAATCATAGTCTTCTGCCCCTCCGTGTCCCTCATTAACTACCAAAATGTCGTGACGATCCGATAAAAGTTGCGACCTGTAGTGTGATTTCAAAAAAATGGAGAACCAGCCAAAAAATTCATAAATCCCAGCACGTGTGCATGGCTGTAAATTGATTTACATAGAATCATGTTGTTTGTATTTGAAACAAAAAATATTCATTTGTTTATTATTAGAAAACATAACAGATTTTTTTGTCATACAATGTTTTCACCATTAGATGGACACTACTTTCTGTATTGAATATATTACAACAATAGCTTTATTCTTTTAGCTCAATTTTAGAAATAATTGATAACAAGTCACATACACAAGCAACATTTATAAAACATGTTAGTAACATTGCAAACACATTGTTTAACTTAATATTAATTTGCATATTTAATTAAATCGCACACATTCCTTTTTGCGTAACAAAGAGGAATTGTTTAGCCACCAAAATGAAAATAAATAAAACCAAAAGAAATCTTCAGCAGTATTTTGTCCAATAGAAATATTGGCGATTTTATTTAGTTTAAATTACTTTTTTAAGTAAGAGAGTTGAAGTCGCTGTTAAGTGCACGAAATCCAGAAAACATGCGACGAAATCCAGAAAACATGTGAAGGAAATAGGCGCTAAACATAATTGTCACTCGTTAGAATTTCACAACACAAATTTGTGACGAAATAACTCTTGAAGCGAATAACCGATTTAGTTCATACATTGCACATCGTGAAATTTATATCAGATATAGATCAGATTCCAATATGGATTCTATCAGTCCACTCCATCGGGTACCTCCCACACAAAATTTCGGAAAAGTTCAGTTTAGGACCTGCTCTCGAATCGTTTTGTTTTTTGTTGTAACAACTTGTATTTGCTGCCCCTATTACGATGGTACAAGTTTTATCAGGGGCAAGTCCATACTTCCTGAGAAAATAGTCCGAAAGGTTTAAAAAAACCCTATGTAGTGGTTGGAGCGCTCGATAGCTCTCGAAAGGATCAGCCGATTCGGTCTAAAATTTGGTGTTCATAATATTTTGTCCAAACCTAATTTAAGTTCGAAAATAAACCATATCGGTCCATTCTTTCAGGCACCTCCCCCACAAAAGTTTGAAGTAAACGATTTGGTCCATAAATTTCGTATCGTAATATCTTTACGGGACATAGATCAGGTTCGAGTATGGACTGCATAGGTACTCCCCACACAAAATTTGTGAAGAGTGCAGTTTAAGGCCTGCTCTCAAATCGTTTTGTTTCTTTTTGAAACAATTTGTATTCGCTGCCTCCATTACGACAGTACACGTTTTTTTAGGGGAAAGTTCATACTTCCTGAGAAAATAGTCCGAACGGTTAAAAATGCTCTATGGCACCATGTGTAGTGACTGCAGGGCACGATAACTCTCGAACGGATCAGCTGAATCGGGCCAAAACTTTAACTTCGAATCCCTTTGGATTTTATTGTAACAACTTGTATTCGCTTTCCCCTTGTCGACGGTACATATTTTTTCAGGAGCAAATCCTTACTTCTTGAGATAAGTAGTTCGTAAGTAGTAGTGTGTAAGATAACAATCGAAGGGAGAAAACTATTTGGTCGTATTATATAGACGTCAGAAGTATTGTGTGTTACTTGTTTTCTTTAGGTCCGAGGCTGAGGATATATCTCTGTCGGCCAAGCCGACTGATACTTTTTTACTTGTTTTAGTTTAAACACATAAAGGGATGGATAGAGGTTCCTATATTCTTTAAAGAAAAAAACACAGAAAAATCAAATTGAATGGGGAATGTTTATTATCATTTGAAAGAACATTCGATGGCGTTTATTTTTTGCAGCTTATGTCTAACAAATATTGGCCGAGGCTACGTCTAATGCTTGGTTTACATTTACGAAATCCACTCGATTTCAACTGTCAATTCCTTTGCGTATACGTCAAATGAAAACTCATTGAAATTCATTGGATTTCATTTGACGTTTAAGCAATGGAATTGACAGTTGAAATCGAGTGGATTTCGTAAATGTAAACCAAGCATAAGACGGTCTCTCCGTAGACTCCAATTTTCGCTGAATTATTCGAACGTTTCTACTGGTAACTGACGAATGACACGTGTGATGTTTTCCGCCAAGGCATGAATCGAAGCGGGGTTGTCCGTATACTCTTTAGACTTTACATAACCCCGCAGGAGAAAGTCTAACGGAGTGATATGAGACGATCATGGTGGCCAATCGACTGGTCCAAAACCTGCTCACCGAAGTGTTCTTTCAATAAATCCATTGATTGATGCGATGTGTGGGAAGTGGCGCCGTTTTTTTGAAACCAAATGTCGCCGTGATCACGAGCTTTAATTTCAGATATCAAATAGTCGCAATAACGGTCGCCATTTTCAAGAAAGTCCTAAACGGCATCATTTTGAAGAAATACAGTCCGACGATTCCACCGAACCACAAACCGCCATTTTTTCTGAAGGAGTGGCAGCTCTTGAATCTTTTTAAGTTGCTCTTCTTCCAAAATGTGGCAATTTTGCTTCTTTACATACCTTTAAAGCCAGAAAATCCAGAAATGTGCCTTATCACTGAACATAATTAGGCTCAAAACACGCTCCCCATATAACGCGAATTTTCGTAATAAAGTTGAACGATTTGTAAACGTTGTAGAGGCGTAAGCTTTTCCATGATAAAATGCCAAACAGTACTAAACAAAAATAACATGAACACGTAAGACGACTCACACGTGATCTGTCAGCAAAAGGCAGTTGAAAAAAGTACCTCTTGTTGGTTCACCCATTACATCGGTAAACAAACACAGTTGTCCATTGTTATCTCTGATAAAATGAACTCAGACACATATCCCTCATACAACCAATAGCGATTATTCTTTTTCAATATTTATGTTTGACAGTTTAGGCATTTGTTGTTGTTTCCTAGCACATTCAACATGTTGCCAATGAAAATAATCAAATTCTAGACCGGTTGAGTTTGTTCTGACATCTAATGTGTGGCCATCTATCATTGTTGATTATTTGGAATTCAATACACAATTTTAGGGTCATTATTATATGTGTTCTTTTACTATTGGATGGATTTTAAAACGCAAAACAAACCAATTTGGAGGAATTAAAAATATAATTTTAACGTCAAAAGTTAATGCCAAGAAGGTCCTCCATGAAATTTAATAATCACTTTTAACTTTAAGTTAACCGGAACGCTATACATCTGTTCGGTAAATCCAAACTATAACAAAAGAAGACTTATAATAATGGGAGTTATTTAAGTAAAGCTGAAGCATAAGTACCCAATACAATTTTTCAACTTTAAGGCTGAATTTTGCGCGACAACATTTATTTGGAATTTTCGACGAATTTTTGGGTCCATTCATAATTAGGGTTGGTATTCAAAATGCAATTTAGATGGAGCACATGCATCCATTCGATCAACGTAGTCTATAATACAGATCGCGGTTTATACGAAATCGATATTTTCCGTTGACAGAGATTAGTCTCTAGATTTCCAAAGTAGTATCTGTGTTTTCTATATTTTTTATTATTTT